>NC_133227.1:5395000-5722500 GCF_040436345.1 Pagrus major | reverse complement strand
CTACAGACGTTACCTGCCACGCGCTCCAGTGCTGAGTACTGAGTCTCCCACAGGGCAGGTATCTGACATAATCTCAGCAGAGCACTGTCAGCACTCTACCTGCCTGCCCTCTAGCCCCTATAGCCAAGACTTTTAGACACTCATTATATGACATCATCCGAATTTGTGCCAAGATCCTGCCTGAATCTCTGGCTCTCTTTCCACAAACATCTCTGCCAGAGGGGAGTGACAGGCTAACGCTGGACCCTTGCCCACCCAAACGCGCTGGAAACCACACCACATATTTCCATGACATGCGAAAATCACATTGTGCAAGGCTGAGTTTGATTTAGATTTGGATAATTGCAAACCTCCTCGCTCAGATTTGTCTTCATCCTCCTGATGATGGCTCAGCGATCTATGAAACGCTTGAATTTTAATCTTGTGGTTTTTAAGGTTTTAAAAGTGCTTGGATTTTGGATCAAGTGCTTGAAACTGCTTTAAATTGTTACTGCATTACTTGTAATACAATTTTTATATTGGCTCAGCCAGGTTGTCTAGTCTGACGCACCGGATGTAGCCTGCTGGTGTAACTGATCTCGCCATGTTGGTGTTGTCCCTAGAACATCATAATTAATGTCGCTCCAGGACCAGGATACACTGACCAAAAGGCGATGAAGTTCACATCTAGAGAAAGTCGTCGTGGCTGAATGGGTTAAGTGTGGGACTGGGTCACTCAGGTGAATGGGGTTTGTGTCCTGTTTGGGACATGCTGTCACTTACTATTTTCTGTTTCTTTTCATTATTCTGTCACTATTTGGTCAGGTTTTGGCGTCAAACATACTTGGTTAGGTTTAGGAAAATATACTTTGGGTCAATGTACACCAGTTCACAAACTCTGCGAATTGTGAAAAAGTGTGTTTTCCCACTTTGCAAAGCTATAACATTACCAAAACATGATTGGTGAGTTGCAATGATGGTGTTGGAGAAACATTTATCATCATGTTCCTTGGCATTATCAAATTATGCTAAGCCTGCCATTTTCCCCGTCTCAGTGGGATACAACAACAATATTCTCTGAGCTAGCAACCTACACGGTGAAAATTGCAAGTTTCCCTAATGCTAACCTTGTTGCTAACAGTCTGAAACTAAACAAGCTAACAGCAGTTGCTGTTTATTTGCAGGTATTTGCCCATTTTAATGCCAGGGCTTGCTTTTCCACGTGCAAATGTTTTGCAGGGGCACTGTCGCTGGAGCTTTGCACCACCCACAATGATTGTGATTGGTTAAAAAAATACAAACAAGCCATAGAGTTTCTTTCCTCTTATACTAGAATGACAATTGATCCAGTCAGACCCTTCTTCAGCATTGACACAGTGCTGCCTACTATGTCTAAAGGTCATTACATACACATGAAGCTTTTGGGTGTTTTTCTTCAATTTGTCACCCTAATGCTAACCCTAACCCTGTAGAATGCTATTATGAAAAAATGTTGTTTATAGCACAGTAACATCTGATTTTACGTGATGAAGTGAAATTACCACCTTGAAAATGCTTGAAAACTGCCTTGAATTCAAGAGTGGAAAATGTTTAGGAACCCTGGTGGCTGCTTCAGAGTCTGTTCATGGTCATCATCCAGTTTCTGTAAGGTTAACAAACTGTTGTTTTAGGCTGACTGTGAGCGGTAATGAATGCCTTTGGTGACAGCGGTCAACTCTGGCAAAGGGCAGCATTATTGTTTGGATAGCTGAGGCTGAGGCCGGAGCACAGAGATTTCTGCAGGGGGGGAGGAGGGATGCGTACGCAGGTTTGTGTTTTCAAAAGGCAGTGATTATGTCATTTACTCCCAATGTCTGGCCCGGCTGCAGAAGTCTGACCCACTTCATACGTCGCTCTCTCTCACTCCGTGTGGTATGTGGTCTCACAGTGCCAGTTGATGGTAGGCGTATTTGGGGATGCGGTTTCCTGCTTTGGAGCTGATGGTGAATGGGAGCACGTCACATGATCGTTCCCTATTCTCTTTTTAAACAGTGGCTCGAACTGTGTTTACTGTTTTTGGGGCCCTGTGTTGTTTAGTCATGGTACTCCGAGGTCAGGAAAGATGCCGTTGGATAGTAGTACTATGAAATACAGAGGAATACTCATAGAAATACTTTTAAAACACAGATTAAATTAACCTTATGAAGATTACATTCAATCAAATGACTGTGTAATGTGAAAGGGTCGCTTGTAGTGCCGAACCCACTGAGAATGAACTGCCAACACTGCAGCTCTATGCAGCTTTTATAGGGTTATTCTGTTGGCACTGCCGAACCCAACCATTTGATTACCAGTTTAAATCTGCAGAGTTGGGTAAAAGTGTGCCCGACCGCCTCCAAGTGGGTTGCGGTGACGTCAGAATGAGTGCATCTTGGGTGGTGTGAGAGTGGTTGCGTGTTTGATATTGTAAAAACCTGCATCCTCATCCCACGCCTTATCCACGTGGAACCTGAATGTGTTTGTCGGCAGATCAAGACTTATTTGTAATTATCTCCATGTGTTGGGCTGACAAAATATCCAACGGCCATCTTCATTTTTTTGTTTGATCCTCAGCACTTGAAAGACTGGTGTAAATTGTAGGACAGAGAGAAGCAGAGGAGGCGCAGGGTGCAAAAAGGTTGGAAAAAGACTTTTATGTGCTTATGTCTCATTGTTTTGATTTTCCATTCTGAACATCGACGGTACAGTATGATTGAGCCTCACCGCTCTTGTACCTCATATTATCAAGACATAGGTAGCCAATTCCAGCAAACAAGCTCAGAAAAGGTGTCACATGCCCAACAGAAAACGGCAAAGGGCAGAAATCAACAAATGGCTGTTGAAGACACTAGTCAAGTGAAGATGCAGATATTCCCCTCTGGAATTAGTGAGTATTTGACTAACATCCACGGAGGCCAAAAACTGTTCTTCAAACAGACACCCATGTTGCATTGAGTGTGTCGCGCACGTGCAAGAAGACGATCGTTTTGTTATAAGTTTGCAGTATTTTCTTTCTTGCCGAGAGTTAGACTAAAAGACTGATGCCATCCTCATAACTGGAGATGGTTAGCTTAGCATAGCACGAAGACTGGAAGCAGAGGGAAACAGCTGCGTTGGCTCATCCTGAAGTTGTTAAAACACCAGAATCACTTCAGCTCATTAACTAACACGTTATCGTGTTTCTGTATCTGTATGTTTACGCCAGTGAGAAAACAACCTCATGCAGTGACTTCCTGGAATCACTGCTGGCAACTTCACGGTGATGACAGGATGTGCGATACGACGATGATAAGAAATCGTGCGCTTACGGAGCTAATGAAAAGTTTTAAGGGAGAAAGATGTTTGAGTGAATATGTTTGTAAGTTTTATACCAAAGTATTTCTAGAAGAATGAGAATTTCCTCTGTTGAAGCTGTTGTGTGAGTTGCAGTGTGTAGTAGAGTCGAGTGAGTGTTGTAGAAGTCTGCATCCTTTATCATAGTCAGACTGTGAAATAATAAAACTCCACCAGTGGACTCATTGTGGTATGGCCATGTGTATTTCTGAATCAGCTGACGTGACGGTGAAAGTAGTCGCCTGCTGACCAGAAAGTGTTGATGACGGCTGATTCAGACGGACACCGAATCCCGGTGGAAGTGACTCACTGAGTGTCATCGCATCTGGGTTCATTGGTATTTTTAATTCTTACCAGAACGTGACTGTGTTCAAAAGACGGGACAGATCGGGCCATTGTGTCATGTGTATGGTGAGAGATGATGTGAGCAGTAGCTTTCAGTTCAGTGAGCTGAGGAGCTTTTTGAACTGTGGTTTGTAGGGCTGTAATTTGTTGTTTTTGTGTCGGGAGGGTGCGGCTGCGGCTGAAAGGACGCCGTGGAGGGAGGGGGCTGATGGATGCGTCATCTCCAGACAGACAGGAGTGAGTGGGTGGGTGGTCACAGGCCACTCGGAGGGCAATTTTTACTTTCTTTTCTTTCTTTCTTTATTTCTTTCTCTTTCTTTCTTTCTTTCTTTCTTTCTTTCAATGAAAAGCGTGTGTCTCAGTCTGCCTCAGTGTGCTTTCATGGACATGTTTTTTTTTCAAGCTTGGTCCTGTGAGTTACACCAGGCCTGCTTACTTAACACTTGAGGAATGTCCAGTATGTTTTTCCTTACAGTTAAAAAAAAGTGTCTGGGAATCACAATAATCCCACTGAAATCATCACATCATTTTTTTGGCCTCTTTTTGCCTTATTTCCCTTACTTTCACTCGATATATGATAGGCTATTTACAGTATGACAAAGATATTCTCCTCCTACCAGCCCATGCTGCGAGGAGATCTGTCTCCTCTTGGAGTGAATCATGACACTATGAAGAAGGAGATCTCACTCGTATGTCACATGAAACACTCTGACGAGAAGAGCCCGAAGACAAAGACTTTTCCCCCCTTCTTTTGTCTTGGATTGAATGCTGCAAGGGAAAATGATACGCTTCCTGGCTGTCTTGGAAGGTATCTGCAGTTTTCAAAGCCATGACAGTAAAGGATAAAGTCAACACTGAATGTTCTCTTAGCTGACTGAACTATGGTATAAATGAGGCTTTATACAGTGTGTCTTCATTCAAACCCTTAATTACCGTTCCTCCATTTTCTTTGATGAGCACACGTGGAAAATAAAGCTAATGATAACAAAACTTCTTAGTCCCTGGCCTGCTCATGCCTCACATTCATTCAGACCACCAAACAACTCTTAAGTGCGTTTGATTTTTAATAACACACCACCTCTAGTCTCAGGAATGTGTTAGATCCATGAAGACAAAGGCGTGGTTACAAAAAACGAGGGCGTCGGCCTCCGAGACGCTAAGCTAACAGACGAGGGGGAGTCAATGAGCAATTTCGGATCATAAATTCTGTTAATGAACTCCAAGGTGATGATTCAAAGGGAAAGTCCGCCGGGAAGTTAAAATCCTTGTTATGAACTTTTTAAAGCTTTGCGCTCTTTTCCTTATGTAGCGTGGTGCATGTCACCCAACCACAGCGGCTCTCCAGGAGACGGTACACCCTCCACTTAATAGCTCTCTCACACACACACGAGCATACCCATTCACATATAAGATCTGCTGAAAACATTAGCCAGCCTGGCTCGAACTTAAATGAAGCAGGCAGATGTGAAGGAGAAAAGTCACTGTATGTGTTATATAACACATAAAAATGATTCAGTTCTCCTAGAGCTCTGAAGGCAAACAGACAAGAGGCAGCTGATTTAAACAGAATCTAACAATCAGGATAATGAAAGGCAGGAAGTGCAGCTGTAATATCACCTGTTGTTGAGAGCTTTTGTTTGATGCCCTAAATAAGGATGTGTTTCGCTAACACTCCGTTAGGGCTGCAAAGGTATTATTATCAGAAACAATGACCCCTAAAGGAACGAAAACAGAGGCGTTATTGTGATTGAACAAACGCTTTATCATATTTTCACATCACCTTACAGACATGAAACTTGATAGAAACTTGAAATGTAGATTTTTTTAATAACCCACTGTAGAATTCAGTACCCGAGATGAGCAAATTTAGACTATAGCCTATGATAACCGTCAATTTTCACGCCAAGATATTCCATGAAGCCTGTAAACCACTGCATCCCCAATAAAGTTCAGGGAGGTTAGGCACTGTTTTTATTATGCAAGGCAATTTACAACAAGTTTATTAAGTCGGAAAAAAGTGACATTTAGAAAAGAATACCTATAAAGCAAGGAGTGTTTTGTCTCTGTCTGTTTGTGGTGTGCATACCTCGAGAACCGTTCATCTGATCTACTTCACACTTAGCAGGTTTGTTGCTGAGGACCCGGGGAAGTGCACTGTCGAATTTAGGGCAACGTGTTCAATATTAATACATTTTAAACAAACAGCGAACACGGCTCTGTGCAGCAGCAGGGGTTAGGCTTCAGCACTCTGACCTCATGGCTCTGCAAACTGAAGCTGGGCTATCACGTGATCTCATGGGGAAGCAGACATAAACAAACTGGAGATTAGCGTGGTGCAAAAGGTTAAATGAGTCTGGATGAGGAGGCAGACACGGTCAACATAGGTTTTCTATTCCTCAGTGAGAACTGGAGGTGAGATTTTACGTTTCTGTCAACAGTAGTATGCTAGCTAACGTTAGCCTCAAGGGCTAGAATGTCTGCCGTTGCTTGTCAGCTGCCTCGGGATGCCTCTTTAATTGGTTGTTGTGGTCCCACTCGGAAAGTACCGATATAATCATTCAGATTGTAAATCAGCATGTAAACAGACATTTGATATTTGATGATCCAAATCTTTGTTTATAATGAAATTAGAGACTTTATAAAGACAAGTGTATTTCCCAGTCTTTGAGGGGAGGTGATATTGGTCCTGCAGACATCCAGTATTTCACTGTTCTGTCTATCAGTGCAACACAATCAAAGCATTCTTCCAACATCAAACGTCACTTATCTTATATATCAGGGATATATAAAAATGTAATTTATTTATGCAGTGAAGTGCATACTTTTCTGTTTTTCTTTCGTTTTTTCCTTTCTGAGTTGACACAAGAGCTGGATGAAGCAGTGTGTTTCATGAGTCATAGTAAAACTGACCAGTTACATAACAGCAGCCATGAGCCAGCATGTGAGATTGTCATGCACCTAATTGAATGTCATGAGCACTGTACGTACCAGTAAGCTGGAAAGTATAAGGGTGCTCGGAGCTGAGACGAACCTGATTAATTAGACACGTACGGGGTCTGACGTGACAGATCCACATTAAATAAAATTCAGTGTTTCTTTGGCCTCATGTGACCTACATAAAAACAATTTTAATGTCTTCCACATGAGATATAAAGATTTGAAATTTTGGACGAAGACAGTAATTCAAGATTTGGAAAGAGGTGTGCCTGCAGTTGCAGCTGTGTATTTGCACGGTGTGTTTCATGGCATCACACTGGGTTCACTTCACAACTGATCTCATTCTCACGATCTCCACCCAAGAAATCAGAGATCTGGTTCCTCCCCTCTCCTCTGTGTCCATTTGTGTGGCATTGACCCGGCCTGTGCTACATCAGAGAGCCTGTCTCATTCAGACACCTCCCCAGCCAGACGAGGCCTCAGCCCAGACTTTCCCTCCAGTATGTCGTCACTGTGGGTTTAGATTGTGTAATCACATTGGGGAAAGAGGTTCTTTTCCTGACTTTCTGTGTCTGCAATCCTAATTTTCAACCCACGCATCTTTCTTAGTTTCCTCTCATTCTAAATCCAGTACTGAGATGAAATCTGAAGCATGGAAACTGGATCTCTGAGAGAGTTTTCTGTCTTCTACAGTGTGTTCTGCTCTCCTTCTTCTTCCTGCCTGAGCCTTCCAGGTGGAGTCTGCATGTTGCTGCCTGCACTCAGTCCCGGTGCTTAAAGACCAGTGTCACATGGTGTTAGGTAGCTGCTTCTGAAGTATCCACCTTGCTTCAGATTTATATATTTAACCCCACTGGTTGGTGTTTCATGAGGTTCTTGATTTTTTTTCTGCCTGACTTTCACTATGTGAGGATGTCCCTGCTGTGTTTAAAGTGATCTAGTCCCCTAATTACGCTGCAGCCCAGACTCCCTAGAAGTCCACATATAATTACTTCCATGTGTGCACACTTGGCTCAGCAGCAGAAAGAGGCCGCCTTTCCTCTCCTTTCCTCTCCTTTCCTCTCCTTCAGGCTAGATTTTACTTTCAGGATGGGGTCGTTTGGGTCTAGAAAGAGTTCAAGCTCAAATGTCACAGTTTTTGTGACTGGAAAGGGCAACAAGGCCGATCTGTGACGCATTACATTTTAAATTGACAAGTAAATGGAAAACAGAAATACTTTCTCTCCTAAACTCACACTTGTCATGGGAAAGTACTGGTAGTAACTGTTGTTGTAATAGTAGTTGTTATATTTGAAATAGTAGCAGCTGTTGAAGTAGAAGTGGTAGTTCACTGTGTCGAAACCAGCATATAGCATTCAATTAATTGTATATTATGGTAAATGTAACTTTGGTTTAAACCTCAGCACTAAATGAAAATTTTTAAAGGGTAACTCCACCAATTTACACATTAAAGTGTGTTTAAAGGTCTTGGGGAGTGCTACTGCATAAGTGAAGAAAGTTGTATTAAGTCTTTTGTGGCTCCAGAAGAAGCTGCATGTAATCTGATAAATTGCCTCCAGTGATGTCACTCAGTGGCTCAATTGCATTGTGAGTAATGTATGTAATGTAAACCAGGTTTTTAAAAGGAAGAAGAATGTATGAGATAGAAAAGGCCTCATCTCTGCTGCTGCCGTTGCTGTAAAAGAAAACATTACAAGGTTGAGCCTAAAGGGTGAGAAACCATGAGAAACCATGGTGACCGTAGTTAAAGAAGGAATAATATGAAACAAACCGACTGGATAAAGTGCAATTAGGAAAAACGATAGGTCTGAGTGATGAAGTGAATAGTCATTCAACTATTTCAATCTCAAAGAATCATTGAGCTCATGCAGGACTTTGAGTGTCATCCAATCACGAGAACAGGTTAAATAATCATTATGGGACAGGTTTAACAGGGAAGTGATATTATTTTGACTTTATAAATAAATAGAAACCACTGCCTGTCGCATATTACTATGAGAGATGCTCTGCACACCTTTCATACTAGATGCTATGCTGAGTAGAATAACTGTCACCAGTAATGAATCTAACTTAATCTAGGGGTTTAAGAGTGGAGGCAGAGGTGTGTCTATAGACAACATCTCCATAATCCAAGACAGACAAGAAGACGGCCTCAATAATCCACTTCCTACTGAGCGTAGGATAATTATTTATTCCTTATTCTTGCCTCATTTTTGTGTACGTTATTGTAAAGAGTTAGCGCAGGTTGCCTGGCAACTGCTTGATTAACTATCAAAGTTGTTGCCAATTTGATCGACTCGTCATTTAAGCTCTTATCAGACCTTTACTGATGAAATACAATGTTTATTTGTTTTGGATTTAGTTTTTAAGTTCTTCTATGGCTGTTTGGTTTACGAAGGTAATTTAGGTTTACAGCGTTTCAGGAGTTTGGCTGCATTTAGAAAGAAAGAAAAGAAAAAAGGCTTCTGTAGAGAATATGCTCATACAAACCTGAATAAGGTAGCAAAAGATATTTTTGGCAGTGAGCTGAAACTCAAGGATATTGGCGCAGGTGTCCCAAAATGTTGGATGTCACCCAGATGGCTGCCCTGACTGAACTTTCTCGAATACTTCATAACTTGTCATCGTCGTCCTGTCTGGTTTAAGTTTTTGTTTTTATTACTTGCTCGCAGTTTTCTCTCAAAGCCCAGCTCTCTCGCTCTCGGTTTCTTTCCTCTGATTGTTCTACTGTGGGAATTTCAAGAACAACTGGACTTAAAATAAACACAATGGGAGACCCAATAAAACCACACTGAACACCGTATATGCCCTGAACCTTTCTACAGCCAGCAACTTTCCCATAGATTTTTGTGAGCTCTTTGCCATATGTCAGAATGAAGCTGTTAAACAGATCGATGACTTTACCTGCTCTCCTGCTCACACTGCTCCTGACTGGCTGGAAGGACCTGTTAGTCCGTCAGGCTGATACATTTCAAAGTGAATATTTTACGTGGTCCTGCTCATGCCACAGACTTATCTGTCTGTCTGCTGTATTTATGTGATATAACACTAAATCATCAGGCTTTTCACATGATCATTATAAACCTCAGTCTGTCTCGAAAGGTAAGTGGATTCAAAATGAGTAAATCCAGACTATGAGTAAACGTCTTGGGGGTGATTCCCTGAGCCACTCTCACTTTTTTTTGTGTTGCTCATGTGTCTGCTGTGATTCATAGCTGTGAACTTTTGACCGATGGGAGTCTCTGGCCTCCTCAGTATGACAACTCTCCCACCTGCCTGTCTCTCTCTCTGCAGTTGTGTGTCCCCTGACGTGTATGAATGGAGGAGTATGCAGCTCGAGGAAACACTGCCTGTGCCCGCCTGGCTTCACCGGGCGGCTCTGCCAGTTTCCACTCCAGCAGACGCAGCAAGCTCAGGCAGCGCGAGGCAACAAGCAGCCTGTCTACCCCATATCTTTGAAGCCAGACGGCCTCAAACTGGGGGAGCAATCAGCCATAGGGCGTACCCAGTTGACGCAAACACACTCAATTTTCACCCTACCCTTGACACAAGTAGGGCACCACTCCTCTGAAGGTATCTGTCATTTAATGCTTAAACATTTGCAACTCTCGGCTGGTTTGTGTGGCGGGGAAAATATATTTTAATGTCTTCCTTTTCTCTGTTTTCAGTGCAGATAAATTTACGTGTTCACCACACGCCAGACACCCATGTAGTCATTCAACCCCTCGACCCATCAGATATCAAGCCTCCTCACAAGATGGGGCCACGCCCGATCCCCACGAGGCACAAACCAAAGGGGCGCTGCTTCCAGGAGACCACACCCAAACAAGCTGTGAGTACAGACGCACGCTAAAGTGATGGACAGTCCCGAAGTGTTTGTGTTGTCATTTCCTACTGATAATGTTTCTCTGTCTTGTCTCGCTTTAGTGCAACAGCACCCCGCTTCCTGTTCTGACCAATCAGGAGGATTGCTGTGGCACTGTGGGGAATTCATGGGGACAAAACAAGTGTTATCAGTGCCCCAAACTACCAAGTGAGTAACATTTGCATCAGGAAATCTCTGCTGCTTTAATTTTTCGAGTTTCGCAGATGCCATCCACATTTGTTTACAGTTTTCTAGGGATTTTAATTCAGATGTGACAATGCAACGACTTCACACACACACTGTTAACCTCTCCTGGGACTGTACGATACACTCCACACTTATTCTAGCCCTGGGTTACAAGTTGGAACACACAACTAATGTTTACATTCTTGAATGACGCTTGACTTCTCTCAACATCCACTGTTTACTTTAACTTTTTTTTTTACACTGGCACCTTTTAGCCCCATGTTTAGTCGATTTTTAGAGGATAATCCCACAAACTCGAGACTTGGGCCAGCAAGCTCCACCTAACGGCAGGGTTAGCCCACTTTGTATTGTGACAATATGGACGCTTGTATACCCTGGGGCTAAGACAGTCGTAAGAATGCTTTTAACCCTGTGCTAAGTGCAGTGTGAAAACCCCTTAATTGTTTTCTTAAAAAAGTCCTTGTTCGATTTCTATCAGATCTACATCTTGTGTGTTCTTGGAGAATAAATTATTGTTTATCGAGCCAAAAATGTCAAGCTTTCCCAACAATTCATACCTTCCACCTTATGAAATTATGGCCCTGGATTAAAACAATCACGTTGTACCTCTATAAAAATGTGTACATGAAAGTTAGTGGTAAGGTAGGGAGTGTGTGAACAGTTGGGAAGGAGAAAACGGAAGAAATTACGGGAATTACACACAGAGACAGTGAGGCAGAGAGAGAGAATGTGGAAAATAACCCTCTACTTAAGCATGTTCCTATGGGCCTGCCCAGTGCAGGACTGTCATCACATAGCTGAAGATTGAGTTTCAAGAAAATCTTGGCTACTCACGTTTTTCCACTCTGCTATTATTCCGTCTCTCAGCTCTGACTCAGACAATGCAGCCTTTGACAAACCTGATACTGTACGTCTGGTTGGTCTTTAGATAACTGGATTCCTGCCCAGACTTCTGTCTCTTCTGTTACATTCATATCCATGTATAAGCAACACTTTTTAAAATGAAAATGGCTAAGTAAGCTGTGATCTCGCCCCTCTTTTTATTGTGTTTGTGTGAGTGCAGCCTTCCGACAGCTCTCTAATAAAACTGCCTTACATGTTTTTACTCCCTCATAGAAAGTAGAACATTCTTTTGTGTTGGAGGTTCAAGGCTCATTTAAAGTAAGAATAAGTACAAGGAAAATACACTGTTAGACTATGAGTTCAAACCTCATGAAACACTTTATCAATCTGTTCTATAACAAGCTACACTTCATCAAAGGCCTCGTAAAGAAACTGTCATTAAAAGGAAAAGAAAAACAAAGAAAGTAGAAAAGAAAGTCTTGGTCCAAAAGAAGTAGTTTGACACTTTGGAAGTATGTTTATTCATCTTGCGGCAGAGCGCTAGGTAAGAATATCAACATCACTCTGATGTCTGTACGGAAAATACGGACATTTTAAAAAAATGTTTACTTGCTTTCTTGCTGGAAAACAAAACTTTTGTACATTTGTACTTTTTCTTTTGTGTACAGATTGCACCAATCAGATACATCATTATTAAGTCAGTTTTAGAAGCACCAGTCGGTGTGTTTTTTAATTTCATACAGTCAGCCATGCCCCTGTTTCTAATCTTTATGCTAATCTAGGATAATTGCCTCCTGGCTTCAGATCCATATTTGCAGTAGTGCGGAGACATGAGGATGGCTGCTGTGTTTCTCAAAAAGTCAGACTTTTGATTGTCAAAGTTGGCTGCTGTAGCCACAAGCGAGCCTACTACACAGTTACATTGTCAAAAATGCAGTGCTGCCTCTATAATAGCTCTATAAATCTTAGTATGTTGTTCTTCTGTGGTTTTAGACAAAGAATTAATGCGCGTATTAAAGGAATAGTTTAATAAAAGAAATATTTTAACTTTTCATTTTTATACTTTCTTTTTTGTACAGATTGAACAAAGCAGTGACAGAGTCAGAGTTGTTTTTGAGCTGACCAATCAGAGGGGACTCTGGGAGGTGGGCCTTAAATTGACAGGAGTTAAAACAGAGCATTTCAGACAGAGGGGGAACACAGTGGTGCAGCACTGAACAGTATGAAAAAAACTATGTGTTTTCTGAGCATTAAAGCATGTAAACTGCACAAGTGAGGATTCTCACAAACATTTACACATTCAGAAAATCTTTCCTTGAAGGCGTTCATGGTGTTTGAAAAGTGACAGAAGTAGAGCTTAAGAGAGAAGTTCAAAGCTTTCTCCTTGTTGCACCTCTGCACACCTGGCCAGTGGCTGTGTAAGTTGGTGTTGAATTAGTTGGTGGTTGCGTCTCCAGTGCAGTGGCAACAGGAAAACATCTTGTGTGTGCTTAGAGATAATGGCTAAGCATCCCGTAATGTTTAAATTTCCAGGTGTTGTTAAAGTTGGTGCTGGTGTAAATACCTACAGGAGCTGAAATTCTATTGTTATATTAAGCGTTCAAACTGCTGGTACAACTGTTATCATTGTTGGGAAGGGCTTGTGCAGCTTTATTTTGGTTTGTATCATCCACCCGCGGCCTCTCTCATCCCTGAAACACTATTTCAGCTATATTTCTCCTCCCTCAGATGCATCAGTCAAGCAGACCATTGTGGAGGACTACGACTCTACCTGTCCACAAGGCTATAAAAGATTCAACAGCACACACTGTCAAGGTAACACAGGCAGGATGTAGCGCGTAACAATGACAAATCAGAGCTAAGAGCTCGGTTTGGGAGTTGTCTCTGTCATTTCCAGTTTAAAACTACACTTGTCCCATGTGAAAAAGCTCTGGTATCTCTTGCTTTTTGAATAGATTTCATCCTTAAAAGTACATCAAAATGATAATAATTCTTTTTTTACACGCCACCTCCCGACCTTGAAGATATCAACGAGTGCTCCATGCAGGGTGTCTGTCAGAACGGAGACTGTCTGAACACACTGGGGAGCTTCAAATGTTCCTGCAAGGCCGGTTTGGTGTTAGAAAGGAACCGATGTGTGATTGGTGAGAAACAGAACTACCTGTCTTTTTTGTTATCTCTGCTTTCTCTGATTATCCACTTGAATGATATGTCATTTTCATTTCAAAATGTGATTCTCATTCCCAAATGAAACCTCTCCTCTGTCAGAGACAGAGTCTCCAAATGACCTGGCTCAGTGCTTCCTGTTAGCGTCTGAGTCCAGGGGCTGCGAGCATCCTCTGCCCACCCCCCTCACCCAGGAGGTGTGCTGCTGCACTGTGGGCAAAGCCTGGGGACGCAACTGTGAAAGATGTCCTCAGGTGGGCACAGGTGAGTGGACGGAGACGAAGAGGAGCAGTTACAGGCTGAAAAAATGGACATTTTGTTGTCATAATGACATCTGTCTGTCTGCATGTAAACACATTAAGAACTTTAACAAGCATAGCTTCACCACGGGTATGTCAATTCTTCACTGCATAAATGTATGTGTAAAGGTAGATTTTCTATTCTTGCTGCTTTAAAATGTTTAAAAGTTCATATTAATCTCATGCATGTGTGGCTTCATCTCATTTTACATTTTTTTTTGCCAGAACACTCATTAAGGTTGATACATTGTAATGATTAATCCAAGTCATCATTACGCTGCTCAAGTGCATGTTAATGTATCTCACTCCTCTTGACTGATCACACTCTGTTAAATCTGGAAACTGGAGATGTAAAGATGCAGCACTGCTGAATATTAGATCCGTCTCTCGCTAGACGTTTTATATCGACCCAGATGTTACCCTGAGCCATCTCACTAACGTCCTCCACCACTTTTCTTTAAAATGTTCTCTATGTGTCACATAAAAGTATCGGGGAGAGTGCCTTTTTTTTTATTTATTTTTTTTTTTATGTATTTAGTTTTTGTGAGCTAAGCTTTGGAAGTCATTGCCACTGGATATAAGAATGGGGAGCTCTGTCAATATTCTTGAAAGGAAATTGAAGACATATTCGTTTAATCTGGCTTTTAATTTGGAGTATTGTAATAGCTTTAGTTTTTACGTTTTTTTTATTTATTTTTTATTGACTTTTATATTTTATTTATTGATTTTTAACCTTTTATTGTTTTATTTGTTGTCATTTTTAGTCCTGCATAGTGTTGTTCACTGTTGTTTATCTTGGTCTGTGTTGTTTCAACTATGTGAAGCACTTTTGGCAGCATGTTTGTATAAAAGGTGCTATATAAATAAAGTTGAGTTGAGTTGAATTGAGTTGGGTTGAGTTGGAGATTTAAGATTTGACAGAACTGACCTGCTACTCATTATGTGTAATTTTTTTTTTTTCCGTTTTCTGTATTGGATAAAAGGAAAGGTTCACCCAAAAGTTAAAATTCAGTTATTATCTACTCACCATCATGCCGATGGAAAGGCAGGTGAAGGTTCTTAGTCTACAAAACATTTCTGGAGCTTCACAACAAAACAGTGCTGAAAACTGACAACTGAAGAAGATGGGAATGTAAAAAAAAACAACAACCTTAAAAAAACGGTATGGACTCCAAACAGCTTGTCCAGCATAATCCAAATCTCCGGAGGCCCAGAAATCACAAATTTATTATGGAAAAGAATTTATTTACACCTTCGATGGGCGGTCGAGGTTGTGCTCCAACTTCAAACAGGGTGCGTGCTAACGCTTTTAGCTTAGCAGCTACAGTGAAGATTTCAGCCTAAAAAAAGGGTGTAAATAACATCTTTTCATATCCATTTGGTATCTTCGGGCTATCAGAGAGTTGGATTGCACTGGATGGAAACATTTTATGTTTTACTGTCAGTTGTTTTTTTAAAGTTTTAAAACAAGCCCCTATCTACTTCAGTTGTTTACGAGAACGCTACAACGCTGTTTTGCCGTGAAGCTTTGGAAATGTTTTGTGTACTACAAAACTTCATCCAACTTTCCATTGGCGTGGGGGTGAGAAGATAGTGAATGAATTTTTATTTTTGGGTGAACTTAGCCTTTAATAGTAAATATGCACTGGGAGCGATAAATCAGGCTCCAGCACTCTCTATTCTTAATACATGTGTTTGTAAACACTGTCTACTGTCTTAAATTTTACTAACGTATTGGAAGTGGTTGGATTTCTTTTCAAAGCAAACTTTCACTCTAACTCATCACTTTTTTTTAGGTTTTTTTTAATGCATTTTTAACCCCGATTATGTCGTGTTAGATTCCAGCAAGTGATCTCTGCTGCTTGCACGTATCAAAAGAGTGATTCAGCAAAGAGCTGGAGGTCCTTTAGTGGCTGGAAAAATGTTAGATTCCAAAAAAGGGAAGTAATGTAACAGTAAAATCCTCTCCTCTCTCTCTGTGTGGTGCTCAGTGGCCTTCAGTCAGATCTGCCCTGCTGGGAAAGGCTACGTCCTCCAAAATATAAGAGAGACCATCATCTTCCCTCGCAAGCCAGATAAGGAGGGTGAGTCCTCAAGTACTGTTCATGAAACGCTTCTAACATTTCTACTAGAGATTTCTCTTGTGAATTCTCAGTTTTAACACACCTCTATCTCTTTTCCTTGCAGAACCAAAGCGGCCGGTAAGAAAATATTTCAGTTTTTAATACAGCAACTACAACTGATTTTCGCAGTTGTGAAACACGATTATCTCTTTCAATCAGGAGAGGCCTCCAGAGACGACGACTGCTGCCCAGCAGGCTCCCACCACCACCAGCGGTCCTCGTGTGCCTGGTAAACTCACCTCTACCTCACCAGTCACATTCATCCTCCATAACTCCGGTGATGGGTGGTAGAGCATGCTGAAACACCTTATGATACTGGGTCCTACTGTAGTAGAGAAAATCTGCCCATGTGTGGTGAAGACAAAAGTATCTAAAGTTCACCATGTCACATTTCCTCCTGAAGTCTGTCTATTTCATGTCTCCTCTGTTGGATCCACAGTTGTTAAACCCACCCCGCCAACGATCATCAGGTTGACCCCAGGCAATGTCCCCTTCGAAACACAGACCAAAGTCTTGCGTGAGTTACCTGCGAACCTCAAACTCACTCGCATCTATTTTGCGTTAAGCTCATAGAGAGTTACTTCTGTGAAGGCTGGTTCATGTTACATGTGCTTCAAAACTGATGACACACAATGCCCAGTCACAAATGATATGTTGACTCTCTCCACGTGATAGACATCGTTTATGACGGCATGCAAAAGAGACACTGTGGATAGACAAGCCCAGTTTAAAAGTTCAATCTGATCAGATGCATGCTTCTTAACCGACACTTTACATGTTGTGTGTTTTCACCCATGAAGCATGAACCAGCCCTGAGCCTATGTTCACACTATGAGTTTTGTTGAAGCAAGTGTTTCCATAACTACAGTTTGTGCTATTTTTTAAAGCAGGTTATGTAATACACACTTCCACAACCATGTCCATAAAAAGCAAAAACGCTCAGCCAAAGATATCAATGATAAACACTGGCCCGATAACACGACAGGGTTTATTTAGAAGAGCTGGAAACTAATACTTCCATCTTTTCTGCTTCTCAGCTCTCTTACTCTGTCTAACCTGCCTTGTGTGTTCACTTGTGATTGTTTGAAAGCATCTTTCTGTCTCTCTGAGCGACACCTAAAAAGTCCAAGGCATTTTATAAGACTTGAATTGTGTGAACTTGGCCAAAGATTTAGGATTTTAGGTTCAGCATGCGTGTTCTCAGCTTTATATATATTAAAGGGACATTTCACCCCAGAGTCAAAAACATATTTTTTTCCTCTTACCTGCTATCTATCTAGATTTTTGGCGTGAGTTGCTGAGTTCTGGAGATATCAGCTGTAGACATGTCTGCCTTCTCTTGAATACAACAGAACCAGATGGCACTTGGCTTGTGGGGCTCAAAGCACACATTTAAATAATAATAATAATAGAGTTGGGTCATGATTTTTGAATATTTGAATAGTCGTTAAATCAATTAAAAATTAGTAGTTGTTTAAATCTTTTTTTTTGCACTTTGAGCACCACCAGTAAAAAATATAGATTTTTCATTCTGAGGTGAACTGTCCCTTTAAGTGATAACATCTACTGTATGTTTCTATATATATGCATGTTTATATATATGATGCTGGTCTTCTCTTGTAGCAGAGACAGATGAATGCAAGCTAAGGAACATTTGTGGTCACGGAGAGTGTGAGAACAGCCTCAACGGCCACATCTGTCACTGTCACCCAGGCTACCATCTCAACCCGCAGAGGAACATCTGTGAGGGTAAGAGGAGGTGGTTAGAGGAGGTGTAGGGTTGAACCACAAGAAGCCACAAGAAATGTTCTCTTGAAGTTTCTTATGTGTGAGTGTCCCCTGGCAAACACAAGTCAAGCTGGTTCCAGGAAGTCTTCGTGTTAAAAAATAGCAACTGCAGCTCTTGGATCTAATCACTCTCAGTGTTTGTGCTGTTTTTCCAGATCAAAAATAGATAAATGACGAGTGATAAATAAAAAGATTGACGCATTTCTCTGATCTAAGCCTCAGGAAATATCTGGCTGTTTCTATTCTTATCCGACCCTGACCTGATCCTTGTCGCGCCTTTTGTGTGTTGACTGCTAAAACAGATTCACCTCTGACATTATAATTATATAATATAAAAATAGTAATTATATTATAAATTTCAGCTATTATTGGTCCACAATTACCAATAATAATTGGTCCATTAAAACAAATTTGATTGTGTATGATATTTTAAACTAGCTTCTTAATCAAGTGTTTCCCATTCAACTGTATTAATGACTAGCTTTTCTAAAGGAGCACTAAACTGATTTTACACACATGGGTCAGTTCACTCATCATAAGCAGTACAACTTATGTATTACAGTATAATGTATTTTATATGTTTCTAATGAAAGGTCGTATTCATCATGCATCATGGGAAATGTAGGATCTAGCACCGGATCTAGTTTCCAGTAAAAAGATGTTCGGACTTGATCAGTTGTCAGTCATATTATAATGAATTAGGCACTTATTATATGTCCTTAGCTGAGCTTCACCATATTAGTCTAATATTACATTAACTCATAATTATATTAACAAATAGGAATGCTGGTTAGATGGTTAGATGAATAGTTTTTGGATATATATTTTAAGGCTTGAACGCAAACATTGTGTTTCCTTAGATTTAAATAAATGGATTTGTTAAGTTATCTGTATATTTTTTGGCATGTATGTGAATAGAACTGGTAGTAAATAAAATGGTTGCTTCCTGGAATCAGAGTGTTGTGTCCTCTGACCTTCATGATTCTCTGTTATCTGTTTCTAACATTCAGCACTGTTTTCATGCTGTACAGTCAGTGTATTCTCACTCTTCTCTCCTGTTGTCCAGATAATAATGAGTGTGAGTCAGACCCGTGCGGCCATGGCAGAGGCCTCTGCGTCAACATAGAGGGAAGTTACAAGTGCCTCTGTCGTCAGGGGTATAAACACATGGTGCAGCACGGGAGACTGAAATGCATAGGTGAGTTAGATTGAGTGATTTCCATCTTTAAATGTTTCTTCTATAAGTTATCAGATCCTTCATTGGCTCTATCCTTTCTGTTGTGCAGATGTGAATGAGTGCTCAAAGCAGGACATCTGTGGTGTCGGAGGCCAGTGTGTGAACCTGCCCGGTTCTTATAAATGTGAATGTCACAGCGGGTTTCGGAGCAAGTCACACCGTCATCCAGTCTGTGAAGGTACAAAGACACTGATTATTATGCCATTATGGAGTTTAGTGCACAGCCTTTCCACTGACACAGCGCTCATTATGTCTGTCTCTATAATATGCTTGTTTGTCCGTGAAGACTTGTGGCCAATCTAAACAACAGTATGTGAAACTTGTTCTCACTAATTCCAGACATAAATGAGTGTCTGAACCCTGACACTTGTCCCAGTGAGCAGTGTGAGAACACACCAGGCTCCTATGAGTGCGTCCCGTGCTTGCCTGGTCATGAGGCCCGATCTGGCATCTGCTATGGTGAGTACAACCCTGCTGTACACCAAAATTAATCACTTATTAACTTTTTAAAAATATTTCTATGTGAATTTTAATTGATCAACCTGCTATAGAAGGAAACAAAAGCAGAAGATGTTAAAAAAATGTTCTTTCAAGATACATATTACACATGATTACACACATCTGAATAATTTGCCATCCATGTCTTCACTGGTTATAGACACTTTGGAATAAATATTGTCATTTTGAGATTAACAGGGTTCATAAAACCATAAAGCTTGAATTCTAAGTTGCTTGAAACTGTAACTGCATTACTTTCACATTACATTGTTTCATATTGGCTCAGCCAGGTTACATAGGAAGCCAAGTCCCTTTGATTTCTCACCCTTCTGTACCCTGCTATCACGGAACATAATCTTTTGTTGTTTGTTTATAGCACAATAACATCAGATTTAAAGTGAAATAATAATTTTGAGTTTATGTATGGAGAAAATATGGAATTTGCCTTAAATGTCATTTGTGAGAAAGCTTGAAAATGCAACTTGAAAATACTTGAAAAGTGCTTGAATTTTAATGGGAAAAGGGTGTAGGAACCCTCAATAAATCAGTTATTAAAGCAGTTTTATCTGCACCACTCATCACAGCTATATTACCATGATAAATAGACCTCGCTTGTGAAAATATGACATACCATAGAAGTGCTGTTATAATGTAAAATATTAGTATCGGTACCCATAGAAAATACCATTGAAATTATGGAATATTTATGAATCTGTACTTAGATAACACAAAATGTCATTGTATTGTCAAAACCAGCTGTGCTAAAGTCAATAATGTGCAGTTGAACTAACTGCAAGAGTTCAAACAAAAACATCTATCTGTTGCTGCAAACATGTCACTGCATCACTGCAATGCAGCTTTGTTTAATCTCTCCTGCATGTTTCTCCAGACAATAACGAGTGTCAGAAGCCCGGCATCTGTCCTAATGGCCGCTGTGAAAACCTCCCTGGTACTTACCGCTGCCTCTGCAACGAGGGCTTCCTCCCATCTTCAGACAGCAAAGGCTGCAGTGGTAAGTCACGCTAACCTTTCCTTAACGTGACATTACATCGACTAATTTGCTTATAGTGCCGTTGAGTGATTTGATGGCTGTTTCATGGTGGAGAGGTAATGAAGAATTACACAGATTGCATGTTTTTCCTTTTCCCAAACAGACATTGATGAGTGTGAGGACGTCAGACTGTGTGCTTACGGCCGCTGCATCAATACAGAAGGCTCCTTCCAGTGCCAGTGCTACCCGGGATACCAGCGCACACAGGAGGGCAGCCACTGTGAAGGCATGAATGACCAATATGCAATTATTTATCACCTTGAAACTCAATAGATAAAATTGGACAGTAAAATTCAGGAGTAACTGGGTTCAGTCTGGCTTTTACCAGTTCATTAATACAATTCCAGACTGCTCAAAGCATGCTTCACACTCCAACACTGTTTTTTTTCCTTCCCTTCAGATATCAACGAGTGTGAGAGGCCGTCAAACTGTCAGAGAGGCCGCTGTATCAACAGCATGGGCTCGTACCACTGTGAGTGCCAGAAGGGCTACACGCTGGTCGGAGGCAGGAGATGCCAAGGTCAGTCTCTTTATACCATTAAAACTATAACATTATTAGAAAACAGGATGCTGTCGAACATCTTTCTAGTAACGAGTAACTTACTCATGTACAGAGTCTTTAAGCTTCTATCATCCTTAACTTTTACCTCTTTTAAGAGATGGTGTTATTATTAAAGACAGAGAAAATAGGGCATACATTGGCTTTTGACTTTTATAAAACTTGTGGTATAAATGTAATAAAATCAGGGCTCAAAGTGTTTAAAGTCTCATTTACTCATTCACTATTTCCTACATGATGGAAACTCAATCATCAACCCAAAAGTGAACAGTAAACTGTGATTTTTGACACTTATGACTCATTATTTATGCATCATCACTGGCAGGTGTCTCTCAAAGACATTGCATTGTGGGATTTTGAGTAAAAATTGAATGCTACTGACCCCAAATTTGCAGATATTCTAAATGTCTGAACAAATGTAATAATATGTAATTATAAAGCACTTTTCTTAGCAATGTTACAAAGTGAGGACATGAGAGTGGAGGAAGTAAAGAAAATAATGAGTAAGATAAAATAAACAGGAATAAAAAACAGAATTAATAAAAAATAGATCAAACCGTTTCAAAAGTTTTCACAAAGCCAAAAGTTTTATGAAGAGAATTAAGCTAGAAGCTATAATACAGCTAAATATATCAAAAGACTACATTCTGAAGCTCTTTAAAAAAAAGAACAAAATCTTTGTGTTTGTGTCTCAGATGGTGTTTGGATTGAAACAAATACTTGTGTGTGAGCAGCATGTGTGATTTCCCTTTCAGACATAGATGAATGTGCCGCAGACAGAAGCCTCTGCCAGCCCTACGGCTCTTGTGAGAACAGACCCGGCTCGTATTTGTGTGTCTGCAATCACGGCTATGTCCTCTCAGAGGACAAGCACAGCTGTGAGGGTAAGCCTGCTCTGATTCCCTCTGCTTTACTGTAGACCCACATTTATCCCGCAGCTTTAACCAGGCCTGAACATTTGATCCCTGCCTGTCCCAAACCCAAAACATGTCAGTTCAGACTCAAACCAACCATAATTGTTTGGCCTGCAAATCCTCAAAGCCAAACAATTATAATCATCGGTCATGAATGACCAAATCCTGTATTCTATATGAACTGAATTACAGGCTTCAAAGCATTAAAATCAAAAGGAAAAAAAAAAACATTTGAGGTCCAATCCAGTCACTGGATTTCCTAACACGCACCGTATTTACTCCTGCAGCAGTTCGAGTGCTGATGGACGAGAAGAAGGAGTGTTACCTGAACCTCGATGACACTGTGTTCTGCGACAGCGTCCTGGCCACCAACGTCACCAAGCAGGAGTGCTGCTGCTCTATTGGAGTGGGCTGGGGAGATCACTGTGAGATCTACCCCTGTCCTGTCTCCAAGTCAGGTACATTTACCAGAGAATAATGCAAGTAAACATGCACTCAACAAAGTCATACAGTACTGCAGGCTACGCGTGCAACGATTATTGGTGGGTCTTTAAGTCAATGTATTGGATATGTTTCCCACAAGGGTTTGGACAAGTACATGCATTGAGAATTGAACTAAATGTTGAACATTATGTAATATTCTGTATCTACTGTATATCGTATGGACTGTTTATTCAACTCTGCCTGGTCTTCTCCACCCAGATGAGTTCCACTCCCTGTGTCCAAACGGGCAAGGCCTCTACCTCGATGAAGGACTGCTGTACAGCCTGCCTGCCTACCATGGTAGATATTATACATATATATATAACTATATTCACACCAGGTGTGACAGTGATAAGACATGAATGCTTCTGCACAGAGGTTCTGTTTTAATATAAAAAAATGATTACAGTAACACTAGTAAAATACCCTTATACATATCCTTGTCTCGATTAGTTGTTAGTTCCTGATGTTTATAGTTGTAGTAACCACTGCTGGGAGTAGTGAACTACATGTAATTAAACATCAGTAACAAAGTATTTGTACTTTATAACTTTTCACCTCTGCTGGCATGTGACTTTTTTGTATTATACTTTGTTAGATTTTCATTTTCATTACATTTGAACAATTTACTTTTTAAAGTTTTTGATCATTTCTTACATGCAGTTTGATATATTTTTTGCTAAATAGCTTTAGTTTGCCAAACTAGATTTATCCCTCAGGTAGCTTTGCTGTGGTTTAACTTCTTCCACTCTGAAGTAATTGGTAGCATGCAAAGCTATGCTTTCTGAGTAGCTTCCCCAACACTTGTGGTCACACATAAGAACTGTCCTCATTACATTGAACAACACTTCCCCTAACTCACCCTGTCTGTTACTGAGAATACATTTCTCCTTCCTTGTCTGCAGATATCGATGAGTGTTCTTTGTTCGCTGATGAAATCTGTAAGAAGGGTCACTGTGAGAACACGCTGCCGGGCTACGAGTGCTACTGTCAGCAGGGCTTCTACTATGACAGCAACCTTCTCGAGTGCATTGGTAAGTACCTGGATACAAACTGTAAAAAACACTTTGTTTAAATTTGTAAAGACAGAACAGTTTGTAGATGTTTGGATAGATTCATGTTGTTCTTCATGGTTGTATCTTCACCTTCAGATGTGAACGAATGCCACGATGAGTCTAAATGTATTAACGGTCAGTGCGTCAACACCGAAGGCTCCTTCTACTGCAACTGTAACCGGCCCTGGACTCCAGACATTAACAAGAAGATGTGTCTGATGGCAACAATAGCAGGTGAGTAAATGTGTCCCTAATGCATCCATGTAGCTACTGGAGGAAATATCTCGAGCTGTGAGTAAACCCTATTGTTCTGCAGATGTGAATGAGTGTGAGGACCCAGCCAACTGTAAGAACGGCCACTGTGTGGACACTCCAGGGTCGTACTACTGCATCTGCTCTCCGCCTTGGATGCTGGCCACCGACCGTAACAGCTGTGTGACTCCTGAGGAGCAGGCTGGTGAGTGCAGACACTCAGTAGGAGGGTTATAAAGAGCAACAAGGCAGTGGTGGGCAACAGCAGTTTATTCTGAAAAAAGCAAAAACAAAGTGTTGGCTGTCTGCGCTTGTGGGAAGCAGTATATGTGAGACAAAAGTGATTTCCGTGCCAAGAGGAAAAAAGGCGGTGAAGGAATCTACTAACCTTTTTGTAGGTGTTATTTTACTAACCAGAGGCGAGAAGAGACATTGAGCTTTACAGGTCGTGAAAACAGAGAGGTATTATCATCATCAAGTTATGTTTTGTAATCACAGTTTAAGATGTTCATATATTATGTGAGCATGCTGAATGAGTCTGTATGTTATATATATGATATCGCATTTTAGTGGCTGAAGAGGATTTTGTGTAATCTGAGATTTACAATTTAGATTTTTGGGGGAATACATTACAGAGGAACAACCCTAAAAGTACCAAAAGTATTTGTTACATATATCAATGGCAGGATAATGATAGTGGAAGAAGTATTATAGAGCCATCTTAAGCTAAACCACGTAACGGCACAAGTAAAAATAATGCCATAGGTACACATTAAGATGGAATAAACATATAGAACTGAAATAAAATAGTGGTGTTTAAATATCCCATTTATACCCCACAGAGTATCACCAGCTTTATTAAGGCTTACATATTCTATCCTAATATAAATCAAGTGAGAAGTTGTCTTTCGGATCATAATTTACTGTAATTGTTGTCTGAATTGCTGAAGCATTAGTCACAAATATAAAATATTATATCATATAAAAAATTCTGGTCAAACGCCAGATTGGAAAAAAAAGTAGTTGTTGTATCACAAGACCTGAAGCTGTTGTTCTGGCATTATTGATGAAGAGGATCTGAACAGATCGCCACCTGATACTAAGATGGACTACATTCACCCATCATTGAGTCAAGGTTTGCTGATAACATGGCCAGGAGTTGGGGACATGCAATTAAGGATGGCTGATTTTCATACGGCTGTGCTATGACGATTTTTGGAATTGTTACACTCAGGATGGGATATGTGCTTGCATTCTTGCTTTAAGGCCAAACATGTTCAAGGTCAGGCTCTGAAGTCCAACAACTGTGTCCTTTGACTACTTTGTTTGTCATATTTATAGACACACCTGAGCCAATGTCTGGAAACTTCCTCTTTGGTGACAGTGAGGTGCTGTTGTTTGTGGATGATGCTGTCCTTTTCGCAAGTGGCCATCAATGTTTACTGTAGCTGTTTACAGCTGAGTGTGGCACTGCTGGGACAATAGTCACTGCCTCTGAGTTTGAAACTGTGGTTCCCTGTTCATTTATAAAGTTGCCACTGTGCTCTGAGCAACTGGTGTGTTATCCTGGAGGCTGTTTATATAAAGATCTTTTGATATACATAGTTATATAGAGATATATTCCTGAGTATGACCCTTTCTTCTTTATATAGACTTTGGTTCCCTCCCACAAAGGAGAACATTACAGGAAGTAACAGGGAAGGAACAGCCTAAAGTTAAGTAGTCCAGGAAACAATCTTATTTATGATCTTGACATTAGCCACTGGTGAGAGACACTGGCTATAATAATGCAGACTTTCAGTTGGCTGTGATTTTAAAAACAGAACAAAAATGTGCCCTTTTGAGCCTCACCTATGGTTACACTCTTTGGGTAGTGACTCAAGTGTGGATACAAACAGCCAAAACAGGGTTTTCCCACAGCTCTGCTGCAATTCAGAGGGACCTCCATATCAAGCAGCCGCATCTTGGCTTTGAAAGGAGCCACTTGAAGTGGTCCGAGCACCTGGGAGCCTCCTTTTGTTTGCATTCAGACAAACAGAGAAAAGCTGTGAGATAACATCTTAGGTATGGATGACTCTGGTCTCCCTGTTACTGCCATGGCCATGACATGAATATGACTAGAAAATGAATGAATGGATGAACACTGATTAGCTTCAAACCAACTTTTGCCATCACCTGTTATTAATTTTAGGGAAGCATTTCATGAAAATTGATGGTAACTGTGCACTCATCCCAAAGTCTTCTGTACTTCTGCTGGAAACTGAAAAACTAAGGGAACCCACAGTTATTCTTTAGTCGAATTAATGAGTTGTTTCAAATTGTGGTCTTGGGACTGAGTGAATGTGATCTGTCTTGT
Source organism: Pagrus major (assembly GCF_040436345.1). Taxonomy (NCBI): domain Eukaryota; kingdom Metazoa; phylum Chordata; class Actinopteri; order Spariformes; family Sparidae; genus Pagrus; species Pagrus major. The sequence goes on along the minus strand of NC_133227.1, from coordinate 5,696,192 downwards.
CCTGTAATGACTTGGATTTAGAAAAGTTGGACTAGAAGAGTTGTAAATCTCTATTTAGATCTTTATTTTTAATATGCCTTCTGAATGCATACTAGACCCTCAGGTTTCTATCTAGTTATGAGATAGATATGCTGACACTTGAATAAAGCGAAGAAAAAACAGAAACAAATAAATATTAGAAACTTGTTGCTCCCACATCACAGTACACACTGGCCTGAATGTCAGTATCATTTTATCTGCAAACTGCCTGCAAACATCTTGGCACATAAAAAGATTCCTCAGTTACAGTGTTGCTGGAACCAGGTTTCCTGTTTTAACCTGCAGCATTTTTGCAGATTTCACAGTGTGGTTGCATGTTTACCAGAGGCCAACTGCAGTATTATGCATGACCAAATCTCATTTTGCCATAAGCAGAACCTTGCATGCAACATTTATGGAAGAAAAACCGGACATACAGGTGGTGGACACAATAAACTGCTGCAATATCACTGCAATGAATGCTGCATCTGAGGCTGAAGATGTTCAGTTTTTGTTGAGATTCAACTCTCTGCAGCCTGTTCAAGTTATCTGGTATTGATATGTAACTGAGGCTGACTAAAATATAAAGTGCAATGCAAAAACATCACAGCCTTAACAATTAGCACACAGCTGAATCAAAGTATTTGTGAAACAATTTCAGGAAAAACTGAACATTACAGTATAGTTTATTGCAGGATTGTTGTACAGAATTTCCTTATGTAGCAGAGTCACTTCTCTATTATTGTGTCCACCACCTGCAGACTAAGAGCTGGCCCCAAGCAGATGTTCATACTGTAACCAGTGTCTGTGGTGCCCTTTGCAGATGTGAATGAGTGCCAGGACCCCTCGTACTGTAAGAATGGGAGGTGTGAGAACACGCCCGGCTCCTTTCACTGTTTTTGCGACCCTCCCCTCACCTTCAGTGCAGCGCTGAAACAGTGCGTCTATGACGGTGGGTAAAATGAGCGTCAGCTCTCCCGAGCATGACCGCGAGCATGATCAAAATGAGTTTTGGCTTACATCTGCCGCTCATCTTGCTCCTTGTAATTCCTCCCAGTTTGTGTCCCATCTGGCCTGCACTGCCATTTTCCCTCTTACCCACTTTATAGAGACAGCTCCCATTCTTGGAGAGATACCTTATTAAGCATACAAAACGAAAGTACGCATTTATGCACACAAAGCAATATCAGAGTATGTTCCGTGTGAGAAAAAGTGATTACTTTTATTACTTTGATTGCATTTTCTCTGCATGTCTCTTTGCCACAACAATTTGTGTCTCTTTTGTCTGTGTTATTATAGATGATGAAATTGATTTGCTCTGGCAGAGAAAAGACAAACTCAGCCTTTGAAAACAAAATATTTCATGCAGAATGGCCTGAGCTCACTGCTGATAATTTTGCATGAAAGATATGCGATTCACAGTACGTTATGTGTTTGATGCCAGCGGTCTTCATTCATACTGGGCAATGAATGTCATCAATATGGCTGATTTAACATCTGTTAATGTGATGCATTGTATCCAGAAGACAACAAATAACACTGAACACTAATATATTCTATCTACACAATTACATTAAACATATAACATATAATTGTGATCCACAAACAATTGATCTGTAACAATAAGCTGTTTGGCCAATGACAGTAAACTGTCAGCATATCTTCATCATCAATGCAACAAAAGCAGCCATCATTTTCTTTCATGTCAACCAAACAACACTGCAAGCTGCACCCATGTTTTACTTGTAAGCACAGAAAACTGTAAGTGCATGAAAGATTATTGTTGAGGAAAATCAGTTCTGATAGTTCAGCCCAGGATTTCTCTGCAAAAAAAAACATGTCCACGGGCGTCTCATTATCATGATCTTACCCTTAATGTAATTACAGCAGTGTATTTGACACTTGAAACAAGAGACGCTACAAGAATTTCAAGCAACTCCTCACTCCTGATAATTGTTATCAGGTTGCCACATGCACTGTACATTAATATTCACACATACTCGATGTATATGTACTATACATTAACACTCATGGACATGGCAGTGACATTAAATATGATAGCAATGTGAAGTTGGTTCTCATTTCTAGATATGACATTGTTTTTATTTGAGTTTGGTAACTTTTAAAAACATATTTTAATATTATTTTTTATAGTTTAAAGTATGATAAATAATGTAATGTATGAACTAATTTCCATGGGCCATGACTAGATCTCCATACTGTACAATATACTGTATATTATTAGGTATACTGTTGAAAAAGTGTTATAGCTACTGTGTACAGGCACCCACTGTGATATGGGCTGGACTAGTTTCTGCTCTTTTGCTAATACGTTCTGCTACCCCCAGCCATAATAAATGTATTGAAACGAATCAAAGGATGATACATTTTATACACTTTGTTGCAGTTTCACTCTGATTTCTAAATATTTTACATATATACTGCACATCATCCTTCATTTGTAAGTAGATTGAGGGTGCCCAAAACACACATTTATCCTTTAAAGGTGCAATATGTAAGAATTTTCCACCTGAAATTTTACTCCAAAAAAAGCGGGGGCAGCATATCACCAGTTACCGCCTACTGCTACTAACCGGAGCCGCTGTTAGCTCAGTTAGTCGTTAAGATAGCAGTCCGGACGGGGAGTTTTTTAGCACTGGGAAAGTGTTAGTGTTTACACCTCTAGCAATGGACCTTTGGACCGGGATGGGAAGAGGCTAGCTGGTTAGCATGCTAACCTTAACAGATATCTCTGCAACACATACACAGACGTCTTAAAATCAAAACGGTTATTTCTTTACATTCTGTTGATAATTTTAGTACATTTTTATATGTCTTTCACGTAAAAATTCTGACATATTGCACCTGTAAGTTACAAATTTACACACTGTATTTCGTTTATTTGGACGTCTTCCACTGGCTTACATAACACTGCTTTACTTAGGACTGGCTGAATGTGGCTTCCTGTACTGTAATTAAAATGGATAAAACCCAAAAGTGTCTGAATGTAATGTTTGTACCTGTAATTGTTATTTATCCTCCTTTTCACCCAGATCGTACTGCAGCCCACAAGGACGTGTGTTTCCTGCAGGTTGACGAGGGCTTGATCTGCAGCGAGCCCAGGAACGGCATGGTGGTGACCTACTCAGAGTGCTGCTGTCACTACGGTCGGGGCTGGGGGCCCGAGTGTAACACCTGTCCACCCAGAAACTCAGGTGAGCTAAGGACACTGACGACCAGACTGGCCTCTCAACTCTGACCAACGCTGCAGCTTTTCCTCTCTTTTGATCTAAAAAGACGTTTATCTCCTTGTGTTCAGAGATGTTCAGTCGACTGTGTGAGATGCATCTGGAGACTGAGTCTGATGGGGAGCAGGATTTCCTGGCAGCTTTTGCCAACTACAACCCTGGTAAAAACCCTGGTAAATTGTCAATGTACAATCATGTCAGACAAACTCATTAATTAGCCCCGAACCAACCCCTTATTTTCTGATCTCTTTCTGTCCCACATTTCCTCTTCTCCCCTGCCCGTTTGTCTGTAAAAGGTGACAGTTCAGAGGAGGATTCGGATGAATGCAGCTGTGCAAATGGCCGCTGTGTCCGCTCCTACCTGGGCACCATGTGTGAATGTAACACAGGCTTTAGGCTGGACCACTCCCGCACCCGCTGTATAGGTTAGTACCTGCTAGTTACAAAAATACCTCTTTTTCGTCATTGACTTATTGCAATTCAAGGAATATACAAAGGGCAGTGAATTACATGTATCAGGTTACAAAAAATAAATCACTATAATCAACCCAGATTACATTTGAAAAATGTGTAATTAGTATATATTTACATTGTCATTGATCACTTGATTCCATTTTTGATTTCATCTTTAAGATAAAGCAATTTAAAAGTTATGAAACTATTTTTAATGATGGACAACGCTCTATTAACTCTACTATCGTGCTGGGTTTCCTAGACAAGTGCTCCCCTTTGTGGCGGACCTGTTGAGAGTAATATTTGATTTTGTTTTTTAATGATGATTTATGTATAATTGAGTTTTTTATTGCTTTTTATTTACATTAAAAATGGAATGAAATGGAAGCGCTCCCTTTGGGTTAAAAGAGCATGTCCTCCATGTGGCCTTATATTGTTTTTGTATGGGTAATTTAATTTGACCAACTGTAAGTGCTGAATGTTCAAATTGCATTTTGTTGCTGTATTATGGCCAACTGTTGTGGCTGCATCCATTTTTTTTAGCTTCAGGTGAAATATTATTGATGTTTGATTTTGAAGTAATCCAAGAGTAATCCAAAAGTATTTAGAATAGATTACGTTTTTTGTAATCTGATGGATTGTGTTACTAATTTAAAAAATGGCATATTATTTAGTTATTAACCATGTAGCCAACAGAGGTATATGCACTGACTTATATGTGCAGGAGCTTTGTATTCAGCACTGTTGAGTGATGTTTCATTTCCTTTTTTGCATCTTACAATACATATTAATAAGTGCTTGTGTTTGTTTCTTTCAGACATCGATGAGTGTGCAGAACCAGGAGCTCGTGTCAGTCCGTGTAGGAACGCTCGCTGCGTCAACACTGCTGGCTCATACAAGTGCTTCTGCAAAAATGGCTTCATGGCCTCACGCAGGCCAAACCAATGTATCCGTCGCAGAGCTCGGTAACCTCTGTGTGTCACTCTGTTTGGCCCTATCGACAGTATGCAACACACACGAACACATGCTGTACATACACTTGTGTCTCACAGTACGAAAAGGGGACTGCATGTGCGCAGTGAACCTAAAGACATGAGATCTCATCAGGAGCCAAATCATAGCTCATTGGCTCATGAAATGTACAAAAACATATCATTGTCAGCTCCTCTTTCACATCTCACATTTAAAAAAATAATCAGTACTGAAAAGGAAAATGTTTGTTGTTTGTTAAACATTTTTGTAATTATTGTTTTTTAAAACTGTTTTTTGTTAAGTTTAAATTGTGCATTTTGTGATTTTATTCATTGATCTCCCTGTTGCAGTGATATTTCATTCTTAATTTGAATCTCTGATCCTCAAGCCACCTCTTGTTTTATTAAAAGTATATTATGCAGGATTTGTTGTTGCTGTGTAAAACACACCATTCAAAGTTGGCCCCTCCGCCCCGGCTCAGCAGGTGAGAGAGAGAGCAGCAGTGGTCGAGAGAGCTACTGTAGAGGGTGAATGAAGAGAGGGAGCAGCAAAAGCGAGAATAAAGCAGCGAATCTGAGAAGTAAAACGTTATTTTTTCAGATTTTTTCACAGCAATTACGTTCAAAAGTACAGATAAACACACCCACATCTCCGCACAACCCTCCACATCTCGTGTGAATGCAGTCAAAGCACGCTACATCCTGTCCTCTTTTTGACTATCTGCTTTGTTTGTGTGTAGCCCCACCCTCAGTCAAACGGAGACACAGACCTGCAGCTCTTTATGGCTAACAGAGAGCACAGCAGTGAGATGCAGACAGCGATCTAACCTGGTCGCTACGTTTTTAGAGTTCCAACCTCACACCCTGCTTGCTGTTATTGGCTGGAAGTTACGTACCACTGTCCAAAGGGTGACGCCCAGAAACGTCTTGAACACAGCAAAATACTAAGAGAATAAGAACACAAAGGCAGAGGGCAGGGTCTCTGCAAAAACAGACACTGCCACACACTTCTAGTGGGTCATTAGTGAGGATTGAGAGGCATTATTTTTTGTATGATCCAATTCACTTTTTTTTAAGGAAAATCCTGCGTAGTATACCTTTTAAGGAAATGTGTTTCAAAGATCTCTATCTGGTATTCCTGGTATTCACGTCAGCCCAGTCAATATTTTACCGTATTCCCCCTTACATTCCCATTTGAGTACACATTCTTTCATGTTTAATTCTAAATCAACATCATCTGACTTGTGTTTTGTAACCACACATTTCTTATTTTGTGTTATTGTACAGTTTGACTGGTGGATCAGCAGTTTTTGTAAGAATGGTCCCCGTCCTAACCCCTGTTTATTTGTTGATGTAAAATATGAGAAACCTGAAGTTTTTGTATAATTTGACATGTGCACCTAAGTGGACTGTAAGCTAGACAAAAAAGGTCATGCACTTAGTAATGGATATAGTGGGAATGTTTGCTACAAACCAAGAAAGTTTGACATCTATTGTCATGATTGCTGCAAGTATTTAGAAAACCAAAGACGCCGTTGAGATAAAAAGAATTTCATTAAAAAAAAAGATGTCAACCAGTCATGCATTTGTTTTTCTTGTGTTTGAAGGTGATATGTTTTGTTCACGAAAACATCTAATGTTAACAGAAAACAGATCAGACACATTCAGTCAGAGTTCATAAACGGCCAGTTGAAGAAGTAATGGGGGACGGCACTGTGGATGATTCAGTGTTGCCTTTCAAGCACACCTAGAAAGCAAATAAACTGAGCACATGGCGGGGTCTCCATGGGTCTTCCATTGGGTTTACTTCTCTACTCTTTTGCTTCAATGTACAAATCTGTAACATTCATAAACTGAATTCATTTAACACATTTTGTTGTTTGCATGTTATTTTTTTTGGACATTTATATCGCTTAAAGTGAGTGTTATTTGCTCCTTCACAAACCGACAACATTGCAGTGTTATATTATGTCAAACCAGGTATTTAGCAGCATAAATGAGTATTTTTCGTTTTATTTTAGCAGTCACAGAACAGAAATGTTTTAAGTATTAAAATGAGAAGAAATATGCTCTGCCTTCAGTGCTGCTAGTTCATGGAGATCTCTATAGAATTGACTGCTTCCAAATTGTTGATGAAACCTGTTAAATGTGATTCTCTTGAATCTGAAATCTTACACTGTTTTCAAAGATATCAGTCTAATTAAATCCCTATTGTCCCTATAGGGTATGCTAATATAAGCTACAGGTCGTCCAATAAAGGTGATGTTTTTATTGACCCCAAATAACCCCATCTGACTTTACTTTGATTAGACTCTTAATCTCAAGCCCCTCAAGAGTTTTGTTTATGCTAATGAAGTAGTGAATATGGGAGAGTAGACCAAAAAGCCCACAGGTGACATCAGCTACCTGAAGAAAAGCACCATCTTGTGGCTTCTTTGTGTTATTATAACTTCTACCAGAAACCACAGTAAACATAGAGTTCAGCTTCATGCCCAGATGCTTTTCATCAATGAAGACTGGTGAGTGACTGCACTGTTTGTACGTCATGTTGTCCAGACTACAGTGTGCCCCACAAGTGTGTCCCCTGCCAAGGGAGGGTGGAGCGCTGCGTTCACACTCAAAACTAACTTCAAATGACTTCCAATGTATTCCATTTATTTTATTTACAACCTTTCTTGTTTAATTTGTTGTTTCTTCTTTTACAGTGACTGTTATTTTAATACTGTTATCCAGCCATATCTGTTTTCTCTTAATTCATTTCCAACATTTTCACAATCATCATGATGGTTCATTCTTTTGCTCTTTTGTTTTACTTATGTTGAATTTTTCCTTGTTATTAAATAAAATTGTTTAAGCAGTGCTGTTATACTGACATGACCATAAATTGATAGATATGAATTTGATTTCACACAATTCTCTGTCTTCAGTGGAAAGTACACAGTAGCGATGAGTGAAATGCGGTGACTGGATGTGTTTTTAGTTTGATTTTGTACAAACATCTTCTCTTTTCTGACATTAAGTCTAAGTTAGGCTATCGTTGTGATAAAACAAACTTCCCTTTGAGAAATACACAAATATCATCAGTAGGCTTGAATAAAGTAGCATCAGATGGCTAAAAGATATGGAACATTATTTTAAGGGGGGGCTATAGTTCAGCCAGAAATTAAACAGCTATATGCCATATTAAATGATTTTCCTCATTTTTCAAAGTGTATAAACATAACACATCCCAGCTAGTCTGCTGTATAGAGACTGAGATTTAAAAATACAACTTTCAGTTTAGGCTTGTTTATACAGGTGACATCAAGATGCTGTAAGTATACAAACTGCAGGCTGATATGAAGACAGAAAAACACATTTTAATGCATGAAACATTTGATTTCCGAGGTGAAAGGTGACTTTATACACAGATATATACAGATACAGCCCAGCAGGCGACATGATCACAACGTTCGATCACAACATCATTTCGAACATAAACAAACTCCCAGGCGACCGAGACGAGCCGCAGCCATTTTAAAACATCTTCCCCCGACATTTAACGGAGAAACACGACCTCTATCGACCACTGTTTTCATCCTGACATCAACTTTCTGACAACTAACAAGGACCAAGGCTGTTTCATCGTGGCACATGTGAGATTTTTCCTATATTAAAATCCACCTTGTTTTGCAATGTATTTCTGCGTTCAGGCATTCTGAAGCTCTTAAATAAAAAAAAGTGTTAAACGCCTTTTCGGGGTAAAATCATGAAATTTGACAGACTTTTGACAAACTTATGTCTATAAAGACCCAAAATGACAGGGCACAGGTTTAGACCAGGTTTGAATGACAGTAAGAAGGTTTTGAGCGAGTAATAATAAATTAGGCTAAAGCTAGCAAAAAGAGTCATGAAACCGAAATAGACTCAAAACAGAAATACATTTTGAACGATTCATCAGGATCCTCTCTTCTTTTATGATCAATGTCTATCATCACAACTAGTAATAGGCTATATAAATGTGTATTTTATCAATAATCAGTCACCCAACAAGTTACTTGGTGTGGTTTTCTTAAAATTATTCAAACAGTTATTCTCTCAAGGAATATTATTCTCTAAACACGGAACGGACAACCTACTAAGGGTAAAGGGAATAATGTTGATTAATATTGATTAGGTATCATGTGAATTTGTTGTAAAATATACAGTAAATTAAGTTAAAGTTAATGTTTATAGGCTCTGAAACTTGGCTACTGTCTCCATCCTCTCATCTGTTCATTTATTAATCGTATTAGCATGATAAAAACTAATAATAGCCTATTAGAACTTTTTAAACAGCTTGTGAGAGATTTAAAATACATTCAATTTTTTACCAAATATCTTCTGACTTGAAGCAGTACGAGGTTAATATGCAATCAGTATGTTTTAGAGCCCGACTGATAAAGATTTTTTAAGGCCGATAACGATACAAATATTTGGTGATTTAAAAATCAGATATTCCGATATATCGGCCAATATATATATATCTCTAAAAAAATATCCAGAAACGCGTAACAAAACATACAACATTAGTTATTTGTAGTTATTTATGAGTCCTCACTGAAATAATATGATAATGCAGTTTAAAAATAAACTTGTTTGTTTTATTGTCACAACAGAACAGAGGAACATCAAAATAAATATCTAATTCCGTTTCACTCTCGGCTTACACGTAACAGCAGCAAAACTGGACATGGTAGTCACAAATTTTGTCATGCTTATTTGAGTTAAGAGAACTGATGGGGATGTTCTTTTAATTGTTATCCAAGCAATGTATTTCTCGTGACAGTTGCCAACTTACCATGAACACACTTCACCGATGATCTCAGTCATGGATAACTGGTTTGCTCTGCCCAACTCTGGCTGGATCAGCTGGTTGTAGGGTTTGTGGCGTTCTAAACACGAGTGTTGCCAACAGGGACGTTGTAGAGTGTCCTCTGGTGGACAAACTATGCAACGCCAACACTCATAACATGGTTGAAGGGTGTTTCGTCCGTTTTTATTTTATTTTATAAATATTAATTTATCGGCCATTATAAATGCCGATACCGATAGTTTGAAAAATGCCTAATATCGGCCAATAATATTGGCCAGCTGATATATCGGTCGGACTCTAGTATGTTTTGATGGTGTGTTTATGTGACAGAAGATTAAAAGTTGGGTGTGTTTCTGTCTTCAGATTGACCAGCGTTTCACTTGGACTTCTGTCTTCTTGCCGGACCCCAACCAGCCCGACATCCCTAGGCTGATACTTCGAAGGGTACCTGTACCAGCCCAGTCCAAAAGTTCCTCCACAGAGTCTACATTCAGGTCCCATCAGAGCACACCTCCGGGCTCTCCCTCTAACTCTTCCTATAACTCTTCTACAACCTCCTCACCCACCTCCCCCCTCTCTTCTTCTGCCTCTACCTCCTCCTCCTCCTCCTCCTCCTGCTGTGATGTGATATGACGTGCTGTGGCGTGATGTGCTGTGATGTGAAGTGATGTACTGTGATGTGATGTGACGTGCTGTGGCATGATGTGCTGTGAGGTGATGTGCTGTGATGTGCTGCCTCTACCTGTGAAGTGATATGCTGTGATATGCTGTGCTGTGACGTGCTCTTATGTGACGTGCTCAAATGTCACGTGCTGTGAAGTGATGTGCTGTGCTGTGGTGTGACATGTTGTGCTGTGATATGATGAAAAAAACAAAAAGAACAGAAGAAAAACGTGATGTGCTGTGACGTGCTGTGATGTGACGTGCTGTGCTGTGCTGTGACGTGCTGTGCTGTGATGTGATGAAAAAAGCAAAAAATCGTGATGTGTAACGAGTGTACTCCGCCAGCAGCGTCGGGACCGGCGGTCGCCTCTCAGCTGGGTAGCCCATGCCAAGCAGCCTGCAGTCGTCCCCCATGGGCGGCTCAGGCCAAAGCAGCATGTGGCCCCCACTGAGGCAGCCGTCGGCCATAATGCAATATGGTTGCCCATGCCAAGGGAGGAGCTGTGCGGGTGCTGGTACAGCCAGGTATCGAGCTAAATATGCGGAGATGCTGCAGTGGAGTCCCCAGGGATGCTACATTTTAAAAAAAACAAAAACGTGATGTGCTGTGATGTGACGTGCTGTGATGTGATGTGCTGTGATGTGAAGTGATGTGCTGTGATGTGCTGCGACGTGCTGTGCTGTGATGTCATGAAAAAAACAAAAAATCGTGATGTGTAGCGAGTGTACTCCACTAGCAGCGTCTGGAGCGGCGGTCGCCTCTCAGCTGGGTAGCCCATGCCAAGCAGCCTGCAGTCGTCCCCTATGGGCGGATCAGGCCAAAGCAGCATGTGGCCCCCACTGGGGCAGCCGTCGGCCATAAGGCAATATGGTTGCCCATGCCAAGGGAGGAGCTGTGCGGGTGCCGGTACAGCCAGGTATCGAGCTAAATATGCGGAGACGCTGCAGTGGAGTCCCCAGGGATGCTACATTTAAAAAAAAACAAAAACGTGATGTGCTGTGATGTGCTGTGAAGTGATGTGATGTGCTGTGACGTGCTGTGCTGTGACGTGCTGTGACGTGCTGTGATGTGATGAAAAAAACAAAAAATCGTGATGTGTAGTGAGTGTACTCCGCCAGCATCATCGCGACCGGCGGTCGCCTCTCAGCTGGGTAGCCCGTGCCAAGCAGCCTGCATTCGTCCCCCATGGGCGGCTCAAGCCAAAGCAGCATGTGGCCCCCACTGGGGCGGCTGTGGGCCATAACGCAATATGGTTGCCCATGCCGAGGGAGGAGCTGTGCGGGTGCCGGTACAGCCAGGTATCAAGCTAAATATGCGGAGACGCTGCAGTGGAGTCTCCAGGGATGCTACAGTCTAAAAAAAACAAAAACGTGATGTGCTGTGAAGTGATGTGCTGTGATATGCTGTGCTGTGCTGTGACGTGCTCTTATGTGACGTGCTCAAATGTCAGGTGCTGTGAAGTGACGTGCTGTGAAGTGATGTGATGTGCTGTGATGTGATGTGCTGTGACATGTTGTGCTGTGATGTGATGAAAAAACCAAAAAGAACAGAAGAAAAAAACGTGATGTGCTGTGACGTGCTGTCATGTGACGTGCTGTGCTGTGACGTGCTGTGATGTGATGTGCTGTGTTGTGACGCGCTGTGACGTGCTGTGATGTGATGAAAAAAACAAAAAATCGTGATGTGACGTGATGTGATATGCTGTGATGTGCTGTGCTATGTTGTGCTGTGATGTGATGAAAAAAACAAAAAGAACAGAAAAAAAACGTGATGTGCTGTGACGTGTTGTGATGTGACGTGCTGTGATGTGATGTGATGTGCTGTGAAGTGATGTGCTGTGCTGTGACGTGCTGTGATGTGATGAAAAAAACAAGAAAAACAGAAGAAAAAAACGTGATGTGCTGTGACGTGCTGTGATGTGACGTGCTGTGACGTGATGTGATGTGCTGTGCTGTGACATGCTGTGATGTGATATGATGTGCCGTGCTGTGACGTGCTTTGATGTGCTGTGATGTGATGAAAAAAACAAAAAATCGTGATGTGACGTGATGTGATGTGATGTGCTGTGCTATGTTGTGCTGTGATGTGATGAAAAAACAAAAAGAACAGAAGAAAAACGTGATGTGCTCTGACGTGCTGTGATGTGACGTGCTGTGATGTGACGTGCTGTGCTGTGATGTGATGTGCTGTGCTGTGACGTGCTGTGATGTGATGTGCTGTGAAGTGATGTGCTGTGATGTGCTGTGCTGTGACATGTGCTGTGATGTGATGAAAAAAACAAAAAGAACAGAAGAAAAACGTGATGTGCTGTGATGTGCTGTGACGTGCTGTGATGTGCTGTGATGTGACGTGCTGTGCTGTGACGTACTGTGATGTGATGTGCTGTGAAGTGATGTGCTGTGATGTGCTGTGCTGTGACGTGCTGTGATGTGATGAAAAAAACAAGAAAAAACCGTGATGTGCTGTGACGTGCTGTGATGTGATGTGCTGTGATGTGCTGTGACGTGCTGTGCTGTGATGTGATGAATAAAACAAAAAAACAAGAAAAAAACATGATGTGCTGTGACGTGCTGTGATGTGATGTGCTGTGACGTGACGTGACGTGATGTGATGTGCTGTGAAGTGATGTGCTGTGATGTACTGTGCTGTGATGTGATGTGATGAAAAAAACAAAAAAAAACAGAAGAAAAAAACGTGATGTGCTGTGCTGTGACGTGCTGTGCTGTGACGTGCTGTGATGTGACGTGCTGTGATGTGCTGTGATGTGATGTGCTGTGACGTGCTGTGATGTGATGAAAAAAACAAGAAAAAAACGTGATGTGCTGTGACGTGCTGTGATGTGATGTGCTGTGATGTGCTGTGACATGCTGTGATGTGACGTGCTGTGATGTGCTGTGATGTGATGTGCTGTGCTGTGATGTGCTGTGAAGTGATGTGCTGTGCTGTGACGTGCTGTGCTGTGATGTGATGAATAAAACAAAAAAAACAAGAAAAAAACATGATGTGCTGTGACGTGCTGTGATGTGATGTGCTGTGACGTGATGTGATGTGCTGTGAAGTGATGTGCTGTGATGTACTGTGCTGTGATGTGATGAAAAAAACAAAAAAAACAGAAGAAAAAAACGTGATGTGCTGTGCTGTGCTGTGACGTGCTGTGCTGTGACGTGCTTAGATGTGACGTGCTGTGATGTGATGTGCTGTGACGTGCTGTGATGTGATGAAAAAAACAAGAAAAAAACGTGATGTGCTGTGACGTGATGTGATGTGCTGTGACGTGCTGTGACGTGCTGTGATGTGACGTGCTGTGCTGTGATGTGATGTGCTGTGAAGTGATGTGCTGTGCTGTGACGTGCTGTGATGTGACGTGATGTGATGTGATGTGCTGTGCTGTGCTGTGACGTGATGTGCTGTGATGTACTGTGCTGTGATGTGATGAAAAAAACAAAAAAAAACAGAAGAAAAAAACGTGATGTGCTGTGACGTGCTGTGACGTGCTGTGATGTGACGTGCTGTGAAGTGATGTGATGTGCTGTGCTGTGCTGTGAAGTGATGTGCTGTGATGTGCTGTGCTGTGACGTGCTGTGATGTGATGAAAAAAATAAAAAAAACAGAAGAAAAAAACGTGATGTGCTGTGCTGTGCTGTGACGTGCTGTGCTGTGACGTGCTTAGATGTGACGTGCTGTGATGTGATGTGCTGTGACGTGCTGTGATGTGATGAAAAAAACAAGAAAAAAACGTGATGTGCTGTGACGTGATGTGATGTGCTGTGACGTGCTGTGACGTGCTGTGATGTGACGTGCTGTGCTGTGATGTGCTGTGATGTGATGTGCTGTGAAGTGATGTGCTGTGCTGTGACGTGCTGTGATGTGACGTGATGTGATGTGATGTGCTGTGCTGTGCTGTGACGTGATGTGCTGTGATGTACTGTGCTGTGATGTGATGAAAAAAACAAAAAAAACAGAAGAAAAAAACGTGATGTGCTGTGACGTGCTGTGACGTGCTGTGATGTGACGTGCTGTGAAGTGATGTGATGTGCTGTGCTGTGCTGTGAAGTGATGTGCTGTGATGTGCTGTGCTGTGACGTGCTGTGATGTGATGAAAAAAATAAAAAAAACAGAAGAAAAAAACGTGATGTGCTGTGACGTGCTGTGATGTGATGTGCTGTGACGTGCTGTGGTGTGATGAAAAAAACAAGAAAAAAACGTGATGTGCTGTGACGTGCTGTGATGTGATGTGCTGTGACGTGCTGTGATGTGCTGTGACGTGCTGTGATGTGACGTGCTGTGATGTGCTGTGCTGTGAAGTGATGTGCTGTGACGTGCTGTGACGTGCTGTGCTTTGATGAATAAAACAAAAAAAACAAGAAAAAAACATGATGTGCTGTGACGTGCTGTGATGTGACGTGCTGTGATGTGATGTGCTGTGCTGTGACGTGACGTGATGTGATGTGATGTGCTGTGAAGTGATGTGCTGTGATGTACTGTGCTGTGATGTGATGAAAAAAACAAAAAAAACACAAGAAAAAAACGTGATGTGATGTGACGTGCTGTGGTGTGATGAAAAAAACAAGAAAAAAACGTGATGTGCTGTGACGTGCTGTGATGTGATGTGCTGTGACGTGCTGTGACGTGCTGTGATGTGACGTACTGTGATGTGCTGTGAAGTGATGTGCTGTGCTGTGACGTGCTGTGCTGTGATGAATAAAACAAAAAAAACAGAAGAAAAAAACATGATGTGCTGTGACGTGCTGTGATGTGACGTGCTGTGATGTGCTGTGACGTGACGTGCTGTGATGTGCTGTGACGTGACGCGATGTGATGTGATGTGCTGTGACGTGCTGTGATGTGATGTGCTGTGACGTGCTGTGACGTGCTGTGATGTGACGTACTGTGATGTGCTGTGCTGTGAAGTGATGTGCTGTGACGTGCTGTGCTGTGATGAATAAAACAAAAAAAACAGAAGAAAAAAACATGATGTGCTGTGACGTGCTGTGATGTGACGTGCTGTGATGTGCTGTGACGTGACGTGATGTGATGTGATGTGCTGTGAAGTGATGTGCTGTGATGTACTGTGCTGTGATGTGATGAAAAAAACAAAAAAAACAGAAGAAAAAAACGTGATGTGCTGTGACGTGCTGTGATGTGATGTGCTGTGACGTGCTGTGACATGCTGTGATGTGACGTGCTGTGCTGTGATGTGCTGTGATGTGATGTGCTGTGAAGTGATGTGCTGTGCTGTGACGTGCTGTGCTGTGATGTGATGAATAAAACAAAAAAAACGGAAGAAAAAAACATGATGTGCTGTGACGTGCTGTGATGTGACGTGCTGTGATGTGACGTGCTGTGCTGTGACGTGCTGTGATGTGACGTGCTGTGCTGTGATGTGCTGTGATGTGCTGTGACGTGCTGTGATGTGATGAAAAAAACAAGAAAAAAACGTGATGTGCTGTGATGTACTGTGCTGTGATGTGATGACAAAAACAAAAAAAAACAGAAGAAAAAAACGTGATGTGCTGTGACGTGCTGTGACGTGCTGTGATGTGACGTGCTGTGAAGTGATGTGATGTGCTGTGCTGTGCTGTGCTGTGAAGTGATGTGCTGTGATGTGCTGTGCTGTGACGTGCTGTGCTGTGATGTGATGAAAAAAATAAAAAAAAACAAGAAAAAAACGTGATGTGCTGTGACGTGCTGTGATGTGACGTGCTGTGACGTGCTGTGGTGTGATGAAAAAAAAAAGAAAAAAACGTGATGTACTGTGACGTGCTGTGATGTGATGTGCTGTGACGTGCTGTGATGTGACGTGCTGTGCTGTGATGTGCTGTGCTGTGAAGTGATGTGCTGTGACGTGCTGTGATGAATAAAACAAAAAAAAACAAGAAAAAAACATGATGTGCTGTGACGTGCTGTGATGTGACGTGCTGTGATGTGATGTGCTGTGCTGTGACGTGATGTGATGTGATGTGCTGTGAAGTGATGTGCTGTGATGTACTGTGCTGTGATGTGATGAAAAAAACAAAAAAAAACACAAGAAAAAAACGTGATGTGATGTGACGTGCTGTGCTGTGACGTGCTGTGATGTGACGTGCTGTGCTGTGATGTGCTGTGACGTGACGTGCTGTGCTGTGATGTGCTGTGATGTGATGTGACGTGCTGTGATGTGATGTGCTGTGCTGTGACGTGATGTGATGTGATGTGCTGTGAAGTGATGTGCTGTGATGTACTGTGCTGTGATGTGATGAAAAAAACAAAAAAAAACACAAGAAAAAAACGTGATGTGATGTGACGTGCTGTGCTGTGACGTGCTGTGCTGTGATGTGCTGTAATGTGACTTGCTGTGCTGTGATGTGCTGTGATGTGATGTGCTGTTACGTGCTGTGGTGTGGTGAAAAAACAAGAAAAAAACGTGATGTGCTGTGATGTGCTGTGACGTGCTGTGACGTGCTGTGCTGTGACGTGCTGTGCTGTGATGAATAAAACAAAAAAAACAGAAGAAAAAAACGTGATGTGCTGTGACGTGCTGTGATGTGATGTGCTGTGACGTGCTGTGACATGCTGTGATGTGACATGCTGTGCTGTGATGTGCTGTGATGTGCTGTGCTGTGAAGTGATGTGCTGTGCTGTGACGTGCTGTGCTGTGATGTGATGAATAAAACAAAAAAAACGGAAGAAAATAACATGATGTGCTGTGACGTGCTGTGATGTGATGTGCTGTGACGTGACGTGATGTGATGTGATGTGCTGTGAAGTGATGTTCTGTGATGTACTGTGCTGTGATGTGATGTGATGAAAAAAACAAAAAAAACAGAAGAAAAAAACGTGATGTGCTGTGATGTACTGTGCTGTGATGTGATGAAAAAAACAAAAAAAACAGAAGAAAAAAACGTGATGTGCTGTGACGTGCTGTGATGTGCTGTGATGTGACGTGCTGTGAAGTGATGTGATGTGCTGTGCTGTGCTGTGAAGTGATGTGCTGTGATGTGCTGTGCTGTGACGTGCTGTGCTGTGATGTGATGAAAAAAATAAAAAAACAGAAGAAAAAAACGTGATGTGCTGTGACGTGCTGTGATGTGACGTGCTGTGACGTGCTGTGGTGTGATGAAAAAAAAAAGAAAAAAACGTGATGTGCTGTGACGTGCTGTGATGTGATGTGCTGTGACGTGCTGTGACGTGCTGTGATGTGACGTGCTGTGCTGTGATGTGCTGTGCTGTGAAGTGATGTGCTGTGACGTGCTGTGCTGTGATGAATAAAACAAAAAAAACAGAAGAAAAAAACATGATGTGCTGTGACGTGCTGTGATGTGACGTGCTGTTATGTGATGTGCTGTGCTGTGACGTGATGTGATGTGATGTGCTGTGAAGTGATGTGCTGTGATGTACTGTGCTATGATGTGATGAAAAAAACAAAAAAAAACACAAGAAAAAAACGTGATGTGATGTGACGTGCTGTGCTGTGACGTGCTGTGATGTGACGTGCTGTGCTGTGATGTGACGTGCTGTGCTGTGATGTGCTGTGATGTGATGTGCTGTGACGTGCTGTGGTGTGATGAAAAAACAAGAAAAAAACGTGATTTGCTGTGACGTGCTGTGATGTGCTGTGACGTGCTGTGATGTGACGTACTGTGATGTGCTGTGCTGTGAAGTGATGTGCTGTGCTGTGACGTGCTGTGCTGTGATGTGATGAATAAAACAAAAAAAAAGAAGAAAAAAACGTGATGTGCTGTGACGTGCTGTGATGTGATGTGCTGTGACGTGCTGTGACATGCTGTGATGTGACGTGCTGTGCTGTGATGTGCTGTGATGTGATGTGCTGTGCTGTGAAGTGATGTGCTGTGCTGTGACGTGCTGTGCTGTGATGTGATGAATAAAACAAAAAAAACGGAAGAAAATAACATGATGTGCTGTGACGTGCTGTGATGTGATGTGCTGTGACGTGACGTGATGTGATGTGATGTGCTGTGATGTGATGAATAAAACAAAAAAAACGGAAGAAAATAACATGATGTGCTGTGACGTGCTGTGATGTGATGTGCTGTGACGTGACGTGATGTGATGTGATGTGCTGTGAAGTGATGTTCTGTGATGTACTGTGCTGTGATGTGATGTGATGAAAAAAACAAAAAAAACAGAAGAAAAAAATGTGATGTGCTGTGACGTGCTGTGATGTGACGTGCTGTGCTGTGCTGTGACGTGCTGTGATGTGATGTGCTGTGCTGTGATGTGCTGTGATGTGCTGTGACGTGCTGTGATATGATGAAAAAAACAAGAAAAAAACGTGATGTACTGTGCTGTGATGTGATGAAAAAAACAAAAAAAACAAGAAAAAAACGTGATGTGCTGTGACGTGCTGTGACGTGCTGTGATGTGACGTGCTGTGAAGTGATGTGATGTGCTGTGCTGTGCTGTGAAGTGATGTGCTGTGATGTGCTGTGCTGTGACGTGCTGTGCTGTGATGTGATGAAAAAAATAAAAAAAACAGGAAAAAAACGTGATGTGCTGTGACGTGCTGTGATGTGACGTGCTGTGACGTGCTGTGGTGTGATGTGCTGTGACGTGCTGTGACGTGCTGTGATGTGACGTGCTGTGCTGTGATGTGCTGTGCTGTGAAGTGATGTGCTGTGACGTGCTGTGCTGTGATGAATAAAACAAAAAAAACATAAGAAAAAAACATGATGTGCTGTGATGTGCTGTGCTGTGACTTGCTGTGATGTGATGTGACGTGCTGTGCTGTGAAGTGATGTGCTGTGATGTGCTGTGCTGTGACGTGCTGTGCTGTGATGAAAAAAAACAAAAAAAACAAGAAAAAAACGTGATGTGCTGTGACGTACTGTGATGTGATGTGCTGTGACGTGACGTGACGTGATGTGATGTGATCTGACGTGATGTGCTGTGATGTGACGTGCTGTGACGTGATGTGATGTGCTGTGAAGTGATGTGCTGTGATGTGCTGTGATGTGATGTGATGTGCTGTGCTGTGCTGTGATGTGATGAATAAAACAAAAAAAACAGAAGAAAAAAACGTGATGTGCTGTGACGTGCTGTGATGTGACGTGCTGTGATGTGATGTGATGTGCTGTGCTGTGCTGTGATGTGATGAATAAAACAAAAAAAACAGAAGAAAAAAACATGATGTGCTGTGACGTGCTGTGCTGTGATGAATAAAACAAAAAAAACAGAAGAAAAAAACATGATGTGCTGTGACGTGCTGTGATGTGACGTGCTGTGATGTGATGTGCTGTGCTGTGACGTGACGTGATGTGATGTGCTGTGAAGTGATGTGCTGTGATGTACTGTGCTGTGATGTGATGAAAAAAACAAAAAAACAAGAAAAAAACGTGATGTGATGTGACGTGCTGTGCTGTGACGTGCTGTGATGTGACGTGCTGTGCTGTGATGTGCTGTGATGTGATGTGCTGTGACGTGCTGTGGTGTGATGAAAAAAACAAGAAAAAAACGTGATGTGCTGTGACGTGCTGTGATGTGATGTGCTGTGATGTGCTGTGATGTGACGTACTGTGATGTGCTGTGCTGTGAAGTGATGTGCTGTGCTGTGACGTGCTGTGCTGTGATGAATAAAACAAAAAAAACAGAAGAAAAAAACATGATGTGCTGTGACGTGCTGTGATGTGACGTGCTGTGATGTGATGTGCTGTGACGTGATGTGCTGTGAAGTGATGTGCTGTGATGTACTGTGCTGTGATGTGATGGAAAAAACAAAAAAAAACGAAGAAAAAAACGTGATGTGCTGTGACGTGCTGTGATGTGATGTGCTGTGACGTGCTGTGACGTGCTGTGATGTGATGTGCTGTGCTGTGATGTGATGTGATGTGCTGTGCTGTGAAGTGATGTGCTGTGCTGTGACGTGCTGTGCTGTGATGTGATGAATAAAACAAAAAAAACGGAAGAAAAAAACATGATGTGCTGTGAGGTGCTGTGATGTGACGTGCTGTGAAGTTATGTGCTGTGATGTACTGTGCTGTGATGTGATGTGATGAAAAAACAAAAAAAACAAGAAAAAAAACGTGATGTGCTGTGCTGTGCTGTGACGTGCTGTGATGTGACGTGCTGTGCTGTGATGTGCTGTGATGTGCTGTGACGTGCTGTGATGTGATGAAAAAAACAAGAAAAAAACGTGATGTGCTGTGACGTGCTGTGACGTGCTGTGATGTGACGTGCTGTGCTGTGATGTGCTGTGAAGTGACGTGCTGTGCTGTGCTGTGATGTGCTGTGATGTGATGTGCTGTGCTGTGAAGTGATGTGCTGTGCTGTGACGTGCTGTGCTGTGATGAAAAAAACAAAAAAACAGGAAAAAAACAAAAGAACAGGAAAAAAACGTGATGTGCTGTGACGTGCTGTGATGTGACGTGCTGTGATGTGATGTGCTGTGATGTGATGAAAAAAATTTAAAAAACAAGAAAAAAACGTGATGTGCTGTGACGTGCTGTGATGTGACGTGCTGTGATGTGATGTGATGTGCTGTGCTGTGATGTACTGTGATGTGATGTGCTGTGAAGTGATGTGCTGTGCTGTGACGTGCTGTGCTGTGATGTGATGAATAAAACAAAAAAAACAGAAGAAAAAAACATGATGTGCTGTGACGTGCTGTGATGTGACGTGATGTGATGTGCTGTGCTGTGACGTGATGTGCTGTGAAGTGATGTGATGAAAAAAACAAAAAAAACAGAAGAAAAAAACGTGATGTGCTGTGACGTGCTGTGACGTGCTGTGATGTGACGTGCTGTGCTGTGATGTGATGTGATGTGCTGTGCTGTGAAGTGATGTGCTGTGCTGTGACATGCTGTGCTGTGATGTGATGAATAAAACAAAAAAAACAGAAGAAAAAAACATGATGTGCTGTGACGTGCTGTGCTGTGACGTGCTGTGATGTGACGTGCTGTGATGTGATGTGATGTGCTGTGAAGTGATGTGATGTGCTGTGCTGTGAAGTGATGTGATGTGCTGTGCTGTGCTGTGAAGTGACGTGCTGTGACGTGCTGTGATGTGACGTGCTGTGATGTGACGTGCTGTGCTGTGATGTGCTGTGACGTGCTGTGATGTGATAAAAAAACAAGACAAAAACGTGATGTGCTGTGACGTGCTGTGATGTGATGTGCTGTGATGTGACGTGCTGTGATGTGATGTGCTGTGCTGTGACGTGACGTGATGTGATGTGCTGTGCTGTGAAGTGATGTGATGTGCTGTGCTGTGCTGTGAAGTGATGTGCTGTGCTGTGACGTGCTGTGATGTGACGTGCTGTGATGTGATGTGATGTGCTGTGCTGTGACGTGCTGTGATGTGATGAAAAAAACAAGAAAAAAACGTGATGTGCTGTGACGTGCTGTGATGTGATGTGACGTGCTGTGATGTGCTGTGATGTGACGTGCTGTGCTGTGACGTGTTGTGCTCTGATGTGATGAATAAAACAAAAAAAACAGAAGAAAAAAACATGATGTGCTGTGACGTGCTGTCATGTGACGTGCTGTGATGTGCTGTGACGTGCTGTGACGTGACGTGATGTGATGTGCTGTGAAGTGATGTGCTGTGATGTACTGTGCTGTGATGTGATGAAAAAAACAAGAAAAAAACATGATGTGCTGTGACGTGCTGTGATGTGATGTGCTGTGACGTGCTGTGACGTGCTGTGTTGTGTTGTGACGTGCTGTGCTGTGATGTGCTGTGATGTGATGTGCTGTGCTGTGAAGTGATGTGCTGTGATGTGATGAATAAAACAAAAAAAACAGGAGAAAAAACATGATGTGCTGTGACGTGCTGTGATGTGATGTGATGTGCTGTGATGTACTGTGCTGTGATGTGATGAAAAAAACAAAAAAAACAGGAGAAAAAAACATGATGTGCTGTGACGTGCTGTGATGTGACGTGCTGTGATGTGATGTGCTGTGACGTGCTGTGATGTGATGAAAAAAACAAGAAAAAAACATGATGTGCTGTGACGTGCTGTGATGTGCTGTGATGTGACGTACTGTGCTGTGACGTGCTTTGATGTGATGAATAAAACAAAAAAAACAGAAGAAAAAAACATGATGTGCTGTGACGTGCTGTGATGTGACGTGCTGTGATGTGCTGTGACGTGCTGTGACGTGACGTGATGTGATGTGCTGTGAAGTGATGTGCTGTGATGTACTGTGCTGTGATGTGATGAAAAAAACAAGAAAAAAACATGATGTGCTGTGACGTGCTGTGATGTGATGTGCTGTGACGTGCTGTGACGTGCTGTGTTGTGTTGTGACGTGCTGTGCTGTGATGTGCTGTGATGTGATGTGCTGTGCTGTGCTGTGAAGTGATGTGCTGTGATGTGATGAATAAAACAAAAAAACAGGAGAAAAAAACATGATGTGCTGTGACGTGCTGTGATATGATGTGATGTGCTGTGACGTGATGTGATGTGATGTGCTGTGATGTACTGTGCTGTGATGTGATGAAAAAAACAGGAGAAAAAAACATGATGTGCTGTGACGTGCTGTGATGTGACGTGCTGTGATGTGATGTGCTGTGACGTGATGTGATGTGATGTGCTGTGATGTACTGTGCTGTGATGTGATGAAAAAAACAAAAAAAACAGAAGAAAAAACATGATGTGCTGTGATGTGCTGTGCTGTGACTTGCTGTGATGTGATGTGACGTGCTGTGCTGTGAAGTGATGTGCTGTGATGTGCTGTGACGTGCTGTCCTGTGATGTGATGAAAAAAAACAAAAAAAACAAGAAAAAAACGTGATGTGCTGTGACGTACTGTGATGTGATGTGCTGTGACGTGACGTGATGTGATGTGCTGTGCTGTGCTGTGAAGTGATGTGCTGTGCTGTGAAGTGATGTGATGTGATGTGACGTGATGTGCTGTGATGTGACGTGCTGTGACGTGATGTGATGTGATGTGCTGGGAAGTGATGTGCTGTGCTGTGCTGTGATGAAAAAAACAAAAAAAACAAGAAAAAAACGTGATGTGCTGTGACGTGCTGTGATGTGACGTGCTGTGATGTGATGTGCTGTGACGTGATGTGCTGTGCTGTGAAGTGATGTGCTGTGATGTGCTGTGATGAAAAAAAAAAAAAAAACAAGAAAAAAACATGATGTGCTGTGACGTGCTGTGATGTGACGTGCTGTGATGTGCTGTGCTGTGAAGTGATGTGCTGTGATGTGCTGTGCTGTGACGTGCTGTGCTGTGATGAAAAAAACAAAAAAAACAAGAAAAAAACGTGATGTTCTGTGACGCGCTGTGATGTGACGTGATGTGATGTGATGTGATGTGCTGTGACGTGATGTGATGTGCTGTGAAGTGATGTGCTGTGATGTGCTGTGAAGTGATGTGCTGTGATGTGCTGTGATGAAAAAAACAAGAAACAAACGTGATGTGCTGTGACGTGCTGTGATGTGACGTGCTGTGACATGCTGTGACGTGCTGTGATGTGACGTGCTGTGCTGTGACATGCTGTGATGTGATGTGCTGTGCTGTGAAGTGATGTGCTGTGATGTGCTGTGCTGTGACATGCTGTGCTGTGATGTGATGAATAAAAAAAAAAAAACAGAAGAAAAAACATAATGTGCTGTGACGTGCTGTGCTGTGACGTGCTGTGATGTGACGTGCTGTGATGTGATGTGCTGTGCTGTGTTGTGAAGTGATGTGCTGTGATGTGCTGTGCTGTGACGTGCTGTGCTGTGATGTGATGAAAAAAATTTAAAAAACAAGAAAAAAACGTGATGTGCTGTGACGTGTTGTGATGTGACGTGCTGTGATGTGATGTGATGTGCTGTGCTGTGATGAAAAAAATTTAAAAAACAGAAGAAAAAACGTGATGTGCTGTGACGTGCTGTGATGTGACGTGCTGTGATGTGATGTGATGTGCTGTGCTGTGAAGTGATGTGCTGTGATGTACTGTGCTGTGATGTGATGTGATGAATAAAACAAAAAAAACAGAAGAAAAAAACGTGATGTGCTGTGCTGTGCTGTGACGTGCTGTGCTGTGACGTGCTGTGCTGTGACGTGCTGTGCTGTGATGTGCTGTGATGTGATGTGCTGTGACGTGCTGTGACGTGCTGTGACGTGCTGTGATGTGATGTGCTGTGACGTGCTGTGACGTGCTGTGACGTGCTGTGCTGTGATGTGATGTGCTGTGCTGTGAAGTGATGTGCTGTGCTGTGACGTGCTGTGATGTGATGTGCTGTGACGTGCTGTGGTGTGATGAAAAAAACAAGAAAAAAACGTGATGTGCTGTGACGTGCTGTGATGTGATGTGCTGTGATGTGCTGTGATGTGACGTACTGTGATGTGCTGTGCTGTGAAGTGATGTGCTGTGCTGTGACGTGCTGTGCTGTGATGAATAAAACAAAAAAAACAGAAGAAAAAAACATGATGTGCTGTGACGTGCTGTGATGTGACGTGCTGTGATGTGATGTGCTGTGACATGATGTGATGTGCTGTGAAGTGATGTGCTGTGATGTACTGTGCTGTGATGTGATGAAAAAAACAAAAAAAACCGAAGAAAAAAACGTGATGTGCTGTGACGTGCTGTGATGTGATGTGCTGTGATGTGCTGTGACGTGCTGTGATGTGATGTGCTGTGCTGTGATGTGATGTGATGTGCTGTGCTGTGAAGTGATGTGCTGTGCTGTGACGTGCTGTGCTGTGATGAATAAAACAAAAAAAACGGAAGAAAAAAACATGATGTGCTGTGAGGTGCTGTGATGTGACGTGCTGTGAAGTGATGTGCTGTGATGTACTGTGCTGTGATGTGATGTGATGAAAAAACAAAAAAAACAGAAGAAAAAAACGTGATGTGCTGTGCTGTGCTGTGACGTGCTGTGATGTGACGTGCTGTGCTGTGACGTGCTGTGATGTGACGTGCTGTGCTGTGATGTGCTGTGATGTGCTGTGACGTGCTGTGATGTGATGAAAAAAACAAGAAAAAAACGTGATGTGCTGTGACGTGCTGTGACGTGCTGTGATGTGACGTGCTGTGCTGTGATGTGCTGTGATGTGACGTGCTGTGCTGTGATGTGCTGTGATGTGATGTGCTGTGCTGTGAAGTGATGTGCTGTGCTGTGATGAAAAAAACAAAAAAACAGGAAAAAAACAAAAAAACAGGAAAAAAAACGTGATGTGCTGTGACGTGCTGTGATGTGACGTGCTGTGATGTGATGTGCTGTGAAGTGATGTGCTGTGATGTGCTGTGCTGTGACATGCTGTGCTGTGATGTGATGAAAAAAATTTAAAAAACAAGAAAAAAACATGATGTGCTGTGACGTGCTGTGATGTGACGTGCTGTGATGTGATGTGATGTGCTGTGCTGTGATGTACTGTGATGTGATGTGCTGTGAAGTGATGTGCTGTGCTGTGACGTGCTGTGCTGTGATGTGATGAATAAAACAAAAAAAACAGAAGAAAAAAACATGATGTGCTGTGAGGTGCTGTGATGTGACGTGATGTGATGTGCTGTGCTGTGACGTGATGTGCTGTGAAGTGATGTGATGAAAAAAAACAAAAAAAACAGAAGAAAAAAACGTGATGTGCTGTGACGTGCTGTGACGTGCTGTGACGTGCTGTGATGTGACGTGCTGTGCTGTGATGTGATGTGATGTGCTGTGCTGTGAAGTGATGTGCTGTGCTGTGACATGCTGTGCTGTGATGTGATGAATAAAACAAAAAAAACAGAAGAAAAAAACATGATGTGCTGTGACGTGCTGTGCTGTGACGTGCTGTGATGTGACGTGCTGTGATGTGATGTGATGTGCTGTGAAGTGATGTGATGTGCTGTGCTGTGAAGTGATGTGATGTGCTGTGCTGTGCTGTGAAGTGACGTGCTGTGACGTGCTGTGATGTGACGTGCTGTGATGTGACGTGCTGTGCTGTGATGTGCTGTGACGTGCTGTGATGTGACGTGCTGTGATGTGATAAAAAAACAAGACAAAAACGTGATGTGCTGTGACGTGCTGTGATGTGATGTGATGTGACGTGCTGTGATGTGATGTGCTGTGCTGTGACGTGACGTGATGTGATGTGCTGTGCTGTGAAGTGATGTGATGTGCTGTGCTGTGAAGTGATGTGCTGTGCTGTGACGTGCTGTGATGTGACGTGCTGTGATGTGATGTGATGTGCTGTGCTGTGACGTGCTGTGATGTGATGAAAAAAACAAGAAAAAAACGTGATGTGCTGTGACGTGCTGTGATGTGATGTGACGTGCTGTGATGTGCTGTGATGTGACGTGCTGTGCTGTGACGTGCTGTGCTCTGATGTGATGAATAAAACAAAAAAAACAGAAGAAAAAAACATGATGTGCTGTGACGTGCTGTCATGTGACGTGCTGTGATGTGCTGTGACGTGCTGTGACGTGACGTGATGTGATGTGCTGTGAAGTGATGTGCTGTGATGTACTGTGCTGTGATGTGATGAAAAAAACAAGAAAAAAACATGATGTGCTGTGACGTGCTGTGATGTGATGTGCTGTGACGTGCTGTGACATGCTGTGTTGTGTTGTGACGTGCTGTGCTGTGATGTGCTGTGATGTGATGTGCTGTGAAGTGATGTGCTGTGATGTGATGAATAAAACAAAAAAAACAGGAGAAAAAACATGATGCGCTGTGACGTGCTGTGATGTGATGTGCTGTGACGTGCTGTGACGTGATGTGATGTGATGTGCTGTGATGTACTGTGCTGTGATGTACTGTGCTGTGATGTGATGAAAAAAACAAAAAAAACAGGAGAAAAAAACATGATGTGCTGTGACGTGCTGTGATGTGACGTGCTGTGATGTGATGTGCTGTGACGTGCTGTGATGTGATGAAAAAAACAAGAAAAAAACATGATGTGCTGTGACGTGCTGTGATGTGATGTGACGTGCTGTGATGTGCTGTGATGTGACGTACTGTGCTGTGACGTGCTGTGATGTGATGAATAAAACAAAAAAAACAGAAGAAAAAAACATGATGTGCTGTGACGTGCTGTGATGTGACGTGCTGTGATGTGCTGTGACGTGCTGTGACGTGACGTGACGTGATGTGCTGTGAAGTGATGTGCTGTGATGTACTGTGCTTTGATGTGATGAAAAAAACAAGAAAAAAACATGATGTGCTGTGACGTGCTGTGATGTGATGTGCTGTGACGTGCTGTGACGTGCTGTGTTGTGACGTGCTGTGCTGTGATGTGCTGTGATGTGATGTGCTGTGCTGTGCTGTGAAGTGATGTGCTGTGATGTGATGAATAAAACAAAAAAACAGGAGAAAAAAACATGATGTGCTGTGACGTGCTGTGATGTGATGTGCTGTGACGTGATGTGATGTGATGTGCTGTGATGTACTGTGCTGTGATGTACTGTGCTGTGATGTGATGAAAAAAACAGGAGAAAAAAACATGATGTGCTGTGACGTGCTGTGATGTGACGTGCTGTGATGTGCTGTGCTGTGATGTGATGTGCTGTGACGTGATGTGATGTGATGTGCTGTGATATACTGTGCTGTGATGTGATGAAAAAAACAAAAAAAACAGAAGAAAAAAACGTGATGTGCTGTGACGTGCTGTGACGTGCTGTGATGTGACGTGCTGTGCTGTGATGTGATGTGATGTGCTGTGCTGTGAAGTGATGTGCTGTGCTGTGACATGCTGTGCTGTGATGTGATGAATAAAACAAAAAAAACAGAAGAAAAAAACATGATGTGCTGTGACGTGCTGTGCTGTGACGTGCTGTGATGTGACGTGCTGTGATGTGATGTGATGTGCTGTGAAGTGATGTGATGTGCTGTGCTGTGAAGTGATGTGATGTGCTGTGCTGTGCTGTGAAGTGACGTGCTGTGACGTGCTGTGATGTGACGTGCTGTGATGTGACGTGCTGTGCTGTGATGTGCTGTGACGTGCTGTGATGTGATAAAAAAACAAGACAAAAACGTGATGTGCTGTGACGTGCTGTGATGTGATGTGATGTGACGTGCTGTGATGTGATGTGCTGTGCTGTGACGTGACGTGACGTGATGTGATGTGCTGTGCTGTGAAGTGATGTGATGTGCTGTGCTGTGAAGTGATGTGCTGTGCTGTGACGTGCTGTGATGTGACGTGCTGTGATGTGATGTGATGTGACGTGCTGTGCTGTGACGTGCTGTGCTGTGACGTGCTGTGCTGTGACGTGCTGTGATGTGACGTGCTGTGATGTGATGTGCTGTGCTGTGTTGTGAAGTGATGTGCTGTGATGTGCTGTGCTGTGACGTGCTGTGCTGTGATGTGATGAAAAAAATTTAAAAAACAAGAAAAAAACGTGATGTGCTGTGACGTGTTGTGATGTGACGTGCTGTGATGTGATGTGATGTGCTGTGCTGTGATGAAAAAAATTTAAAAAACAGAAGAAAAAACGTGATGTGCTGTGACGTGCTGTGATGTGACGTGCTGTGATGTGATGTGATGTGCTGTGCTGTGAAGTGATGTGCTGTGATGTACTGTGCTGTGATGTGATGTGATGAATAAAACAAAAAAAACAGAAGAAAAAAACGTGATGTGCTGTGCTGTGACGTGCTGTGCTGTGACGTGCTGTGCTGTGACGTGCTGTGCTGTGATGTGCTGTGATGTGATGTGCTGTGACGTGCTGTGACGTGCTGTGACGTGCTGTGATGTGATGTGCTGTGACGTGCTGTGACGTGCTGTGACGTGCTGTGCTGTGATGTGATGTGCTGTGCTGTGAAGTGATGTGCTGTGCTGTGACGTGCTGTGATGTGATGTGCTGTGACGTGCTGTGGTGTGATGAAAAAAACAAGAAAAAAACGTGATGTGCTGTGACGTGCTGTGATGTGATGTGCTGTGATGTGCTGTGATGTGACGTACTGTGATGTGCTGTGCTGTGAAGTGATGTGCTGTGCTGTGACGTGCTGTGCTGTGATGAATAAAACAAAAAAAACAGAAGAAAAAAACATGATGTGCTGTGACGTGCTGTGATGTGACGTGCTGTGATGTGATGTGCTGTGACATGATGTGATGTGCTGTGAAGTGATGTGCTGTGATGTACTGTGCTGTGATGTGATGAAAAAAACAAAAAAAAACGAAGAAAAAAACGTGATGTGCTGTGACGTGCTGTGATGTGATGTGCTGTGATGTGCTGTGACGTGCTGTGATGTGATGTGCTGTGCTGTGATGTGATGTGATGTGCTGTGCTGTGAAGTGATGTGCTGTGCTGTGACGTGCTGTGCTGTGATGAATAAAACAAAAAAAACGGAAGAAAAAAACATGATGTGCTGTGAGGTGCTGTGATGTGACGTGCTGTGAAGTGATGTGCTGTGATGTACTGTGCTGTGATGTGATGTGATGAAAAAACAAAAAAAACAGAAGAAAAAAACGTGATGTGCTGTGCTGTGCTGTGACGTGCTGTGATGTGACGTGCTGTGCTGTGACGTGCTGTGATGTGACGTGCTGTGCTGTGATGTGCTGTGATGTGCTGTGACGTGCTGTGATGTGATGAAAAAAACAAGAAAAAAACGTGATGTGCTGTGACGTGCTGTGACGTGCTGTGATGTGACGTGCTGTGCTGTGATGTGCTGTGATGTGACGTGCTGTGCTGTGATGTGCTGTGATGTGATGTGCTGTGCTGTGAAGTGATGTGCTGTGCTGTGATGAAAAAAACAAAAAAACAGGAAAAAAACAAAAAAACAGGAAAAAAAACGTGATGTGCTGTGACGTGCTGTGATGTGACGTGCTGTGATGTGATGTGCTGTGAAGTGATGTGCTGTGATGTGCTGTGCTGTGACATGCTGTGCTGTGATGTGATGAAAAAAATTTAAAAAACAAGAAAAAAACATGATGTGCTGTGACGTGCTGTGATGTGACGTGCTGTGATGTGATGTGATGTGCTGTGCTGTGATGTACTGTGATGTGATGTGCTGTGAAGTGATGTGCTGTGCTGTGACGTGCTGTGCTGTGATGTGATGAATAAAACAAAAAAAACAGAAGAAAAAAACATGATGTGCTGTGAGGTGCTGTGATGTGACGTGATGTGATGTGCTGTGCTGTGACGTGATGTGCTGTGAAGTGATGTGATGAAAAAAACAAAAAAAACAGAAGAAAAAAACGTGATGTGCTGTGACGTGCTGTGACGTGCTGTGACGTGCTGTGATGTGACGTGCTGTGCTGTGATGTGATGTGATGTGCTGTGCTGTGAAGTGATGTGCTGTGCTGTGACATGCTGTGCTGTGATGTGATGAATAAAACAAAAAAAACAGAAGAAAAAAACATGATGTGCTGTGACGTGCTGTGCTGTGACGTGCTGTGATGTGACGTGCTGTGATGTGATGTGATGTGCTGTGAAGTGATGTGATGTGCTGTGCTGTGAAGTGATGTGATGTGCTGTGCTGTGCTGTGAAGTGACGTGCTGTGACGTGCTGTGATGTGACGTGCTGTGATGTGACGTGCTGTGCTGTGATGTGCTGTGACGTGCTGTGATGTGATAAAAAAACAAGACAAAAACGTGATGTGCTGTGACGTGCTGTGATGTGATGTGATGTGACGTGCTGTGATGTGATGTGCTGTGCTGTGACGTGACGTGATGTGATGTGCTGTGCTGTGAAGTGATGTGATGTGCTGTGCTGTGAAGTGATGTGCTGTGCTGTGACGTGCTGTGATGTGACGTGCTGTGATGTGATGTGATGTGCTGTGCTGTGACGTGCTGTGATGTGATGAAAAAAACAAGAAAAAAACGTGATGTGCTGTGACGTGCTGTGATGTGATGTGACGTGCTGTGATGTGCTGTGATGTGACGTGCTGTGCTGTGACGTGCTGTGCTCTGATGTGATGAATAAAACAAAAAAAACAGAAGAAAAAAACATGATGTGCTGTGACGTGCTGTCATGTGACGTGCTGTGATGTGCTGTGACGTGCTGTGACGTGACGTGATGTGATGTGCTGTGAAGTGATGTGCTGTGATGTACTGTGCTGTGATGTGATGAAAAAAACAAGAAAAAAACATGATGTGCTGTGACGTGCTGTGATGTGATGTGCTGTGACGTGCTGTGACATGCTGTGTTGTGTTGTGACGTGCTGTGCTGTGATGTGCTGTGATGTGATGTGCTGTGAAGTGATGTGCTGTGATGTGATGAATAAAACAAAAAAAACAGGAGAAAAAACATGATGCGCTGTGACGTGCTGTGATGTGATGTGCTGTGACGTGCTGTGACGTGATGTGATGTGATGTGCTGTGATGTACTGTGCTGTGATGTACTGTGCTGTGATGTGATGAAAAAAACAAAAAAAACAGGAGAAAAAAACATGATGTGCTGTGACGTGCTGTGATGTGACGTGCTGTGATGTGATGTGCTGTGACGTGCTGTGATGTGATGAAAAAAACAAGAAAAAAACATGATGTGCTGTGACGTGCTGTGATGTGATGTGACGTGCTGTGATGTGCTGTGATGTGACGTACTGTGCTGTGACGTGCTGTGATGTGATGAATAAAACAAAAAAAACAGAAGAAAAAAACATGATGTGCTGTGACGTGCTGTGATGTGACGTGCTGTGATGTGCTGTGACGTGCTGTGACGTGACGTGACGTGATGTGCTGTGAAGTGATGTGCTGTGATGTACTGTGCTTTGATGTGATGAAAAAAACAAGAAAAAAACATGATGTGCTGTGACGTGCTGTGATGTGATGTGCTGTGACGTGCTGTGACGTGCTGTGTTGTGACGTGCTGTGCTGTGATGTGCTGTGATGTGATGTGCTGTGCTGTGCTGTGAAGTGATGTGCTGTGATGTGATGAATAAAACAAAAAAACAGGAGAAAAAAACATGATGTGCTGTGACGTGCTGTGATGTGATGTGCTGTGACGTGATGTGATGTGATGTGCTGTGATGTACTGTGCTGTGATGTACTGTGCTGTGATGTGATGAAAAAAACAGGAGAAAAAAACATGATGTGCTGTGACGTGCTGTGATGTGACGTGCTGTGATGTGCTGTGCTGTGATGTGCTGTGACGTGATGTGATGTGATGTGCTGTGATATACTGTGCTGTGATGTGATGAAAAAAACAAAAAAAACAGAAGAAAAAAACGTGATGTGCTGTGACGTGCTGTGACGTGCTGTGACGTGCTGTGATGTGACGTGCTGTGCTGTGATGTGATGTGATGTGCTGTGCTGTGAAGTGATGTGCTGTGCTGTGACATGCTGTGCTGTGATGTGATGAATAAAACAAAAAAAACAGAAGAAAAAAACATGATGTGCTGTGACGTGCTGTGCTGTGACGTGCTGTGATGTGACGTGCTGTGATGTGATGTGATGTGCTGTGAAGTGATGTGATGTGCTGTGCTGTGAAGTGATGTGATGTGCTGTGCTGTGCTGTGAAGTGACGTGCTGTGACGTGCTGTGATGTGACGTGCTGTGATGTGACGTGCTGTGCTGTGATGTGCTGTGACGTGCTGTGATGTGATAAAAAAACAAGACAAAAACGTGATGTGCTGTGACGTGCTGTGATGTGATGTGACGTGCTGTGATGTGATGTGCTGTGCTGTGACGTGACGTGATGTGATGTGCTGTGCTGTGAAGTGATGTGATGTGCTGTGCTGTGAAGTGATGTGCTGTGCTGTGACGTGCTGTGATGTGACGTGCTGTGATGTGATGTGATGTGCTGTGCTGTGACGTGCTGTGATGTGATGAAAAAAACAAGAAAAAAACGTGATGTGCTGTGACGTGCTGTGATGTGATGTGACGTGCTGTGATGTGCTGTGATGTGACGTGCTGTGCTGTGACGTGCTGTGCTCTGATGTGATGAATAAAACAAAAAAAACAGAAGAAAAAAACATGATGTGCTGTGACGTGCTGTCATGTGACGTGCTGTGATGTGCTGTGACGTGCTGTGACGTGACGTGATGTGATGTGCTGTGAAGTGATGTGCTGTGATGTACTGTGCTGTGATGTGATGAAAAAAACAAGAAAAAAACATGATGTGCTGTGACGTGCTGTGATGTGATGTGCTGTGACGTGCTGTGACGTGCTGTGTTGTGTTGTGACGTGCTGTGCTGTGATGTGCTGTGATGTGATGTGATGTGCTGTGAAGTGATGTGCTGTGATGTGATGAATAAAACAAAAAAAACAGGAGAAAAAACATGATGCGCTGTGACGTGCTGTGATGTGATGTGCTGTGACGTGCTGTGACGTGATGTGATGTGATGTGCTGTGATGTACTGTGCTGTGATGTACTGTGCTGTGATGTGATGAAAAAAACAAAAAAAACAGGAGAAAAAAACATGATGTGCTGTGACGTGCTGTGATGTGACGTGCTGTGATGTGATGTGCTGTGACGTGCTGTGATGTGATGAAAAAAACAAGAAAAAAACATGATGTGCTGTGACGTGCTGTGATGTGATGTGACGTGCTGTGATGTGCTGTGATGTGACGTACTGTGCTGTGACGTGCTGTGATGTGATGAATAAAACAAAAAAAACAGAAGAAAAAAACATGATGTGCTGTGACGTGCTGTGATGTGACGTGCTGTGATGTGCTGTGACGTGCTGTGACGTGACGTGATGTGATGTGCTGTGAAGTGATGTGCTGTGATGTACTGTGCTGTGATGTGATGAAAAAAACAAGAAAAAAACATGATGTGCTGTGACGTGCTGTGATGTGATGTGCTGTGACGTGCTGTGACGTGCTGTGTTGTGTTGTGACGTGCTGTGCTGTGATGTGCTGTGATGTGATGTGCTGTGCTGTGCTGTGAAGTGATGTGCTGTGATGTGATGAATAAAACAAAAAAACAGGAGAAAAAAACATGATGTGCTGTGACGTGCTGTGATGTGATGTGCTGTGACGTGATGTGATGTGATGTGCTGTGATGTACTGTGCTGTGATGTGATGAAAAAAACAGGAGAAAAAAACATGATGTGCTGTGACGTGCTGTGATGTGACGTGCTGTGATGTGATGTGCTGTGATGTGATGTGCTGTGACGTGATGTGATGTGATGTGCTGTGATATACTGTGCTGTGATGTGATGAAAAAAACAAAAAAAACAGAAGAAAAAAACGTAATGTGCTGTGCTGTGCTGTAACGTGCTGTGATGTGACGTGCTGTGCTGTGACGTGCTGTGATGTGACGTGCTGTGCTGTGATGTGATGTGATGTGCTGTGAAGTGATGTGCTGTGATGTGCTGTGACATGCTGTGCTGTGATGCGATGAATAAAACAAAAAAAACAGAAGAAAAAACATGATGTGCTGTGATGTGCTGTGCTGTGACTTGCTGTGATGTGATGTGACGTGCTGTGCTGTGAAGTGATGTGCTGTGATGTGCTGTGACGTGCTGTGCTGTGATGTGATGAAAAAAAACAAAAAAAACAAGAAAAAAACGTGATGTGCTGTGACGTACTGTGATGTGATGTGCTGTGACGTGACGTGATGTGATGTGCTGTGCTGTGCTGTGAAGTGATGTGCTGTGCTGTGAAGTGATGTGATGTGATGTGACGTGATGTGCTGTGATGTGACGTGCTGTGACGTGATGTGATGTGATGTGCTGGGAAGTGGTGTGCTGTGCTGTGCTGTGATGAAAAAAACAAAAAAAACAAGAAAAAAACGTGATGTGCTGTGACGTGCTGTGATGTGACGTGCTGTGATGTGATGTGCTGTGACGTGATGTGCTGTGCTGTGAAGTGATGTGCTGTGATGTGCTGTGATGAAAAAAACAAAAAAAAAAACAGAAGAAAAAAACATGATGTGCTGTGACGTGCTGTGATGTGACGTGCTGTGATGTGCTGTGCTGTGAAGTGATGTGCTGTGATGTGCTGTGCTGTGACGTGCTGTGCTGTGATGAAAAAAACAAAAAATCATGATGTGACGTGCTCTGAAGTGATGTGATGTGCTGTGATGTGCTGTGCTGTGACGTGCTGTGCTGTGATGAAAAAAACAAAAAAAACAGAAGAAAAAAACGTCATGTGCTGTGACGTGCTGTGATGTGACGTGCCGTGCTGTGCTGTGATGTGACGTGCCGTGCTGTGCTGTGATGTGCTGTGGTGTGATGTGCTGTGCTGTGATGTGCTGTGATGTGATGAAAAAAACAAAAAATCATGATGTGACGTGCTCTGAAGTGATGTGATGTGCTGTGATGTGCTGTACTATGTTGTGCTGTGATGTGATGAAAAAAACAAAAAGAACAGAAGAAAAACGTGATGTGCTGTGATGTGACGTGCTGTGCTGTGACGTGATGTGCTGTGAAGTGATGTGCTGTGATGTGCTGTGCTGTGCTGTGATGAAAAAAACAAAAAAAAAAACAAAAAACGTGATGTTCTGTGACGCGCTGTGATGTGACGTGCTGTGACATGCTGTGACGTGCTGTGATGTGACGTGCTGTGCTGTGACATGCTGTGATGTGATGTGCTGTGCTGTGAAGTGATGTGCTGTGATGTGCTGTGCTGTGACATGCTGTGCTGTGATGTGATGAATAAAACAAAAAAAACAGAAGAAAAAACATAATGTGCTGTGACGTGCTGTGCTGTGACGTGCTGTGATGTGACGTGCTGTGATGTGATGTGCTGTGCTGTGTTGTGAAGTGATGTGCTGTGATGTGCTGTGCTGTGACGTGCTGTGCTGTGATGTGATGAAAAAAATTTAAAAAACAAGAAAAAAACGTGATGTGCTGTGACGTGTTGTGATGTGACGTGCTGTGATGTGATGTGATGTGCTGTGCTGTGATGAAAAAAATTAAAAAAACAGAAGAAAAAAACGTGATGTGCTGTGACGTGCTGTGATGTGACGTGCTGTGATGTGATGTGCTGTGCTGTGAAGTGATGTGCTGTGATGTGATGTGATGTGATGAATAAAACAAAAAAAACAGAAGAAAAAAACGTGATGTGCTGTGCTGTGCTGTGACGTGCTGTGCTGTGACGTGCTGTGCTGTGACGTGCTGTGACGTGCTGTGACGTGCTGTGATGTGATGTGCTGTGACGTGCTGTGACGTGCTGTGACGTGCTGTGATGTGACGTGCTGTGCTGTGATGTGATGTGCTGTGCTGTGAAGTGATGTGCTGTGCTGTGACGTGCTGTGCTGTGATGAATAAAACAAAAAAAACAGAAGAAAAAAACATGATGTGCTGTGACGTGCTGTGATGTGACGTGCTGTGATGTGATGTGATGTGCTGTGCTGTGACGTGCTGTGCTGTGACGTGCTGTGATGTGACGTGCTGTGATGTGATGTGCTGTGCTGTGAAGTGATGTGCTGTGATGTGCTGTGCTGTGACGTGCTGTGCTGTGATGTGATGAAAAAAATAAAAAAAACAGAAGAAAAAAACGTGATGTGCTGTGACGTGCTGTGATGTGATGTGCTGTGCTGTGCTGTGATGTGACGTGCTGTGCTGTGATGTGATGAAAAAAATTTAAAAAACAGAAGAAAAAAACGTGATGTGCTGTGACGTGCTGTGATGTGACGTGCTGTGATGTGATGTGCTGTGACGTGCTGTGCTGTGATGAATAAAACAAAAAAAACAGAAGAAAAAACATGATGTGCTGTGACGTGCTGTGATGTGACGTGCTGTGATGTGATGTGCTGTGCTGTGACGTGACGTGATGTGATGTGCTGTGAAGTGATGTGCTGTGATGTACTGTGCTGTGATGTGATGAATACAACAAAAAAAACAGAAAAAAAACATGATGTGCTGTGACGTGCTGTGCTGTGACGTGCTGTGATGTGACGTGCTGTGATGTGATGTGATGTGATGTGCTGTGCTGTGAAGTGATGTGCTGTGATGTGCTGTGACGTGCTGTGCTGTGATGTGATGAAAAAAATAAAAAAAACAGAAGAAAAAAACGTGATGTGCTGTGACGTGCTGTGATGTGACGTGCTGTGATGTGATGTGATGTGCTGTGCTGTGCTGTGATGTGACGTGCTGTGCTGTGATGTGATGAAAAAAATTAAAAAAACAAGAAAAAAACGTGATGTGCTGTGACGTGCTGTGATGTGACGTGCTGTGATGTGATGTGCTGTGCTGTGCTGTGATGTGACGTGCTGTGATGTGCTGTGCTGTGACGTGCTGTGCTGTGATGAATAAAACAAAAAAAACAGAAGAAAAAACATGATGTGTTGTGACGTGCTGTGATGTGACGTGATGTGATGTGCTGTGCTGTGACGTGATGTGATGTGCTGTGAAGTGATGTGCTGTGATGTACTGTGCTGTGATGTGATGAAAAAAACAAAAAAAAACAAGAAAAAAACGTGATGTGCTGTGACGTGCTGTGACGTGCTGTGATGTGACGTGCTGTGCTGTGACGTGCTGTGATGTGACGTGCTGTGCTGTGATGTGCTGTGATGTGATGTGCTGTGACGTGCTGTGATGTGCTGTGATGTGACGTGCTGTGCTGTGCTGTGCTGTGAAGTGATGTGCTGTGACGTGCTGTGCTGTGATGTGATGAATAAAACAAAAAAAACAGAAGAAAAAAACATGATGTGCTGTGACGTGCTGTGCTGTGACGTGCTGTGATGTGATGTGATGTGATGTGCTGTGCTGTGCTGTGAAGTGATGTGCTGTGATGTGCTGTGCTGTGACGTGCTGTGCTGTGATGTGATGAAAAAAATAAAAAAAACAGAAGAAAAAAACGTGATGTGCTGTGACGTGCTGTGATGTGACGTGCTGTGATGTGATGTGCTGTGCTGTGCTGTGATGTGACGTGCTGTGCTGTGATGTGATGAAAAAAATAAAAAAAACAAGAAAAAAACGTGATGTGCTGTGACGTGCTGTGATGTGACGTGCTGTGATGTGATGTGCTGTGCTGTGCTGTGCTGTGATGTGACGTGCTGTGATGTGCTGTGCTGTGACGTGCTGTGCTGTGATGAATAAAACAAAAAAAAACAGAAGAAAAAACATGATGTGTTGTGACGTGCTGTGATGTGACGTGCTGTGATATGATGTGCTGTGCTGTGACGTGCTGTGATGTGATGTGAAGTGATATGATGTTATGTGCTGTGACGTGCTGTGCTGTGATGTGATGAAAAAACCAAAAAGAACAGAAGAAAAAAACGTGATGCGCTGTGACGTGCTGTGATGTGATGTGCTGTGCTGTGACGTGATGTGCTGTGCTGTGCTGTGACGTGCTGTGCTGTGATGTGATGAAAAAAGAAGAAAAACAAGAAAAAACCATGATGCGCTGTGACGTGCTGTGATGTGATGTGCTGTGATGTGCTGTGATGTGATGTGCTGTGATGTGATGTGCTGTGATGTGATGAAAAAAACAAAAAAATTGAGATGTGACGTGCTGTGAAGTGATGTGATGTGCTGTGATGTGCTGTACTATGTTGTGCTATGATGTGATGAAAAAAACAAAAAGAACAGAAGAAAAACGTGATGTGCTGTGATGTGCTGTGATGTGACGTGCTGTGCTGTGACGTGATGTGATGTGCTGTGAAGTGATGTGCTGTGATGTGCTGTGCTGTGATGTGATGAAAAAAACAAAAAAAACAAGAAAGAAACGTGCTGTGATGTGATGTGCTGTGCTGTGAAGTGATGTGATGTGATGTGACGTGCTGTGCTGTGACGTGCTGTGATGTAATGAAAAAAACAAAAAAAACGTGATGTGTAGCGAGTGTACTCCACCAGCAGCGCCGAGACTGGCAGTCGTCTCTCAGCTGGGTAGCCTGTGCCAAGCAGCCTGCAGTCGTCCCCCATGGGCGGCTCGGGCAAAAGCAGCATGTGACCCCCACTGGGGCGGCCGTCGGCCATAACGCAATATGGTTGCCCATGCCGAGGGAGGAGCTGTGCGGGTGCCGGTACAGCCAGGTATCGAGCTAAATATGCGGAGACGCTGCAGTGGAGTCCCCAGGGATGCTTCATTTGAAAAAAAAGAAAAAAAAACAACGTGACGTGCTCTCATGTGACGTGCTGTGAAGTGATGTGCTGTGATATGATGAAAAAAAACAAAAAAACAAAAACAAAAATGTGACGTGTTGTGCTATGATGTGCTGTGAAGTGATGTGCTGTGATGTGATGAAAAAAAAACAAAAAAACAAAAACAAAAATGTGACGTGTTGTGCTATGATGTGCTGTGAAGTGATGTGCTGTGATGTGCTGTGAACTGCTGTGCTGTGATGTGATGTGCTGTGTTATGCTGTGACGTGCAGTTCTGTGATATGTTGAAAAAAATAAATAAATAAATGAAAAAAAACGTGATGTGACATGACGTACTATGTTGTGATGTGCTGTCATGTGCTGTGATGTCTTGAAAAAAAACAAAAAAAAACTTGATGTGCTGTGCTGTGACGTGTTGTGCTGTGACGTGCTGTGAAGTGTTGTGCTATGATGTGCTGAAAAAACAAATAAATAAAAAAAATGTGATGCGATGTGTGTGGTGACGTGCTGTGCGGTGACGTGCTGTGATGTGACGTTTTGTGATGTGGCGTGACGTGATTTGCTGTGAGGTGATGTGCTGTGACGTGATGTGACATAATGTGCTGTGAAATTATGTGCTGTGACCTGCTGCGATGTGATGTGCTGTGCTGTGATGTGCTGTGACGTGCTGTGATTTGACGTGCTGTGACGTGACGTGACGTGACGTGACGTGACATGCTGTGCTGTGATGTGTTGTGACGTGCTGTGCTGTGATGTGAGGACCATTTAGTGATGAGGAATCATGTCCTTGTTATTGAACTTGTGACTCTGGTCAGGGAGCCTGTCAGACTATGGGGATGATCTGTGGTGGATAGCGTAAACCTCCAATGTGTTACGCCCTCATGGTAAAGCTCCTCTCTGGTAGAGGATAAAAGGATGCACACACCATGTCACGGAGGTTCACATGTCTGTCTGCGCCCACCCTCGACCAAAAGTAGAGTCAGTTATGAGGAGGACCATAGTGCATGGGTCCATACTAATTAAATCTTTTATTTCATTTGATGTGATGTGATGTCACTAGACATGCTGTGATGTGATGTGATATGCTGTGATGTGCTGTGACGTAATTTGATGTGCTGTGAGGAAATGGAGCTCAGTTCAATGAAAAAATCAGAATGGCAAA
The DNA here is from genome assembly GCF_040436345.1 of Pagrus major. Taxonomy (NCBI): domain Eukaryota; kingdom Metazoa; phylum Chordata; class Actinopteri; order Spariformes; family Sparidae; genus Pagrus; species Pagrus major. The sequence goes on along the minus strand of NC_133227.1, from coordinate 5,656,055 downwards.
GAGTATAGTATTGGCAGCAGGACTGGAATCATGGCCTCCCAATTACTCTCCAAACAAAGGCAAAATGGCAAGTATCAGGTAGGTAAGATGAGTCCTCTGCATGTGGATTCATCACAGAGTTACTTATAGGACAGTTTCATTTAGGTTAGAGTGTCACCATGACATGATTTATTCACTTAGCAACAAAATCAGCCTGCAAATTTTTTATGAAACACAAATGCATATGATTGTGTTTGATTGTGTTCACAGTGACTGTTCTTTTTTCTTCACGATTGTCTTTGGAGGACAATAAAAAAGGGAACTAAAAAAGTCCTACAGGACCTAAAAAAGAGAAGAAGACCCCAGAGGACCTCAGCAGGAAATACAAGAAGCAGGACAGCCCCAGGATGGCCAAACTGATGAGGGAGAGAAACTGTGCCCAGGAACAGATGACGAGGACGATGAAAGAGATAAAGTAAATCTAAATGTATATTATTATTTTTCATTATATTGTGTAATTTGTAATATGACAGTTGATCATTAAAATCTGCTTTTTTTCTTCTTAACTTATTTCTAAACCAAACCAGGATCAGAGACGAGAGCGAGATGGGGGAAGCAACGTGTCCATAGAAGACCATGGAAGAGCATAGCCAGGCATAAGAGTATGGCAACTCTGTAATGTTTCATGATTTTGTGTACAGTGTCTGCAGTGACAAAGTATAACCACAAATCTTGAAACCTCTTTATAGATATTGTATGTTTACATAAGAATATATTACTGTTGTAAATGGAAATAAAATTCACATTATTTATTTCAGAATTAGTAGAAGGTGTATTTTAACTTTTTTATGTGTCTTCTAATATTATCACTCCTCGGGTTCAAGTGGTCCAGCCTAATTTTGCAGTCTTATTTAAAGTGGAATACACTGTGGTCTGTCTCCTAGCTGGCCTCAGCAGCTGCAGCAGCAGCAAAGACACAACGTATCTACAGAGAAGAGAAGATGCAGCTTATCCAGGGAAGTTAGCCAATTCCAACAAACATGCAGAGAAGCAGCTGAGGGTGGCAGTCATTTAAACACCAAAGTAAGTGGAAGGTCTCATCTGTACAAAGGTTTTGGTGCAAACTGTGTCTAAGTTTATGTTTTTACATTTTTTAAAAACTTCTCCCATAACCATTACCTAGCTTATTAGGGTTGTTCAAAAATCCTAATATGGCATCTTATATTGCAGCACAATTATTGGTTTGTAGTAGATGCCACCTTAAAAGATGCAAAGCAACCTATTTACAGGCAAATTCAGGCTGAGTTCAGACAAGCTATATAATATCCTTATAAAAATGTGAAACTGCACCAGTCCAGTCCATTTACCCTTAATTGTAATTTTGGTTTGTTTGTTTCAGACCAGAGCAAGAAGCTGACAGAGGAGCAGACCAAACACTTCATTTCAAGAGGCTGGAGCAGCAGACAGCGCTCGGAGGCCGTCCCTTTGACACAGCAGAAGATTTCTACAATATTTAACATGATCAGACTGCAAAAAAAGTGCCTCGAATAAAAAGTCAAAACCTTCTTAATTCAAGATACATTGTTTTAATGTTGTCCGTCAGGAAAAATTTTTAACCCTTGAAAACGGCCTTCCAAAATACATTTGACCAATTCAAAAATGTGTAACAGTGTAATGTCTTTTCTCATCATTGTTTAAGTTATTCAGAATATGTATCACCTCTCAAACAGTTTGCTGCAGTTATCACACTCAAATAATTTTACATTACATAATCATAAAATCAGTCTTGCAACTTAAAGTGATGAGTTGACTGGATGACTGAACTGAGACCTGGCACTGCTTTGCTGGTGACATAATAGGATACGTGACTTTATACATGATCAGTGTCAGTCATGAAAAGAAATGTTATTATGTACGTTTGTGTTTGACAGGTCAAACTATCTGCTAGAAAGGTCCGTTCACTCCACTTTTTGAAGGAATTCTGTAGAAAGGTTATGAATGTAGCTGTTGCTTTTTAGAAAAACCAAAATGTTAATCCACTATTTATCTGTCTAATACCTAAATTATTGTCTCATGATTGTCCTTGATTAACTCAAGCAACTTAAAAAGACATCACTTGTTTAAGTGCAAATGAATAACTGAAAAACAACTCAGTTTGATCACTAAATGAAGCTGCTGTTAAGAAAATAGGGTGTCTCCCCACTAGGCCAGCCTCCAACCTGCAGTTGGACAGCTCATAACTTAAAATACTACAGTGACAGTGACAGTAGAGCAGAAAACAATAATTTAATATATGCTTTCTTGCACTTGTTGGATTTCGCAAGTCAAAAAATAATCCTCAAGATCTGCCAGTAGAGGGAGCCGCTGGAACATATGTACAGGACTGAATGTGCTTTCCATCAGTCTAACTGGGTCTTCACTATGAGCATGTCTGCACTGAGGTGAAGGCATGTCTGGTAGCGAAATGGAAAGGGTTTTATTACTTAAGTGCCTGAGATAAATCTAAGGGATACTCCCACTGCAATACATTAATGAATAATTTGTGCTTTATTTTCTTTATTTCAAATCCGTGGGGAAAACGTACTGTAGATGTTTTATTCATCAATGAAAAACAAATGCCTTTGGGATTTTTGTGTATTTACAGACAGAATGTACACTTCTGAAGTTACTTTTTGTAACAACTAAGAAGAGTGATGATGGATGAAATTGTTTATTGACAGTATAGTAAACTATGTACACAGCTCTCATGAATTTAATCAACATCACCACCAAACTGTTTTGTACTGTCTGAAATTTATCACTCACTGCACTTTGAAAGAGAAGGGGGAAAAACACAGAAGCTTCAATTTATGAGCTTCAATATCACTAAAGACACTACAATTAAAATCAGTATCTTTTTATTTCAGACCATTGACATCAAAATAGGTCTGACGACTTTCTCGACAATGTTTCTAGCACTGGCTGCTGCACCTGTTGTGTTCTCTGACGATTCTTTTCCCTCTGGAAACACTCTCAAGCAACATATGAATGAAACCACAATGTTATCATGTGATTTGGAAACGTTAACTGCATGCAAAACAGCTTGCTCACCAGGACATGGGTGTAATAACTGCCAAAGCTGTCTGTCTGCCTCTATAGATGTACCTCATCCTGTGGGCTCAGTGAGTCACGTTGCACCAGTGGCACCACAGCTCCTCACTGTCCTGGTTTCATTCTGTCGAATAATTATATAATTTCAAACTGGAACAGCAGGGTGACCTCCAGCAACTAGTTTAGGGAGAAAGAAAGATAAGAAAAGGGATGGGAGAGAGAAAGAGGATGAGCGAGAACCACAACAGAAATAGCATAGTTGTCCTTGGGAGATGACTCAAAAAAGTGTTAGAGGATATAAATATCTTTTAGTAGGTCACACTGACCGGACTTTAACCCGTTGATACTGGTGGCTGTTGACAGCAGCTTACCAAACTTTCTTCTTTTTTGGTCAAATACAGCTTCAGATGGCTTTGGAAGTCAAGGGACAAACATGATTTTTTTTGTTAAGACTTGCATATTTACCATGTGTTGCTGGGCAAACACAGACCTGCTGTTTTATGATATTTATAGAGCAGACGCAGACAGATTGAGTTGACTCTGGAGTTAGAATAGACTCTGAATCTTTAAGTCAGCCAGCCTGTCACTTCAGATCAGTTCAGTCATCAACATCTCTGTGATTGAAAGAAAAGAGATGGGAGTCGTCTCGCTTCTCTCCATTCAACAGCTTCGATTCTATTCTCTACATATTATGACCTGCTCAGGGAAACTTTTACCACTTTTTTTTGTGGATTCCTTTGTCCACATTGGTTGATTCATGACATGTATTGACTATTTTTCTAAATAAGCAAATGCTGAACAGTACCAAAGCTGATAACACATCACATACAATAACAAACGCAATAAATTAAGTTTTTCTTTGAGACAAATGAGAGGTGAAGCTTATCAGTAACAAAGAAACATTTCCATGCCTGCCCAAATTTGGAAGAAGAATTGCTATCAGAGCATCGGACGTGTTGCTAATAAGGAAACAAACCCAGCAAGGCAGCCTTATAGGGAGGAAGTACATCTGCTGAAATAAAGTAGCATGTAAGGATGAATTATATTCCCTGAAACACAGTTTAGACCAGGGCTGACCAAAGTGGGGCCTGTGGGCCAAGGCTGGTCCCCTATAAGGTTAAATTTGAACTGCCAGATGTTTCTAGAAATTGAAAACTTATATTTAAGCAGTTTTATCTTTTGTGATGTAAAAATGCTCTTTAAACCTATGATCTCTGCAATAGAAATGGTTTGCCAGCTTGGGTATTTTTGGCTTATTGTGATGTAATCTCTTGGAATATCTTAAAAAACTTTGTATCCCTAAGATCTGCACAATCTCAGCTAAAAGATTATGTATGTCAGTAGATCATAATACTTAATACAAGTATTTAAATTGTGTCATAAAATTGGACATGCATTTTCAAATACTTAAACCACACAAAAAAACATTGATCCAAACATGAACAAAATTTCTCAAACACTTAAGTTAAAGTGTTAAAATAAGTTTTTTGATATGTACATGTTTTTTTTTTTTAGTGCTATGAAGTTGTAACTGTAAAAGCTGTAGAGAAGGAACGTAATGTAATTGTATGTTAGTGGCTGTGTTAAGCATGAGATTGTACCACCTATTTACATTTTAACACTTATTTCTGGTCATTGGAAATGTTTTTATTGAAATAACACAGTTGACAAAATGCTGCATGTATCAGCTCAAGGTTATTTGTTTACTCTGCTGCTCCTGGTCAAAGAAACCTAAAACTTCTTTCAGCTTGTGTCTGTCCCTGCCTCAGACACTTTATTTAAGGTCAGCACAGAGACCCCCGTCCCATTATCCGGGATTGGAGTCATGTGATTCAGCTTTAAGGTTGGGAATATCAGTCACACATTGTGCTGGGAAAAACAGAATAGAGATCATGTCTACCCAGCTGTGAAGCCACACGGTCACACCAACTTTGCCAAACACAAGCCCCCACAACTCCACCCTGGTCACTGCACGCACTGACGGTGACCCCACCCACCCAGGTCCCGTCTATAGAGAGCAGACAGAGGGGGGGTTTAGCTCAAACTGCTGCAATCTGCAGAAAGCAATGTGCTGGACACACTCTGGCAGCCAGTGGCAGCCTTATATCCTGCACTCAGCTCTTTCCCTTTGTCACAGTGGATTGTGGATGAGCTCTCTGCTGGGGTGTGGGTCTGTGAGCATGGGTGGGGACAGGGGCCGGGGGCGTAAACAGGTTCTGTGTGAATGTGTGTGTGTCTGACTGTGTGTGTGTGTTATCAATGCTGACACACATATGTACAGCTCAAATGAGTGATTTTTGAAGCCCCGGAGCAGCGTCTGGACAGTGAGACTGGTGGGTCCAACCCTTTGGGAGGTAAAATGTAAATCCACCTGACTCGAGTTGTTCCAGTTTTAAAAGGAAAGGTTGACCAAGACAAATATAAGTCAGTGTGCAGCCTTTTGAGGAGTATATCTTTTAATTTGCTCAGATGATAATAACAGCCGAAAGGGGCGTCATGGTTATGAGGCTGTCAATAAAACACTTTTACATAAAATGATTAGACAAATAAATAAAATAGTATAGTATGCAAAAATATATGTAAAAAATTAAAGTGTATACATAGGTACCAGCAACAAACTATAATATAAAGCTGAGTATTGTCAGCATAGCAATACAATGTGTTTATGCTTACATATAGTGATAGTTATCTTTCACCTTTTGAGTGTGTTCAATGTTTGGATTTAAAGGAGCAATTTGTTAGATTTGGCCAGAGTTATTGTTTAAAAAACATTATCATAACAATATTATGTCAAACACGTCTATGTGTTGTGTTGCAGAGATGTCTACTGAAGTTAGCATGCAAGAGGCGACAGTCTGACAGCCCCCGTACTTTGAGCTGCCAGATATATGCCAACTATTGGCATAATAAATGAACAAAGTAAATGAACAAAATGTCAAAAAATGAAATACTATAACTTAGATTTTCCTTACTAAACAGAAAAATACAACCTTTCACCTTCTGAATTCAAGTTTCTCTCTTTTACTGAACTAAGATGGGCTTAATTACCTCATTAATTATCCACAAAAGACACTTCATTCAAACTCAACATACACTAAATAAAACTCATTATCATTCTCTTGGTTTGTCTTTTCATAATAACCTCCGTTTTCACCCGCTGCTGATGCTCAACTCTCTGTCGCTTCTCTCCTGCTGCACGCCTCTTCGTCCCTGCCTGCCATGTCTTGTCATCCCCGGACTCATAGTATTGGTCAGAGCTTCTGTAAATCACCTCCATACTGTATCCCATGTTGTCAAACTGACCTCTATTGTTCTTGGAGGCTGTGTCAAGTCCCAGTTGGGTGTTCAGTCGTGTACACTCTCACATCTGGCGGCTGAATCCAGTTGAGATGGGCCCTGTCGCCTGTGGTGACTCCCCCTGTGATCTGAGGTCCCGGTCCAGACAAACTCTAGTGCAACTGGCTCCACGGCTGACTGAACCATGACCCAATTAGCTAATGATAGCTAGCTACAGCCAAGGATAGCTAGCAAAGAACAGGAGTTGTCATCTACTCTGGTGATATGCTTCCCCCCTTTGCTTTGGAAGCTACCTTCAAATTCTGGCCATATTCTACAAATTACGCCTTTAAAATGGTTTTATCTTATGTGGAAGGGTCATGTCCGTGAATACAATGATAGAGTGTTGAAAGGTGGCATTTGTGTGACGGCTAAGGTGGCTGCTAAAAATGCGCAAAAACAGTTCTGCTTATGTAGAGACATGGTGAACTTCTTGGAAAAGGGCCTGCTCACTCTGTCGATATAAAAGGCTCATTCTAAGGCAACGAGAACACAGCAATTCTTAGTTTCAAGTGATTATACGCTGATGAAGAATTAAACTTTGAATATTATATTACATTTTTGCCAGTAGATACCCCTAACCCTACACACTGGACCTTTAATACATACTGGTGTGCTAATTGCTTTGCATTGTATGACAAATCATGTCAACAGTGTCCTATAAAATAAAAACCAAAAACTTGCTGTTCTAGACATGGATGCAATGATGAGTATGATCTGTGCATGTTTGGAGAACCCGGGGAAGTTTGAGAAATATCATGGTGTTACAAACACCCTGGATACTGAGATCGTCCCAAAGTCTGACCATTAGGAGAAGCATCACATCCTTATTTTGGGGGGATTCATGCTTTACACCAACTAACCTTTGTTTGACGTGCTGAACCAACGTTACTTTATTTCCATCACATGTAGGATGCATATGTGATGGAAATAACACCGGCCTGTTTGCTGGCCACGTCTGGCCCTTGTATCTGAAACACAAGAACATTAGTCTAACATCCGATTAACAACTCTACATCAGAGACACGGCCTCATTTTATTTAGATGATGTTATCAGGCTTATACAATATGTTTTCTTTTATAAATCATGTTGATATGGCTCAAATAACGACTTAAATCCAAACAAAAATCAGTGTGTTTCAGTCCAAAACCACGACTTTGACTAAGTGTTCTCTATCAGGCACAAAGTCTCCTTTTAAACCAATCAAAACTTCCCTCACCTTAGTTCAACTGTCTATTGACCCACACTGACATATCTGAGCTCTGACAAATTTACTCAAATATGTTGATAGTGCAAATCAGTTGCAGCCACTGGTGCTTTGGCTGCAGTTGAAAATATCCGGCCCACTCAGAAAGCTTCAACTACAATAACACATTCACAGCAAAAATGCTAAATACTAGAACCTCACTAACAACACAGCAGAGCTTTTTCATTACCACTAACTGCCTATAATGAGTAGCATGCTATTTTCCAAACTGCTCAGCCCTCCCTACGAGACCCATCATCCCATAAAGCCCTCACCACTACCACTTTGTTGGTTCAGCTACACCCATACTCACATATACACACCCTATGGAGAGACAGACACAGTGCAGATGGGGAACACAAAACAAAAATAATTTAGGTGTTGGAGTTCGGGTGCCTTCCTCTGTGCCTGTTCGGAGGCCACCAACATGACCGAGGCTGGATCTTTTCTAACTGAACCATCAAATCTCTGCCTACATTATATCTCTTGCAAGAAGAACACCCAAGGCACAACACTTATCCTGCTCCTGAAGGTCTCTTGCAGGAGGATCTTTCCTGGGCTTTATGAATAACCTAGATCTTGATGTCACACCAGCCAGGTGCTGCATAGTGTCTCAGGAATAATTTAGTACAAAGGCAGGTCTCAGAGATAAAATGCTGAAACAGATGGATGAAAACCTGAAAGAACAGGACATCAAGATTTTGGTGTTTATGAGTTCTCTGTTTCTAGATTTTATTTTATTTTTTTCAATAATCAGCACTGTCATGGGCGAGACGTTGACAAAGACACTGATGATGTGAATCCAAGAAGACGTCATCCTATATCGATTCCTTTTTTTAGTAAATCCTCACCAGCCACAAAGAGGAGAATGTGATGCCTGAAGGTGATGCATTCAATGTCACTTTCCTCTGCTTTCATTAGTGGAAATTCTCCATTAAGCTCATTCACTGATTGCAAGGCTGGATGTCATTTTCCAAACAGCTTTCTTGAAACACACAACTGAATGGCGTGTATATGTGGAGGCTTCCAGTTTTAGCACCAGGGACAGCACCAGATACAGAGACAGAGCATCTTCTTCTCCTCTCTCGCTGTTGTGCAGTTATTGTGGAGAATACTGAAAATGTGCACGGTGTTTCCCATGTGACTGTGAAGGGTCAGCACCCACCCACCCACCCACACATACACACCCACCACCATTCACCACCCACACCCCCCCACGCATACGTCCACTTTTTCCTTTCTTCTCCCTGTTGAACGGGGAGTACAGGGAGCGGGAGCGAGTGAGGTACTGACGGCCCTTCGGATGCTCGGCCGCGGGGGGGAAGAAGCTGCTGCGGATATCCGTCTCATACCTGCCTGAAAACGGGCTCTTTTCGTCGCTGTTTTTTTCTTCTTCTTCCCCGCTGACCGTTTTGTGTGAAAGCTAGACAGAAAAAAAAAGAGCCTGGTTTGGTTTCATAACGCGCTGCACCGGTAGCAGCGCGGAGGGAAAGGTCTTTTTTTTTTTGCGAGGATGCGGATTTAACGGAAAGACGTGATCGGTGTCACCTGGGATTTTTAACCGTTAACATTCGAATTAGCTTAGTCGCACGCGCCTGTAGCAGAGGGAGACCTCGTTCATGTCTGCTGAAACATCGCTCATAGTGACGCGGTAGCAATAATATCGACAGCCTCTGTAACAGAAGACGAAATAAGGGGTAAGATTGTTTTTTTTTTCTTCTTGTCTTTTTATTCTCCACCACCAGCAGACTGCCCACCAATAACAAAGCTAACGAGAGAGGGGAGTCCGTGATGTTCAGGTGACTGCTGCTAGCTTGCCACTGCTATTAGTTAGCTGGTCCAAACAGATAACGTTATTCAGTCGTAGCTAATGCCATTTTTGAAACTCTGAAAGAGATGCTAGTTGAATTGGACCCATCTTCAATTGTGTTGTGTTAGCTGCCTGGTTGAGAAGTGTGCACGACTGCAACGCCTTAGTTATTGGGAACCATCTCTCTGTATGTCTGTGTCTGTCTTCTTGCCTTTGTTTGAATCGATGTCAAACGCAGCCACATTTTATCTGCGTGTTCAGAACGAGCAGCCTGTGGATCTTTGATTCAGCATCAGCTTTCAACTAAACCGACCGAGCATCGTTGCCTTGTCTGCCAGCCAGGTTATTATTTGTCTCACTCACCAAGATGTGGTATAGTGCTTGCATCTGTTAAAGCTGCAGTGTTTTTTTCCCCTTCTTTTCTCGACATTGTGGGCTGTGTGGTTATGTTATGATAGGACTGAGATTTACACTGCGTGCCTGGCCTAGACTGTGAGTCATAGCAGGGATGCATCAGGTAAAAGTATTTTAATGTGTGGGCTTTTTTTCATTGAAAAGAAAAGTCAGTGACAAGACAAGTTGTTTTGGAAAGTGTGAGTTTGCTACACGCCCCTCAAGCATTTTAAGACAATACCCCAATTTTGCAGCTATTGAGAGCTGACATTTGCCGGCTACCACGTGTGGATCCATGTTTTATGGCCCGGAGAAATCAGCCCATTGAACAATTGTTATGTGACAGGACAGAAAAACACATGGGCGTGCATTATAATGAGGGAACTTTTAAATCATCATTCATAATGAGCAGTTTAAAATTCTGCGTTTTATGCACTTGATTGAGAGTAGATTTTGTTGATTAAGGGCTATATATTTAGGATGGCTGATTTTATGTTTAATGATTTTCTGAAATAAAATGGAGAAATCATAGTGTTGAAAGGAAGGTTTATTAGGGCAAAACTGTACAGTGGTAGAGGTATGGCACTGGCTGTCGCCAAGTGGGAAGCCCCTCTTACATCACGCGAAAGGTTGAGTGTCTTGTACCAACAAAAAACATCTACACAGATGGGATTCAGCTGCTGTTTTTGGCTAGAACACCTAACAGCTGGACAGGAAATGGTTAGGTGTTTTTCAAGGACACTTTGGTAAGAGCCATGACTGTTTTGTGGAATCAAACCAATGGCCTCTGTATTACAGGATGGCCATCACTATCCTATGTCAGTGGTTCTCAATACTACACATCTCAGGTTTTCAGCCCTCTTTATATTCAGTGACTTATTTACACATTGATTGCAAGCTGAAAGCAATAATTTACAGCCGTCTAGGGATGGGATAGAAAACAAGGAGTTCATTCTGTCACACTTAAAATGCCTCCTCCTTCTACACCTACCTCCTCCATTCCTTTTGGCAAGTAAACTTGTTTATATGGAAGACTAGATTTGACAAAATTATAAAAAATGAGTTGTTTTCTTAATATAAATACACAGCTAACTTAAGTAGATAACTACAAACGCAATAGTATAAATTATTAGGTCGTAATTATTTAATGTTTACCCATTTCTGTTGCTATCCTTTATTTTTTTGTATACATTTTTAATGACTTCTGCCTCACAGTTTTCCACTTGAAACCTTTTTATTTCCAACTTAGGGTTTGTCTAATACTCTTCTCATTTATTTCATTGTAATTGAGCAGGGAGATGTACTGTATACACTGATATGAAACAACATATCGCCTGGGATATTAGCAAGTCGCTATGTTGTGATATTCTGTTGCTCAGATGTTTTCTTTTTCTGATGTATTACAGCCTAAACAGTGACATAATTTCTCTAAAGTTATGCTTGATTAAAAAATGAATGCCTCCAACTTCATGGTCATCATATCCACGCATCATTTGCATGTAGTTTGGACTGAATTTTCTATTAAAACACCAAAAGCCATACATACATAATATTGTCACAGTATTCATATGGAGGTACTAAGTTAAAAGTTTATGTAGAATTTTTCCAGTTATTTTTCCAGTTATCATCCATCCATACTGGTGTTCTTTGAAGTAGATGCCAGTGTATGTATATGTAAACTTGAATTTCCAGTAGATTGAAAGAATTCATAACTAATCTATCTGGTTACTTTCAAGACAACCAATGAATAATTCTCTATTAATTTTTGTCTTATTAAATACATTTACACACAATTCCCCACAGAGATGTCAGGCCTCGTTTCAGTAAGGGTGGAATTGTACCACCAGAGGGCGACATGATGACTTCGCTCTTCCCATTCACCTTGTTGAAATGATGCACATGGAGCATTGTCTGCAGGCAGTAAGCATTATGTGTAAGGTTGAGGCAAGCCACATACAGTATGCTTAATAATTAACAACATCCCTTTGGAGCTGAGGCTGAAATCGAGCCGCAGAGGCCTGCTGTGAAATGACTAAATGCCAAATGGGGGGAAGTACAAGGAAAATAACATGGCATAATTGTTCATCAAAACATCAAGTGTACTGGGAATAATTTATCAGTCATTGTGCAGTTCTTGTGGTTATTTGTCTCATTGTTGCCTTTCCAGGCTTCTCCTGCAAACATGAGTAGCCTTCCTTCAGATTTTTAAGGACTAACTGCCTAACACACAAACATGAAACCCAATCTGACTGGAATAGTCCAAATGCATTTAAAGTCTGTATTCCACAAACCTGCAGAGAATATCTGCAGATTTATCAAATATATCCATATTAAAAACTAATGGCGCCATCCATGGAAGTGAGTCAGGTTCTAAAAAGTTTAGAAAGGGTCTTTTTTTCATATTTATTCATTGCAGCTTACAAGATGAACACTTACTTGCAGGATGGACGTTGTGTGTTGTGTGTGTTGTGATAAAAGTTGTCTTTATTTTATGTTATTAGAAAATGTACAGTGTCTAGTTAACCCAAATAATACTGCATACTGTTCCCAGGAAGAACATTTACCAAAACAGACTAAATTAAATGTTCATCCTTTTATTTGTCTGTATGTGTTTTCTGAGAATGCATGGCTCAAATAATCCTCGTGAGATCATACCTCATTTAAGTGTGCATGGCCACACTGTAGAGCCCTTTTGATGTGAGACCGACGGGTCGTGGTGATGGATGGATGAGATATGGCTGTTAGCTGGCTGGATGGCTGGCTGGCTAGATGAACAGCATTCAACAATGGAATGGGTCTGTGTGAATGTGGGCCCCCCATAGTGCTGATTCTCAAAATCCCTCTCGAACAAGCTTTTTTTTCAGTTCCTGCCATTCACACTGTCATTGTGCTGCAGTGAACCATATCACTAACTCAGTGTGCGCCTTGTATAACTAGTGCTGCTTACATGTGTGCAATTCTTCATTTGAGATTGAATTTTTTAGGTCTGTATTACAGCATCTCAAGTATTGGTAGTTATCGTGGGTGTTTTTCCACATGTATTTATCCACACATGCAGTTGTCTTAGATGTAAACCCCTGAAAGCAATGCTGCTGGCACGTGGCCAGAAAGTGACATTGACGATGACTTGAGGTCAAAATGTTTGTTTTTAAATTTGCTTTCTTAAAAATAGATAATTGAAGTTGTATTTTGCACTTGGCAGTCATACTTAACTATGTGACGGCTCTAACAATTTGGCTCAATTTACATGTATAAAAATGTTTTGGTTTTTTTTATTGCCCATATGTGATCAAATTGTAATGTGACATGAAAATTGAGACCTCCCCCATCTTTCTCCTATACAAGCCTATGGACAATTTGTTTAAGTTGTTTAATGCTGCGGGACTTTTCTGTGATGGTCCAAAGGATGTGACTTTGTGCACGTTCTTGAGTGCCTCATCTCAGTACCTCTCTCGCTCTGCTAACAGAGAGCAACACTAGCTAACGTTAGTTTAAAAATGAGTCTGCTTACATAAATTAACGACTGACTTTCAATACAACACAGAAGTTCCACTGAGCGCCTTTGATTGTTGAGCAAAAGCTACACACAGCATTTTGGGGAAAAAATGCACATAAAATGATTTTAAAATGTATGTAGAACTTGTTCCTCTTGTAGGACCAGAAAATCCTACAACCCTTATGGGCTCATGAAATATTTTTTTCACAAGTTAGATCAATTTAGGTTTTTAGGGTAAGGCTAATGCTGTTTTAACTCTGCTCATGAAAAGTTGACATTCTGGAGATACATTAGAGGTTTTCACTCATTAGAACATAGACTACCAGTTTATTTTCAGAATTAGGTCATCAGCATGAATATTACAGCATCTTTAAAATGAAGCGATGTTTCTTACATCTATAATTAAACAGTAGCCAATGAGTAAAGTTGATCATAAAGTATTTTAGTGCTGTAATAGCATTTATATTCCAAAGAGAAACATAGTTGGCATGCAGTTTTGTGCCCATACTGAATGCTTTAATTCACTTGTATACAGCTTTCACTTATAATTATTTTCCAATCCCCTGTATAGAATATACTTTATAGCATGGCTGTTGCAGTGGTCTGCACAAACCTCAAATTGCACTCATATTTGTCTATACTGACTGAAATAAATTATATTCATATTAATGTTAATTCAAACCCTCATATTCTGCCAACATAAAATGAGTTTGCTAATATTCATTTGAAAATACTGGAACTACTCGCCATGTCTGGTATGAGTCGGACCTCAATTTAATCTACAAACTACTACTACTACTACATTATAAATGCTACAAAACCACTGGAGGGTTACAGTATAACTGTAGTACACTGTGTAACACACACATTTGGAATCCCAAACACAACCAAATGCTTGATAGTTCAGGAGGAGGGCAGCCTACTCATCTCCTCTATTTTTAATAATGACAGAAAAGTAGAGAGGGTGAAAGAATAAGGGCATTACAAGGACACACGTGGCAGCAGCCAGGAGCTGCCACAAATCCATCTGGAAAACATGCTTGGTTTTTCATATTTTCTACATACAGTATGGTACCTCATGTGCTTTTAAAGGTCTATTTACAGTATGCTCTTAAAAATCGACGCTTTATAAAGATTAGGTCATTTGAAGGACTTTGTTTTACACTCGGCGCCTCTTGCGGGGGCAGACTTTTCATGCAGAGGCAGAAATTCTGAACAGTTGTTGCACTTGTGCTTCACAGGATCACAAAATGTTGCACACCCCCTCAGGAATCTGAGAGTGCAATATCTCACTGCCAATTCAATATAGAGATGCCAAGCAGTTCTGCATCATTTCTGATTTCTGGGCAGTAATTTAATATTCAGATATTATAAAAGAGGAATTCTTTATGAATAACTAAACACAATTGAAACCATTAATTCTTTGTGCTCAGCCTGTCTCTCTAACCCTTTTGGAATATATTATTTTGGAAGTACAGTTAGAAACTACAGCATCTTATCACTGTACTGTAACACTGCCTTTTTGAGTAGCGAACAGGTTTTTACCAAAGGTTTCAATTTGCTAACTGACGGCTCACACATATTACTTCACGCAGCAGCTGTTTTACACCACCACTACAGAGAACAGGCTGGTAATTTAACTGTGGCATCCAATATTTCCTGTTCTAATTCTAATGTTAATTGACAACCAAATGAATATATCTTATCATTGTTGACTTGAAATAATCATGGAGTCAATGATATTAATAAACTGTATTCACCAGACAGACACTATGAAGGTAAAGGAAAATAGAACTCTTGAATATTGTGCCTTTTTTAAAGATAAAGGAAAAAAAATAAAACCAAGAATATGAAACACCTTGGATACAAAGGTTAAAAACACCTCCTCCACACATTAAGTGTTAAGGTTTTGGATTAGGAATTGATGGGATCAGCAGATGGTTTGAGAAATGTAGGAGTGTTGCTTGGGTCCTATATATAGGCCCATAGTTATGTCTGTATTGAATAATGTTGGTGTGATGCCCTGTATGTTGTATTGTCCATGAAGTGTTAAAGCTTCTTGCGTTGATATAGGCATTGTTTCTTGTGAGCCTTTCCATCAACCATGCATCAGCATCAGCATCAACAACACACAAACACACACAGGAGCAGACCTGTGAGCATGCTCTCAGTACTTACACTTAGTACTTGGTTTGTGTGTTTTAAAATAGCAGGAACCAATCCACGTTGGATTAGCCTGATTTGCATGAATATTTAATTTACTGATGTTTTTAATTTGAATTTCTGGCAGCCCTGGAGATTGATGCTGCCACTGTGACATCCAGCCAAATGTACTTCAAAGCAGAGGCCAAGCTCAGGACTCATTAAGAAACAGAAGGAGCATAGCAGCAGCAAACAACTGTAACCTTTACCTTGCTTTGTTCATGCTGTGGTAATTCTAAATCAAAAAGTGATAAAAGTCCTTCTATTATAGACAGAGTAATGCTTTGGGCGAAGCTTGTTATTCCTACTGATTGTTTATGCATGCCTCTGATTGACAGAGGTGGACCCAACAACCTGAGATGTGACAATGCTGCTGTCTCACCAAAGAATCACTGAAAAAGTGAACTGAAAGTATGACTAAGAAGATAAAAGATAGAATATTGAAGATGATTTAGGGCATACAGAATCATAGCTAAAATTTTAATCATGTAATACAGCGCTCATTTGGAAATGAGATGTAGGACAGACATTGTTTCATGTAGATTTAGTAGAATCTCAGTATGATGTATTGTGAAGTCCTCCTTTTCTCATTTGATAAGAAAGTTATAAATGTCCAAAATTATTGGTCCAAAATAAATATGGATAACTGAAGTGAATATCTCTGCATTTTGCTATGGAGGTGGAATTATATTTATTGATTGAGTGATGTAATTTGAGTATGATTATAATTTCTTGACCAATGAAAAGCAATTTTGTTTCCTATTAACACTGACATTATGCATTTAGATTTACTTATACCTCCTTAAAAATGTGTTATCTGACAAAAATGGCACTCCACAAAATAAGAAAAGAAATCAGCCCTTTTTAATAAAAATAAATAAATAAAAAATAATAAAACGTGTTATGTACTGTTGTGTTGCATTCAGAGCTTGTGTCCAAAACCTAAGTAAATTGTCTCTGTCCATGTGTGGAGGGCATGCTGGCCGCTTGAGTGTTTGATGAATGTGATGCTACAGGTCAACAAAGGACCTCTGCTGTCCTATTCAGCAGGGCATTCAGGCCAGGATCAGCAGCCTGTGGAGGGGCCTCTGATGCATATGTGCCCCTGGCTGCCTCATCTCTGCAAACAGGAAAGGCTCGAACGGCTGGCCTCAACTCTCTGCTGACTCCTCTATTGTATGGGGCCAGTTTGTCGGGGCAGGCTTTGTGCGTTGCATTTTGGGATCTGCCCCCCCACCCTCCAGGCTCATCTGAGTATCACGGGCAGGCTCATTTGGGCGACACAGCGGTGCCACCTCGGCGTGAAATTGAAATTTATGTGAAGCTCTTGGCTGCATTACAGTCATACGTATTTGTTTTTAGTAAAATATTTTAGACTTAATTGTGCATTTTGAATACTATTGTCATACTGTGGATTTTGGTAAGAGCTGTGGCAAGGCTCCTTTGTTTGGCATTACAGGGAGTGTGTGTGTGTGTGTGTGTGTGTGTGTGTGTGTGTCTACCCTATTCCCCTGGTGCATGGTGGCAGTGTGGCTGGCTAATGTGCACAGGCCTAATTCCCTGCGGGCAACTGATTGTGAGCTCCATTTCTCTTTTTCTCTCTCCCTGATTAACGAGTGCAGTGACAAACAGACCAGCTGGGCAAAGGGAAGCATCTCTGGGAGGGGAGGAGGGATGACGGAGAGTGAGACAGAAAGAGGTGGTGGCGCTGTCTATCGTGCTGCTGCCTCTGCCCTGCTTTCCTAGCCGGTGTCAGTCTGCTGTGAGCGATAGCCCAGCCTGATGTGTGTCTGCCCGGTCAGAAGCTGTTGTTTAGCCTTGAGGCATTCCTCAGTGCCCCACTTTCACTCTCTTCTTTTTTCAGGAGCGCTATTCTTCTGAACAAGCGTTCTTAGGGTACATAGTGTATCTCGCTTTCCTATTTTGAGTATAGAGAAAGCATAGTGCTGTCATGTTTAAAAAAGGTTGGCCTCCATGTAGACCATGCCTTGTTACCCAGCTTGAGGATATTTCATAACAGTATTGAAGACTTGCTATCATTGAATCCGATTCCACTTATGTTTATGTTTTGTTCAAACAGTCCTGCCATGTTGCCCAGCAATTGCAAAAATGGGCTGATTGTAACAGCAGCAGTATTAGTTTTGTATTATTTAGTAGATGTTTTATCAAAAGGCATACATCAACATATGAAGGATCCATGACAGGTCCTAAATCTTTCATTACATTAATGTGCGTCTTTTGTGTGTTTGTGGATTAGGCCTTGAGGGGATTTTCTTTCATGGGATCTCTTTTATGCCCCCTTTTTGTGGCACATCTGTCTGACTGTCTGCCTGTCTGTGTCTGGGTCTCTGTCTGGAATGAGCAGTAGTTGCTTTGCAGTAGCTTTGGGGCTAACATCTGATGTCTCCAGAAGGTTTGTGTATAGAAACATGGACTTAAAAAGCTCATTATGCCTTTTACCTTTGCAGAGTTTTTACAATTTAGGGGTTCTTTTCTGTCTCTGATTTAGTTTGTCTCTGGACTAAGTGGAGGCAATTGTACAGCACTAAGGCTAGCATGATTGTAGGTGTTGAAGCGACCCATTTTGTGTGCCGAATACTCATACACTATATGGTTACATGCTGAGTGGGTGCATTTGTATGTGTGTGTGGCTTTTTGAAGTGCACTGTGTGTGAGGGGGTTGATGGTGGGGGTGTAATAGGTCAGCTCAACTTGCATGTGTGTTTTTCATGCCACACTGTTGTGTGTTCGTGTGTGTGTGTGTGTGTGTGTGTGTGGGAGGATGTGTACAGTAGGTTGTATCATAGTAGGTCAGGGGATTGTATGTCTGATCCATTGAGGAGCGATTAGTGCAGACACTGAGCCGAGCCTCTTCCTACCCACAACAAGGGGGAGGATTGCCCTGCATTTGCCACAGCCAGACTCTTGTGACCTCACTGGTCCTGCCCCCATCCAGCCCCCACCCTGGTCCACTCCCACAAACAGACTGTCACAGACTTCATCGCTGCCAGGCCTGTCCTGGATTGTGTGACCTCTTTGTGGCTCTTGCTACCATGCTGTGACGTTTTGGTTATTTAAGCCGCATATAAATCTTACCACTTAGCTCTTTGTAAGCAGCAACACACCACCATAAGCTACATGTAGGCCTGACTGGGGTTTTTCTCGATTTCTTTTTTAATTCGCCCCATAATTTGACATAATGACATAGTGAGGAGGTCACTACTGAAAAGGGTGACAGTTGTCACAATTGATGTTTATGATCTGACTGTGTGATTATTGTATTTGAGAGAATATCCCACCTATGAATGAGGGACACAGTAATAAACATACTTACTGCCTACACACATACTCAATGGACTCAAGGAATCAGCCAACTCCTGGGGTGCCAGTGAGTGGGGAGGTGACAGGTCGGGGGCCAGTGTGGAGGTGTTGTTCTGCCTTCTTCTGTAATCCCTGCCTTTAGTTTCTATTCCCAGCCACTTCTTAATCTGCTACTAATAGGATTTGCCAAGCTTTTGTTTTATTTTTTTATAGCTAGAATGACTTGTTTGACTTAACAATAGTAAGGCGTATTTTAGATAGATAGGTAGATAGATAGATACTTAGGTAATGGGTTGGGATAATGGATAGTGCCATGGTCTGTTGATTAAGAACCTGAAACAATCAGTGACATTTGATGTCAATGTCTAAAGATTCAAAAAAGTGTAAGAAGAAAATACATTTCTATGTGAAAGACTATTTTTAATTTGTGTTTTTAAAAAAATCTTTTTTACATATTCTATTTCTATACAAGTAGCTGGTGTACTATATAGCAGAGTTTACTATGCATGACTCCAACAAAATCTCAGCATCTCAGGTTGATAAAATCATACTAAAATGACACAACCCAATGCTTCCTGGTGGCTTAATGGATCTAAACAGCATACCATACAATTGCACAACTGGTTAGACTCTGGTTATGGACTTTTGTTGCATCTCATCTCCCTCTTTCTCTTGCCAGTAAACTATCCAATGAATACTAAATGGCCAGAATAAAAAAATAAACACTAATAATAAGGCTCAGTGACACATTAACCACCCCCAATGCTATACAGCTGCAGATAATTACTGTTACTGAGCTGTCTCCTTGCAGAACACAGTGTTTTAATCAAAAGGATGTTTGAGATAAGGGAGCCGAGCATTTTACATTGAAGTTAGGCTTTTTAAACCTGCGGCACCTCAGTCCCCCCTCTATGATGCTATTGCCTGTCTATTTTTAATGTTTTTTTGCACTAATTGATGCAGGGAATATACATGGGCCCAACCTGGCCGTCCACGGTACACTGGTAGTGCACAGTATTGATAGGTATTGGTTCTGGCAGCTGTCTGTTATTGATTCCTAGGTTTGATTTAGAGGCTGCATTGACTTAGCATGACATGACTCATCCAAGTGTTCTTCAGTCACACCTCGAGGAGAAAAACGGAATGAATTCATTACCTCATTAATGTGTGATGTTGTTGCCTGGCTGGCCTGCTTAATCTCCTCTACAGGACCACCTTGTTTGTTCCCTGGAATCTCTTCTCTCCATCCTCTCACTAATAGACTAAACTAAAACTCCCCAGGCCACATGAAGGGTAATGTGAGGACTGCAGTTTCAATGCATTAAATGAATGAGTTGAATCATAACAGAGTTAGAAGTACATCCTCCAACACCCCAACATTTTTCTACCACCGTCCCTCTCTCTCATCTATCTTCCACAGCTGCTAGACACAACAAAAGATAAACTAACAGGTATTAGCAAACTGACGACTCATCCTCATCTATTAATCCATTGTCTATTAATGCTCTTAAACAAATGGCCACAGTTAGTTAATGGGTCCCTCTGGTGGGGGGTTTAAGCTCCACGTGGGTCCCCCATTGAGTGTCAGTGTGTAATATGAAGCAAAGGATCTGTCTGGTCATGTGCAGTTAGTGTTTTTAAACCGTGAAATCGTCAACAAATTACAACAAATTTGAGCTGTGATGTAATAGCAAATCTAGTCAGAGTTAGTATATTTATATCAGAGTGTAAGAGTCATTTGACAGAATATTACAATGGGATAAACTGAATTTATTGTGGACGCTGTCCTGCATGTTTTTTATAGTAGCAAATTTATGGATGTTACATACATCCATACTAGAGTTTGTGCCCAGCTCCTTTTGAATAATTTTCACACACCATTAAAATAAATAAAAAGGACAACATGGATTTGCTTCTGGCTCAAGTTAAATCTCTCTGCGATATACAGAGACTCAGCCAGTTGGAGAAAGGGGGTGGGATTGACCTCCTTGTTTATGAAGTATTGATTGTTGCCATATGAGGGTACCTTTGTTATTATAACTGGATGCTGAGTTTGTACAAACATGCAGGATAGGAAGGATGTTGCATGGCTAGCAGTGAGTACAAGGACGGGGAATGAGAATAAACAAAGTCTTTTGTTCTGTGGGTTTCTGACCACTAGTAGGGAAATGTTTTTGATGAGCAGGTCCCCATATTATTTGTATCATATATTCTGCCAGCTAAGGCTGGGCAATATATTAATATTATATCGTTATCGCGAAATGAGAATGAGACTGTCTTTATGCTGTGATTTTGGATATTGTTAAATTGTGATGTGGCATAAGTGTTGTCTTTTCCTGATTTTAAAGGCTGCATAACAGTAAAGTGATGTAATTTTCTGAACTTACCTGACTGC
The DNA here is from genome assembly GCF_040436345.1 of Pagrus major. Classification (NCBI taxonomy): domain Eukaryota; kingdom Metazoa; phylum Chordata; class Actinopteri; order Spariformes; family Sparidae; genus Pagrus; species Pagrus major. The sequence continues at coordinate 5,634,786 of NC_133227.1, read as the reverse complement.
TCTACCAGTTTTAATACTTGCATTAGTCATTATATCTATATTACTGATGATTATTTATCAGAAAACTCAATATTCTAACGTGAGCTATCTTTTGTCTGCGTTTTTGGTTATTGTAATGTTGTGAAATAGATTAGATGATCTCCCCCCCTAGTGACTCCTTACCAGTTAACAGACAGGTAGGTCCAAGCTTTTTGACTGTTCAAGCTGAGTGAGAAAGCCAGTGAATGTCACTTCTTGTTGAGTTATCAACATTCTGTGTCTTGTGTGATACTGTTGTGCTTGTGTTTGTACAGAGTTTGTGTGCATTGGTTTGTCTTGCTAGGTTTCGCATTGTGTGTGCGCGTGTACATGTGTGTGGTAGATTTACAGATTCTGCAACTGTGCACGTTAAGATCTAATCAGTGTAGATTAAGCTCGTTTCTTCCATCGACACTCAGGCTAAAATGAGATTACAAGAGTTGCCCTGGCTTACAGGAGCGGTTATGTTCAATTACTGGTTGACTAACTTTACGACTTCGTGACAGTTGCTGAACTTATCTCAAACATTTTATCTCATTACACACTCTGGCAGTTGTACTGTCTAAGCTGCTATTTGCATATGGCTGTCATTTGAGGACATAAAACTCAAGTGTTGCTGTGAGGCTGTGAGCTGTGAAAGTGCGGGTGATGTATGTTACAGTACATCATCTGGCTGCTGATGAAATAGAATAACGCTCACTTCCTAAACTGAATTTCCAAACACTGGTTCGCAAACATTTTAAGGGTCAGTCTTAGGTGGCTTCTAGTATCAGGCAATGTCTCCTTTTTCTGCACGCACTAACTTTGGATGCTTTTTTGCGTCTGTATCTGAATTGTAGGTTGAATGTGTTTTCCTCCAGCCCGGACACCATGAGCACCATCTCGCCAACAGACTTTGACAGCTTGGAGATCCAGCAGCAGTATAATGATATCAACAACCGCTGGGACCTGGCAGCAGAGACTGACTGGGATAATGAGAACAGTTCAGCACGCCTCTTCGAACGCTCACGCATCAAAGCTCTTGCAGGTATGCTACACTTCAGGCCCTGCCAATGTATATGCTTGCAGGGTGTCAACATGCAACAGTGTGTGCTGTCGATGTATGATAATGATTGCCACACATTTGGTTCATTTTGAAACATTATTCTTTAGTCACATTTGAAACACTGCAAAAGAAAATCATTTGAGACCTGAGATAATCGAGTTTTGCCTTTGTAGTCCCTCATATGCCGAGTTACAAGTATAGAAGGTACACCTGTACAATCCAATATCCCAAAGAACTATCTTTGAGTGCTGATACAGCTCTATGGTGATTTTTGAGTCAAATACTAGTAGTGTTGTTATGTTGGATTGGATTATCTTGAAGGTGTTTATGATACTGCAATTTTTCAAGACTCACTTTCGCACTTAGTCCCTTGATGTTCAGCAGGACTACTTCTGTAGTTTGTTGGGTAATTCACTGATTAGGAGTCCCTTTTGTAACCATAGAAGGTATGTTATCAGGTCCATCAGGTGGTGGTCACAGTCCAACCTGCATATCTTACTGTATAAACCCACATGTATGAAATAATTTATTGGAAAAGAAAAGCATGAAAATAGAGGCTATTTTACTTTTTTGCAATAAATACAATGGTATGTGAGTGAGTGCAGCAGTCTACACCACAAAGTTACAGTGAGCTGGAAAATGAAATAGGCAAAATAAGCTCATTATCAAACCATTAACTATAATTGATGGAAAAATTGCACTGCTGGGTCCAATAAATCCTGCTGAGCTGAACAGTATGATGCTGTTATGATAATTTCAATACAATCAAAAGACTTAAAAAGTATACTATCAAATACAAGTCAAAGACACAATCAGCAAAATTCAGTAATAAGTTTGGGCTCCATCAAACAAATTCATATTACTGTGAGAGCATACTGATTTAAAATGCAATTTTGTGTCATAATATCCACATAGTCTCACATTCAAGATGATGACATTGTGTAGTTTCTGGAAGGCCTGATTAAAAATGTTGTTTGGAAATCTTTTCTGCAGTTGTGAATTTTCTAATTCTTAAGAATAATCCAGCACACCCCCTTTTTTCAAATATAATCATCATAGACAACATTGTCTTATATTTAGGCCAATCTGGTAACAGATGACATTTATAGATACAATTGTAGACTAACAGTAGGTTGCACAAATCTAATTAGACTGTAGACTGCGGAACAAACTTTATTCTTTTCACTCCCAAAAGGCACAATTCTGTCTTTATAGGGCAAGACAGAAATACTTCCAAAAAGGAGGACAAAGCCAGGCACCTGTGTAGTCAATTCACCAAAGAGCAAAAAGAAGTGATGGAATGAGGTGATGAGATTATGGCATCATTCAAACCATGTAAAATGTGCCTAATAGTGATTTATTTTCAAAAAATAACCATTACATGACTGTACAGTGTGTATGCAGGTTTAACTTTAGTTATGATGGAGGCCTTTACATTGGAACCCATGTTGTGCCTAAGCAGTGGTCTTACTAAAATGAATGAGGAGGCTGCATTCTCTCTCCAGCATGTCCCGTTGGATGCTCCCAACTAAAGTGACCCAGGTGAAAATCCCGATTGCTCTATTTGTTGTAGTACATCAAGTGTGTGTGCTCATGTGTGTTCATTTAACTACCCTGTGGCTTCCTGGATTCAATTTGTGTTAGGGTTGCAATGGTATGGGATTTTTAAGGTACGATAAACTTCTCAGAAAAAAATCCCAGTTTAACAGTATCATGGTATATGGTATTATGCTGTTATTATTATCAGTTACAATGACCCTTACAGTAATGAAAACAATATTATAATTTAACAAAATATTTTGTCCTGAAGGACATGAAACTTGATTTAACTTAAAATATATGCATATGTATTTGATAATACTAATATGCTAAAATTCAGTACCTGAAATAGGCAAATGCACCAGGTTATGATAATCGTTGGTTTTCATACCACGGTGTACCTTAGAAAAGGTATATTGCTGAACCCGAACATGCTACAGATAAAGTCTCTATTGTCATAGTCAAAATAAGTTGCAGTATCATGAAGGACCCAGCAGAGGGGAGCAACAGGCAGTCAGGCACGCACGCACGCACGCATGCATGCAGGCAGGCAGCAAAAACCACATGCTCTGCTGATCTTTGAGCACCGCTGTATTCAAAGTATTTCTGAAAGATAAACCCTAATTTCACTTACAAATACAGCCTGACTCATTTCCTCGTGCCAACAGAAACACATTTGGGTGTCGCCTGTATCCTGGGTTGTACTGTATTTAAAGACATTCTGTATCTGGCTGTCATATAATTATGGTGATGTGTGTGTGCGCTCCTTTGAGAATACCAGTGATACCATCTCCGTCTGACAAGTGTGGGCTTGATGTGCACATTCTTTGACATGCTGCAGCGGCTATTTCCCCCAAGGCGCTGCTCCTGCCCACCTCTTACAACTTATCCCTAAAATGTCAAGACCTTTTGCATAATGTAAGCTGCTACTTACTTACGCTCCTATATCTCAGTGAAACTCTCTCTGCTTTTCTCCCTGACACATGATCACCTCATTTCCTGGTTCACACCTCTTACACCCTTTCCGGTCTGTTAGAAACATTTTACTCTGGGTGTCACTTGTTTTACTGTGTTAATTTGCTTAAATAACCACTTATCTGCTCTCCTGTACTGTGTGAGGTAGCAAGACAAGCTGTGCAAATTAGCATTTTTCTTTTTAAGCAACTCAAACAGAGCTTCACACTCAAACAGTTACATGTATTTACTTGTGGAAACTTCCAAGAAAGACCATGGCTTTTGCACTTCACAAAAAGCATCCATATGTCTTTTATTAAGACTGTTATCCTTCACTGCACATCATTATGATAGATGTGACAAAATCATTTAAATCTGGAAACCAACAATTAATATACAGACCATGGGTAATAGAATATCATAGCAATTCACTCTCTCACATTTGACCACTAGCTCCAGGGGGATTCCACTTCACATTAGATATTTACTGCCAGCATTTGCAGTATGGTCCAGACTTCAGCCCTCCCCCGGGTCCTCAGAAGGGGTTGTGCTGTAGGATGGATAAAATGTACATGCTCAGCAATAGACTTCTCCTTTCTCCCTCTGGCAGTGTTAACTCCCCCAGCAGGTTCTATCTTTTTGCTCTTTCTCGTCTGTGTTCTTTCACCACGCCAGACCACCATTAATTATCATTAATTTCAAGTTGCTCAATGCAGCAGTTTTCCCACACCTCCCTTTGGCAAATTTTCTCACCGTTTGTTTTCATATTTCACACGATTCAGAAGATAACTGTTAATCCTAGCCTACGTTCATTTATCAGTATATCAAAATGACTGATGGGTTGTGTAGGGAGGAAATTGCCTTATCATGATAGTTGATAACGCATATGCCAGACACACAAAGCTGCCAACACATCTGCCTATCATATTAATTGGGTTTGTGATGTTCCATATATGCCCAATGGGATTTTAAACGGCCATTACTGAGGTTTACCAGTTCTCTGCCCTTCATTCCACTCTGCATGTGTCCAAAGCATAGCCTCTGTTCCTCAGACGGAAGTGTGTTCTCTTTGGATCTCATTAGTCCAGTCCCCCTCCATAAACACCCAGTCGCAGAAGGCCTGGGGCATTTGGTCCTCTAATGAGACCCATCCAGATGCTCCCTGCTCATCAGGACAAACACAGATCAAAAAAACGACCAGACCTTTTTTACCACTGCCCCCTGACCAAACTAAAAAAGGCTGTGACCTTAGTCCTCCCTGTGTTAACAGTCTTGTGTAACTTTGGCACACACTGGCATTTAGTACATCTTTCACTTTGCCTTACTGCTAATTGGCAGCTGCAAGAAAGAGTAAACCTTCCAACGAATAAGTAATTTCATTCTTTACTTTCAAAATAGATTTGTAATTTCCTCAGAATGCTTAGTTTATGCTGATAGTTATCTTGGTGCATATTACACAGATTTGAATAAATACTGCTTTATTATTAGTGCTGCATTATGAAGCAGAGCCATTATTAATCATCCACATAAACTAACTTGAATGTCAAGTGTGCCCAAAAAGGCTGTAATTACTGTTTCTATGATATGACAGTCCTTTATTCAGTGATGGAGGGAAATAATTATTGTGCAACTTTCAAATCACAGCAAGTCCATTTTTCCTCCAGTGTTTACAAACAATCAGTTAATTTGACAGTGGGGGGAAAAATCTACCCGATTAAACATTTAAAAAGCCAATATGAATTAAAGCTGCAAGCAGCGATGAACGGGCCCTCACAGTCCACGCGGGTCGGGGCGTGCTGCCGTCGCGGCATGCTGCCGTCGTTACATGCTGCCGTCGTTACATGCTGCTGTCGTGACATGCTGCTGTCGGGGCTTGTACTTGCAACAACTTCCATTGAGGAAATGAAAGTGAAGGCAGTGAAGCTGTCATTTCGTCATTTAGCAATAAAAGCGCCACCTATTGGTCGATTTGCACGAAATTTTGTAGAAATGCTCATCGTGCCATGGAACACAATTGCCAAAAGTTTTGTGTTCATCGGACTGTATTTCATCAAGATACACAAGAATGTCTGTTTGACCACAATGCGCAGGAAATTGTTGTTTTATATTTTGGGCGTTCTGTGGACTAGCACATTTCTTTTAATAACTTTTTGTCAGGAGGGTCCAGAGATGCTGCGTGCAAAGTTTGGTGCAAATTGGAAAAATTGCCTGGGAGGAGTTCGAAAAAGTAGGTTTGCGACATTTGGCGAATTTGCAAATGGAAATTCAGTGCGAACGTGGGTGTGGCCTACATCACACGGTTCGGCTGTATTCAGGGAACATATAGATATAATGTTTAACAATGTGCACCATATTATGTGGGAGTAATTAGCAAAAAACGTTTTTTCTTGATAATAGCGCCACCTGCTGGTCATTTTTGGTGTGTGAGTTACAGGGGCCGGTCTATACCACCCCTATGAATTTCATATCCATAAGTGTTATGGTGTGGGCACAGTGCCAAATATAAAAAGAAACTGCCACCAGAGCGCCACCTAGTGTCAGATCTGTAACCCCTTTGTCAGCTGTCCTCAGGAGGGCAGTGGCAATGAGTATACCAAGTTTGGCGTCAATCTGACCAACTGATGTGGAGATATAAAATACTTCAATTTAAAGAGCGCCACCTAGTGGTCATGGGCGAAGATTTTGTACAGAGCCTGAGGGGCTCATGCGGAAGTAGTATCCTGAGTTTCACGTCATTTGGACACACCAATGTGGAGATATGCAACACTTCCTGTTTTAACTGTAATCTACAGGAAGTTGTTATTTAATAACTTGAGTATTCTTTGGAATATCAAAATTCTTTTAATAACTTTTTGTCAGAAGGGTTCACAGATGCTGTGTGCAAAGTTTTGTGCAAATTGGTGAAATTGCCTGGGAGGAGTTCGAAAAAGTAGGTTTTCGACATTTCGCGAGCTAGCGAAAAAAAACGGTAGGCGGAAATGGGCGTGGCCTATATCAGGAGATTCAGCAAGATTCACCTAACGCGTGGATATAAGGTTTTTGAATGTGCGACAAAGTATGTGGGAGTTATTAGCCAAAACAGACTTTCCTTAATTATAGCGCCACCTAGTGCTCAAAATTCACAATGACAACAGATTATAAAATTTTTCGCCAGGTCTGATCTATATTCCAAGTTTGATGAGTTTTGGGGTATGTTCAGGCAGTGAAAAATGCGATCATTTGGGAGGGAAAAAAATAATAATAATAATCATTCGAAAAACAATAGGGACCTTGCAGTTTCACTGCTCGGGCCCTAAATACTGTTTCCTTAACAAGGATTGTCAGACATTAGTTCTATATTTCTCCCTAATCTAGTGAGACAAAAAATGTGTTGATACAGTGAAGTTCTATAATTATTTTAGACAGGTAATGATTCACATCCACCCCCACATTCACTATACCCATCTGCACGACAAGCAGACACACAAGTTCACAATTTCAAATCTTGTTCAGGCAGGAAAGAGCTTGTCGTGTTGCTGAGACTGACTCAACAACTTCCTTCCTGTCTTAACGCCTTATCATACAGCAGACCTGGTGAACAGAAAAAGGGAGATCAAATGTGTTGTCTTAGAGAGTGATAGAAATAAGAAGGAACCATGCAGCGAGAGAACAGGATAAGAAGAGGCAATCTTATGGAGACTTTGGTGATACACCTTCTTGGCAGGCCACACCCCAGGGCTCCATGGAATTAAGGTGGAGTTGAATAATCCGCCTCAAGCTACACTGAGCAGGGAACTCTAATGGTTTAGTCCACCTCTACACCTCCTCCCACCCTTCATCTCTCCACCATATTCTTCCTTTGTGCTCCTCCCTCAAACACACCTTATGCAAATGACATGATTTTCAGACGGCACAGCAGGCTTTGTTTACACAGCTATCCGACCGCAGCCGGTTAGCCTGCTCTGCCCTGCTCTGCTGTGCTCTGCTCCAGCAAATGCGTGTTCAGAGTTTGGAGGGAAGGAGTAGCCAGTGTTCCTTTTCCTTTTAGAACCACGAGGGAGTGCAACAAAAAGTTTTCACTTTGCTCAGAGGCCACAAGTGTGGTGAAATTCTTCACAGGAGGAGGTGAAACTTGAGAACATTTTGTTCTTCAGTTTTGTTTGAAATGATTCATTGAAAAAATCCACTACCCATGCACTCACTGCTGTGTTTTCATTGGACAAGGTGGGACATACGGTAGATGAAGAAGAGAACAGGCGGCAACATTTTTGAAGCTTGTAGCACAGCATTGAGGGAGGATACCCGAGGCATTTTGGATATACAAAACTTTTTTCTTCCGGGAAACCTTCTAAAGGATTTGATACACTTTTAGTGGGACATTTTTCCTCTACTGTGCTATGCAGGAGAACTTCCATTCATTCTGTGTCTGAGAGGAATATTTCGACATTCAGAAAATAGACCATGGAGTGGGAACACAGGGACAGAGAGCCCTGCTTGTCCCCAGCAGCATTTGTTAATCAGGTGCAATACTCAAACATCCTGGAAGGACGGTTTAAACAGCTGCAAGGTAAGAGTCATACTGACCTGTCGATTTGGTTGGAAGGGGAATTCCATTTATAATATACATGTATTATATGGTTTGTTTGGTAAGAATATATCGGCTAAGCTAAGCCAATATATTTGAATATACAGTTGTCCTATTGACGTCACAGATTAGAGTCTCATGTTCTTTGGTGTGTGGCTTATGGAAACAGTTGTTAAGGTTAAAAGTTATGGATAAGACCGTCCAAGAGTTTGCTGAAACAGAAAATATAAAGTAGAAGTGGACTATTTGGCTCTCTCTGGATGTAGTCCTTCAGCAGGTGCTTTTGCCTGTAAATGAGTCTCCTAATAGCTCCGCATATCTTCACATAAATGATCACCTATGAGAGGTTGAAGAGACTCCTCAAGTCTGTACTATTTCAGAGCTTAATGTGGAGAGAGTCGAGGGGAGCCATAGTAAATGCACGGTAGGCTTCATCTCAGCTCTAAAGCAGAAAGGCGGTCTGGCACCTGATCACTGGGCCACCTGTCCTTTCTTATCTTATTACAATGCACGGCTCTGTCTCTGGCTAAAGCCTGTGAGGTCTGTGAGGTCCTGCAAACAGAAATCACAGTGACCAGTGGTTGTGGCATAGGACTTGAGAAATTATATGGTAACTAAAGTTCAATTCCCTCCTATAACTGAAATGATTAATTTCATGGGAATGCTAGTACTCCCAAATCTGTCAGTTTCTTCTAAATAACGTCTGTAAATGCTTGTGTCAAACGGCAGTAAGAAATTATTTGAAAAAACCCTTCGAGGTGTGACTTTCAAATGTTATTATTCTAGTTTTGTGTGATCACCACGTGTATCTATTAGAACTCTTGTTTTATCATGCGGCCTGTTCCTGTGAGCTTTAGACCCCTCAGCCACAACCCACAAGTATTTGCAGTAGCTGAGCATGTATGTGCTGTAGTGAATGAAACTGGCTGTTAGTCAGTGGTGTGCATGAAGATCACAGTGTTTTGCTAGCTTCTGGTCCCTCCCTGGTAGCTCTCTGAAATGGAGAGCTGTCATAGAGTGTACTGGAGGGGCATTCTGCTAGTTTTACATGTTTTACATTCTTGTAGTGGACCAATAATATTTCACCACCCATATTAAGCAATATTTTCATTGCCAATGAGGGAGATATTGGCTGAAAAAACATGTAGTGTTGGGCGATGTGGCCTTAAAATAATTTAACAATATTTTTAGGCTATGTTGACATACACGTTATATATCTCAGTATCAGTATGACAAAATTGTAGGGATGGCTGTTGGTACTATCACATTAACACAATGAGATTTTTGATAAATAATCATCAGTAATGTGGATATAATGAATAAGTAGGTAAAGGAAAATATTAGAACAAGTAGAACAGTCAGTAAGTTCAGAAAAATACATCACTTTATTGTAATGCAGCTTTTAAAACCAGTGCATATCACAATAACTATGTAACATTGATATATTCCCCAGTCCTACGTGTATCTTTGTGACGTGATGCCTGAATAAAAAATGTCTTTACCTTCACCACACTGACAGCACCAGTGCTCTAGACTATAGATAAGAGCCACAGAAAAGATACTGTCTCAAGTACAAGATTTACAACATTGTGAGATTCAACAGAGCAGCCTCACGCACAAAGAAGCTAAGGGTACATATATACACGTGGTTTTCAACTTGTCAGGTTGGAAAACCTTTCACTCATTGTGTAATTTTTGGGGTCAGGGATCAGTCACCAAAATTGTGCTGACAGGAATTATTCACACTTCCCTACAACAATAATATTGTGAAATGAATTCCGACCAGTACTCTGACCAGAACTCAGTTTCTAAATATATGGAATCAAGGGAATCAGGATTACAAACACATTTATTTGTCATACTTTACTCCTTATGTTCTTTTTTTGCTTATCTCCTTGCATGGATATGTTCTGGGTGGAGTTTGCTGTAAATATACTCACACGCGCACATACTCAGATGCACAAACACATCTTGGCAACAGCCACTTGTATTTCCAGTTTGGCTACCCTTGAGGCTCATTCCTTGTGTCACTCACTCCCTCCCTACCTGTGTTAGACCATGATGTCTGCTGGAATGATGAAGAAAAAGATGTGCACATGCATAGTTTTGGTGTCATTTTACCACCTCTTCACACAAAATGGAAGCATTCCCAAAACAGTTTTGTACATATATGAAAGTATGTTGTATTTGTATTACTTTGACATTTTTGTTAAAGTTTGCGCAAGGTCAGTGGTTGCTAGCTTTTATTTTCTGACTAAAATTTGACCTCAACCATGCATTTGATTTCCATGTAAAGATCTGAACAACAAAGGGACTTGTGGTTGGAACGACAGATTTTCAGGTCTCATAGCAGTCATGAAACCACTGAACACATCTAGCATTACCTGACTCAGTAGTAAATGATGTCTAACAGCTAATGTATAAACTGAGTCACTAAATAACTATGGCCAAGGGAGACGAGTTTAATGAAACACCAGGCCACATGGTTAAATTCAGGGAAGAGGAAAAAAACCCTTCATCTTTGTGCCACAGAACAGCCTCTATTGACAGATGGAGGGACAGTTGCTGTTTTTTTAATAGCTTTTCTTTTTTGGCCCGCGTTCACATCATACTTTAACCCATTAAATGATTCATGATCAGTTAGGAGAATAAACAGCTTATTTCTAGCTATGGGATTTTCTTGTAGCCCAAATCATAGTACTGTATGAACATTATATTATGCAATCTTACTGCGTCTCTTGTGTTAAGAGAAACACAGTGTAAAAGTTCATACTGCATGACACTTATTTATCTTGGTGCCAAGATAAATACATTGTAAGTTTGGTTTGTCATCCTGGTTCAGAGATAAATACAGTGTGTTAGGTTAGACTACAGGGTCCTGGTCCAAAGGGTCACTGCCTTGGCTACCTGTACTAACAACTGCTGTGGACTTTAATTTGCACTGACACTCACCAGGTGTTAGCAGTATGGCTTTATTCAAATAGATGGAAGTTTTTTTTTACCTTTAGGGTCTTTAAAACACCCTTAACATACACAGAAGAAGTGAGAGAATTTTAGATGTTTATTGTACTGACTTATTTCCCATTGTAGTGTTTAGTTACATCAATCTACCTCTACAGATTTTTTTCCCTCAGGTAATTAAGTTCAGAAATTTTAGTCTGTAAAGTCAAATCTCAGCAAAGAAGTGACCAAGGCTATTTTTTATTTCCTCACAGTGAATTCTTAGCTATCTTGGTCAGAAGCATTCTTGTCCTGATGCTTTATTTAAGCATTTGAATTGAAACTGGAAGAGCAGCATTTGCCTTTTCGGTCAAGTTTCAAGTTTAGTAGCACACCATGAATCGACTGTTGTAACTTAATATTTCTAACACTCTTAGTGAAGGCTCTGACTTCAGTGGCCTCCAGCTGTAACTCAGAGTCACATTACCTTGCTCACACACACACACCCACACACACACACACACACACACACACGCACACGCGCACACACACACACACACACACACACACACACAATGCCTTTTTGTTTGTACAGTTTTACTAATATTGACAGTTTCCTACTTGGAGGGGTAACAACAAGGTGCAGTTTTGGAGGCTTGAGGACAATTATTGTCTTGTTGACATTTCACACCCTTTTTGTATCCAGATGTTATGGCTGAGAGGGGCCTGTTTCTGTCTCATTTCTCATGGGATTGGCCTTGGCCAGTCCCCCCCCCCCTTCCCCTATCTTCCCCATTATCAGCCACAGCTGCAGATGGCGCAGAGGTGCATGACCTGAAGGGCATGCTCAGTGCCTTCACTGCTTTCAGAAAGGAAAAGAGGACCTCACTGTAGAGATTGCCTTCTTATTTACCATGTCACTTTTTGCCATTGTATGAACCAACCTGTCAGAGTTGGGCAAAACACATTGCCTTTCTATACTTGTAACTTCAAACTGTTAAAAGAGTAAAAATAACTCATGCCACATGTGGCAAGACGGCGGTTTTACCACAACCCTACTTTCAAAGTCATAAGCAGAGGAAGGACAGTTCTGCTTTTGCAGGAAGAGAAATGTCAAAGCATGTGCATCTTTATGTACCAGTTTGCTCACTTTAGTTGTGCACACAGATCACAGCCCTGTAGACATGTAGCATCGATGCCAGTGGCTAGGGTTGCAGCACTGATGGTGCATTTTGTGTTTCATACAGAAATATGCCAATTAGGAGTGAACTATTATTCATATATCACTTCCCCCTCTTTTGCTGAAACATCATTTACAAAGACCTACTCCTCCTACAACAACTAGTGCTCTTAAGATGGTTTGTCCTCATTGTTTGTATTATTCATGGTGTCTCTGAAGTATTACATTCTGTTGAACAATACCTGGTAATATGAGGTGTGTGTTTGTCACTTGCATTTTGTTGTACCTAATACTTGATTGTTGGCGAGAACTGTCTTGTTAAATGTCTGTAATATCTCCTTTGTTGTGGTTGTATTTGTCTGACATTTAGTTACAGACGCAAAGACGATCTCCAAAAAGGATTCAAATTGAAATTAAACACAGCGCAGCCATAGTTGACTCTTAGCTCCACCCACCCACTGGTGTCAATAAAGAATAGTAACTACTGACCACAAAGCTTACAAGCTGCTTTTGACTATCTGAGAGTTTATTGTGATAGATTGTTCATAAAGACAAATAACAGACTAAAATTCAGGGTGCTGCAGGGTGGTATTCCTTTAATAAGCACCTTTGGTCTACTCTGTTATCTCAGACAGCAAAACAGTTAGAAGCCAATGGTTGAGAAATTTATTCTTGAGCCTTAGATTTTGGTTTCAGATTTAGAAGAATTCAGAAGAATTCATGCCAACTTTAGGACAACTTACCGTCTGATTTTAGCATTAGCTATACAGGCTTCTTGGATAAAATTAAGTTTAAATCTTTCTCCTGTATTTGGACTTTTCCAAATACGTATTGACATTGTTTTAGGAAGACAGTATGTGTTTGTGTTTTTTGTATTGTACTGAGGGTAAATTAAAGGTAAACGTAATCATGGATCTAAAGTTTACACTTTTATCTGTATTCATTCAAGAATGTGAAATTTCCTCTTTATGATACCAGGGCATACTTTACCTTGATTCAGATTTACCTAATTACATGTCAACCATGGCAGATATTAAGTGTCAAATGTCCATACTTAGATAATACATACACACCTATCACCGTGTGGTAAGCTGTTCACCAATAACCTTTTTTATAGTTTTTTTCTTATATAACCTGAGTTTTACACTCAGTTTAACTTCATTGATGGTCTGAATTTACAATAAAACTATAACATTTTGTAGTACAACACAAAAATGTATTGTCATATTTTTGCTTTGTTTGTTTTGTTCCTCCCAGCTAAGTAAGAACAGAGCTGACTCCCACTGATGATCTTTCTCTGTACCCTTTGGCACAATACCATAATCTTGTCTGTGTGGGAATGTCCAAGAGAAGGTCATTTAAACAGATTAAAGCGGACAGATTGATGGAAGAAGTTTACTCATTCTTTCTGAGGACGGGGTGACCAGAGGCACTCATTATGCAATCTAAGGTGCGGTGAAGCACAGGATGTCAAAGTTTACTCAGTCAAGGACATTTCAACCCAGCAAGAAACTGAACCTGGAATGCCTTTGGAGGAAGGCATGACCTAGGCAGGACATGAAATGAGATGAAATTGTTAGCAGCACTTAATAATTACCGGCCTGTGCTGAGGCAAGAACTATTGCTTTTTCTGTGGGAGTCAAGAAACGATCACAGACAATAGTCCAGTGTGTTTGAGAGCAAGTGCTCAGGGAAATGAAAAGTGGACAAAATCTGCAGTATGCATTTGTTGCTATTGTGTGAAGTGCTTACTATGGTAAGCTATTTAAGGATGGAGTCACTCCTTGTCCTCTGTGCTGAAGTGACGCCACTGGGAGCCAAAGTGCAGTGTCATGCAACACAGTGGAGGGAAGCAGGATTCATTGAGAGGACACGAGCAGGACAGAGGAAAAAAATGTGATTTTCAACTATCTTTGGAGTCACTGACAGCTGAATATGTGATGTAATGTATATGGATGGCTGGCATCTGGAAAAAAGTAAGCTGATAATGCGTGTTGGTGTCTTATTGGCAGACAGACACAAAATTGTTGTAAACTTATCACCCTGTGTGCAAGCAGGACGCCTTCCAATTAATTACATCATGCTTGCTTTTTTTATGAAGGAGTTGCATTATGATAAGGTATTTTTGACAGCACATGGTTTGAATTCATCTGCATATCTGAACTAGAATGGCACTGAGTAGAGTGAATACCTCCGCCAAAGGCTCAACAGTCCGCTTTACTTGATCCAATTGTACTCACTCATAGATAGCAGCCACCTAAATACACCTGTTTTTTCAGCAAGATTCATGCATTACTCATTGAGAAATTAATGAAATATTGAAAGACACCCTATCCTCCATCCAAGTTTCGTGGAAATCCGTTTAGTAGTTTTTATGAATCATGCCGACCAACCAACCAATCAACCGACAAAAAACTGACATGGGTTAAAACATAACCTCCTTAGCGGAGGTAAATATGTCCCATCACCAAAACAATTAAAATGCATTTTTCAAAAATCCAGACTAATATGTCCTAATACATTTGAAATCTTTGTTTCTTTGTTTTTTTTACTTACATTTTCTTGAGATCAGCTTATCTCTTTTGAAGGAAATTCATAGCTATAACAGCACACTTTACAGGCAATATATTGAACACAACACAATAGGAAATACAGATCCAAACAGCAAAGACCCATAGCCACCCATAGTGGTTTATTCAGATGTATTTCATTGCATCAATCAACTCATTGGTTTTGCTGAACCTTGATGCAACCATCCACTGACCCTTATTTAGAAAACCATGTTGTATCCTGGGACATACAAAGTTGGATATCAAAGATCTTTGATCAGTTGACTCTTTATCTTAAACTGTGCATACAGTATGTTCTCATGCAAAGATATGATGTTGTTTTCCATGAACCTTGGCACACAGATTAATTGTACGAGTTATGTATTTGTCTCCATTTTATCTCCAAAAACGATCCACATCACTTTGAGCAACAAAGACAGGATTATGTCTGGCGGCATATTTGCTCGGATTACCTGCAGATAATCATCGATATCAACAGTGCAAAAGTTTGTTTGGGGGTTAAATAGGAAAAGCAGCAGCAAGCTAAACCCCAGTATCATCAACAGTAGAGAGGGCATTGGCTGAACCACTCTACTTCCCTGCCCTGACATGTACTTAAAGCTTACTACCAGAGACAAACATGTTCAAAGTGACTGGACATGCCCAAATATGCGTTTGAAACATTTGATGATGCCTGTAACCACTAGTTCTGATCTGCCATTAGAAAACAATGTAGAAAAACAGGGCATAACAAATTCTAATCACTTGTTTTTCTAGCTCGCACATGAACAGGTTGAAGAAGGGCGGGTAGGGCCTCAGGGAAATCTTACAAACTTTGAATGCTCTCTTCCGTGAAGTTTATATACAATTACATTCTGTTCTAGTCCCAGGTGGATTTTAAGGCATGTACTGTAAAGTACAATTTTAATATTTTAACATGCTTTAACTGTATCAAAACATATCAAAAACAAATAAAATAGATTGAAAACACATTAAGATATAGTGTACTGTATATCTGCTAGGATTCATATTATGTTCAGAGCAGCCAATGTCTCTTTTGAGCTGGATTGCAGGCATGTCAGTATAAGTATGGAAGGCAGTTTTATCAAATCTTGCAGCCCCTGACTTTGCACATTGCATTTTGGCGTGGGAGAACTGTTCTTTTGAATTGTCCATGTTACAAGGCTGGTGTGAAAATTCATTTCAGTGGGATTTTTTTTTTGGCAGAAAAACTCAGATTATGCATGATTTAGAAATACTAGTAATTACTAGGCTTGCTTCCTAAAGCTCATATTTTCCTACTCTTCTATCTTGTCCTACGTTGTGTAATTGTGTAACAATGTTGGCAGGCTCTTCAGGTATTTTGTGTGACGTGCGACTTCAGACATCTGACAGCAAACAGTAGATGAGGCCCAGTGTCCCTGATCTTTTCTCACCTTCAGCCGTCAGGGTACCCTCGTTCAAAATAAACAAGCTTCTTGATGCAGACCTTGAG
The DNA here is from genome assembly GCF_040436345.1 of Pagrus major. Classification (NCBI taxonomy): domain Eukaryota; kingdom Metazoa; phylum Chordata; class Actinopteri; order Spariformes; family Sparidae; genus Pagrus; species Pagrus major. The sequence continues at coordinate 5,618,502 of NC_133227.1, read as the reverse complement.
GATTATTAGTAAGAACCGATAAACCATTTAGATGTGGATATACAAACATTATAGTTGACATATCCTCCCATGCAATAACAGCAATGTCCACAAATGTCACATCGTTAGAGTAAACAGCTGCACCGGTTTTGCCCTTATCTAGCATTGCCGCAACTGATGACAGGTTTGTGTTTGCTCGCCATAATGAGCAAACGCGTCAGAGACTGATGTCTGTGTTTGTCTGTCTGTGTTCTTGTTCAGTAGCCTTGTTATTAGCAGCGAATCACCAGCCAGGGAGAAGCATTTCTTCTTTAGGACCACTGCCCCACTGCCTCCTCCTCAGTGCTGGGTGCTGTCACAACATGACCAAGTGTTAGGAGGAGGAATGTAGGCTCCTCCACTCCATCTCACCTGGCACACTAGGAATAGTCTGTTAGTGTGGTGCAGGAGAGAGATGGCTCTAGTGAGTAATGTTTTGAAAGCTGAAATGAAAATGGCATAGAATTTCAAGGCCCGAAAATCTCAAACAACCAGCGCACCATATCCCCGTATGCAGAGGACCAACCAAGGCTAAAATAAGGCAGGGCTATTTTGAATGATGGTAGCTATTTGAGTGTGATGCTTTGACACTCTTTCGTTTGTCTGTTATCCATGAGTTTAGGTAAACAAGGAAAAGGGACACATATCATGGAGACAAGTGTGCTGATAGCTGGGATAGCAGAAAAATGCCTGTGTCTGCCTCAGTTTCAGCCCTCCAGATATGCCTGTAAATCATGACTATAGTCAGCCCTGTCACCAGCTTTGAATTAACATATTTTTGTAAAGCCAACCATCTTTAAATGTTTCTATCATGAAAACTTAAAGTATAAATCTGTTCTGAATCTGGATATTAGAAACACATATTTGTGACCTTTGCCATAAGACATGCTGATTCATGTATATGTGTAATTTTTCACCTATTACCTGTAATCTCTTTGCGTTTGACTACATAGTTACAGTAGTGAGTAACATATCCATCTCATTGTGCTGCTCTTGAACTATTTGTCTAAATTGCATGTGTTGCCAAGCCCTCAAGCAGGATAAGAGCTGCGTAGGATAGGGTAAGATATAATAAGTAGATACTTCATAGTTGCACACATTGAACACAATTATCAACCTTCTTCATTTGGATATCATTTGAAAATTTTCATTGCTTCTTCTGTTGCTGGCCAGTGCACTTTGGCTGTGCCTGTGCTCTCTGGAAACGAGCAACTAAAGCAAGTAATATAGTGCATTGGCATTTTATCACTGAGCTAGTTTGTGACAATCCCTGTGGTTTCATTTCAAGGCTGTAAGGTGGCCACAAAATCTCAGGGAAAAACATTAGACTTGACAGGTGTGGCTTCTACAGAAATTTGTATTGTGCCAGCCTGGTGCTCCTGGCATACTTATGCATCCCTGTGAGCATGTTGATGACTGCGCAGGGCCACTAGAGGTTAAATACTCCACAGTGTATCTTTAATACCTGAGTTTCAGTTAGGTAAAATACAAAGGTTACAGCTGTACAGGGTTGAGAATTTTAGTCTTGTTTAAAAACATTAGTTGTGGCAGTCTTTAACATTTGTTTACATTTTCTTTTTATATCAGATTGCTTTTAATTTATTGTTAAGGTAAATCACCACAAGTAGCTATCTGTATTACTTATTTCCGAAGAGGACCTTTAGTATTAAAGTATAGATATAGAATAAGCACCTTTAGCTTGCAACAGGTCATGTGTAATATTGCGTGGTACATTACTCCATCTTAGGCCATCTAAGGCCTGTGCTAAATTTCAAAATCTGTTCTTGTTTTAGCTGACAGTTGGTAGAGTTGTTGATTGCATAACAATGCTGTCTTTGGTGACCCCAAACTGTTCACCTCACAGTGCTTGCTCTTTTTGGAGTCGCTTAGTATTAATTAATTTGTAAAATACTAACTAAATACACCGTCAGCTCAGTAATGCTTTTTGAAACACTAACAGCTATATTGTTTTATTCTTAAACCAATTTCAATTACTGACAGTGCAAACAAATCCTTTTTGAAACACGATCTGAAAATTCTTGAAACATGTCCTGACGATGTGACTTAATCTCATAAACCCCACATTAAAAAAATACGTACTTTTCCTCCTACCTGCTGTGCTATCAATCTATCTAGATTGTTTTGGTGTGAGTTGCTTAGTTTTGAAGATATCAGCAGTAGAGATGTCTGCCTTCTCTTAAATATTGTGGGACTAGATAGCACTCAGCTTGTTGTGCTCAAAGCGCCAAAACAAAAAAAAACATTTAAAAAATGTCTGTTTCCATATAATCATGACCTGGTTGCTCAAGATAATACATAGACTTTGTTAAGGAGTTTCATGTAGGAACTACTGTATTACCATTCTGAAAGGAAGCGTGCATCTGCTTATTGATGAGAGGCTAGCTAATTAAGCCAGCTAACCTTACAGCTTAAACCAAGAAGGGCGGCATTAATGTTTACATCCCGTGCTGTACAGTGATGCAGTGTTTTTAAGTATAAAGAAAGTAATGAATAGTGTTGCATTCATACATTACAGTAGCTTGTAGTTGCCTTTACCTTCTGTGTGATTTTTATTTATTTATTTTTTTAAAATGTGTTTTAGAAATACTGATATTATTGAATTTGTGCGGTATTTCAAACAAACCCTGCTGTCTTTGCGTTTCCTTCAGTAAAACAAGACATTTGGCAACTGTTGTTGGTGATCTAATGTTAGTCATACCAACAAAATAATATAATCATGTAAAGGGTGACACATGAGAGTTTCTGTTCAAATTAGTCAATCTTTCATATTACTTATATGTCTTCCTTTTAATTTGGTTCTGATGCAACGTCTAAAGCACATAAGATGGAGTTGGGGGAGTAGGGGTTCATGTTGTTGTTACACCAAGCTCCTTTGAAGTGTAATGAGGAGAGAAGGTGTAGCGTATTGCACTTAAGGGCACAATACCAGTTACCATCAAAGATGATTTTTATCATATCGAGCTATGTGCAATGAACACTAACAATACAGCTTTACTCAAACTGTGGCTATTTGAAGTGTGTAAAATAATGAATACAAAAATATGAAAACTCTGCTATTTTGCATTGTTTTAAGACAGACATTTATCTTCCCCACCACATTTTAATTTCATGCTGCTGCAAGTAGGCTTTGTTTTGCTTAACTTGTTATAGCAGAGCTGCTCCTCTGATCTATTTTCTGTCTGCCTCAGTGTTATTATGTGTGGGCTTGTGTGTTAGGTGCTTTGCATTAAGTACAAAGCTAGAATAGTGTTTTCAAAAGGCAGGGAGACCTTGTGTCCTAGAAATGAGGTCACCTTGTTAGGTGGCGGAGCAGGATTAGCTTCTTACTCCCCTGGTCCATATGTCTGAGCTGCTGTTACAGCTTAATTTATTGTGATTCTTTTTTTAGTCCTGCTCCAATAAAGAAACGGCAAAAATGCTAACTAAATGACATTGCCTTTATGTTCAAATTTGCATTGTCACTATCTCTTCTAAAGTCACATCATTAGGCTAATTAGCAATGCACACATGAGCAGAGCCGTCGGTAAACTTCACGCTGAAGAGTGAAAACCTCTCACTAAGCTGTCAATACAGTGATCCTCAAGATTTAATGGCGTAGCTTATCTGTGAAATGAACTGCTCAGGACCAGGGCTTATGTCCCTCTGATTTACTGTCACCTGTCTGCTCTGAGGAGTGATCAGAGTTGTTGACAACAATGGTGTTTGTTTAATAGAGGAAAACTGATTCCCTGTAAATATTTAATTCCCTGACAGTAATGCTGTTGAACCCAGTTACAACTCAGTATGTGAAGTTGATTGTAATCAGTGTAATGTGACTTCAGCCCCTCTCTCTCCTTGTTGCAGATGAGCGTGAAGCAGTACAGAAGAAGACCTTCACCAAATGGGTAAACTCTCACTTAGGCCGAGTGACCTGTCGCATCGGTGACTTGTATACTGACCTGCGTGATGGCCGCATGCTTATCCGTCTTCTGGAAGTGCTCTCAGGAGAACAGCTGGTCAGTATCACATGGAAACCACCCTTCCCTTCCCTAACCCTGACCCAGGCCCCCACAGCATGACCCCCACCCTGCTCCACAAGTCAGGAGGAAGGAGAAATCATGTGCTTCATTTTTCTTTCTTTCTTCCAGTATGAAGTACTTCTCCTTCGGCCTCTACTTGTTTTTCTCTTTTTAAATTCCTGCCATCACTTCCTCCTCATGTGTGTTGTGATCACATGGGTGTTGACCATTTTTCTTCTGCTCCCCGCAGCCAAAGCCCACCAAAGGCCGCATGCGTATCCACTGCCTGGAGAATGTTGACAAAGCCCTGCAGTTTCTCAAGGAGCAAAAAGTCCATCTAGAAAATATGGGCTCACATGACATTGTGGATGGGAATCACCGTCTCACCCTGGGTCTCATCTGGACCATCATCCTTCGCTTCCAGGTAACATCCAGAGGAGCTTTGTGGTGCTCTGCCAATTTCCCTCTTAGTGCAGATGCCACATTTCTTACCCTCTTTCAAACTTAATCCCTGAAAATCTCACAGAAATCTTCATGGACTCACTCGAATTTTTAACCCTTCCTGAAATTTGGTATAAAGTACCAAAAGATACGAGATTACAGTAATGATATTGCAAGATCTAATCATCAAAGAATTGTGTAAAATTATCTGGGCTCAGTTAAAACTGAGGAAATGTTCTGCTGACAGATCCAGGACATCAGTGTGGAGACGGAGGATAACAAGGAGAAAAAATCAGCTAAAGATGCTCTGCTGCTTTGGTGCCAAATGAAAACTGCTGGGTGAGAAAGAAGCGGGAGAGAACAAGCACTATTAATATGTTGAAGATATGTTTATCCGGTTATGCTATTCCTGGATTTACTGAAGCAGTAACTGATGAATCTTGCTTTGTTGAGTTAATGATTAATGACTTCTGATCTGGCCTCTGCAGATACCCCAATGTCAACATCCACAACTTCACAACCAGCTGGAGAGATGGACTGGCTTTCAATGCCATCGTGCACAAACACAGGTCATTGACTTCCTCCTGTACTTGATGTTACCTACTACAATTAAACTGTCCCCTGTGAGGCATATACTTGGCTATAATTAACAGGTCTTTTCTTGTCAGTGATTCTACAAATCAAAAAGGTGTCCAGTATCTGTCTTTTATCTTTCTTTGCCTACCTGTCACAACACCATCATCACTTCTCTGGGGTGTTTTCATCCCCCTTTTCTATTTAGGTCTCCTCCTACTCCTCCCATCCTTCCAACAGTCTGCAGTATGGCTAAAAGGATGAAAATAAAATAGGGAGAAAGATGACCTAGATCACAGAAATAATAACCCACTTATTTTCTGTGAAGAGCCATGCTTGGCAACTCACTTGCACACCCTGCTGGTAATAGTACTATCAATACCTTGTGTTTGAATAAATCTTTGATCTTAAAGCCAAAGGTGGGAGCTAAACTCATAAGTTAAATAGAACAGAGTGTTGTTCTTGACATGAAATGCCAAAGTGATACCTGACACATAAATGCTAACACTGCTTTCATTGGAGTTACTGAACCATGGGATATGTATGTGAACCATGACACTGCCTTTTACAGGACCCTATTCAAACACCACAGCAGGCAATTAGAATATGCATACAGACTTGATTGAACCTCAATGAGAAAATAACCATGTTGTCCTTATTCCTATTTTTTTGGGAATGAGCTTATTGCTCGTTAAAGTTTTAATATCTGTAAGCCTTCCCCCCAAAAAACAAAACAATTTTGCACCGCTCTAATGCCTAAGTAAGCTCAAAATGAAAACAAGGTTCAGGCAAGAATAAGCAATAATTGGCAGAAGCAGCTTGCTTCATTCATTAATTAAAAGCCTGTTTGCATACAGATGGCTTTACCTAAACCCAATGGATTATTTAACATAGCCTGGTCTGTAAATAGAGATATATATTTTAGTGGACTGCTAATCATTTTTCTATACACCACAAGAAGGTGATGCTGAATGCCAGCCTGAATGATACTGCCATTTGCTTGCACCCTGTTATCCTCTGCTGTCTGTTCCTATTAAAACCATAATTGTCCCTCGGCCTCTGCAGACCTGACGTGATTGAGTTCGACAACCTGAAGAGGTCCAATGCTCACTACAACCTCCAGAATGCTTTCAATGTGGCTGAGAAGGAACTGGGGCTTACCAAGCTGCTGGACCCAGAAGGTGAGTGGTTAAAGTCACACGGAGGGCCTGACACTGTCCAACAAGGCACTAAGCCAGTGCCTCTCGTCCCAAACAGATTGATGGGTGTTAGAGAATGGAGGATTATTGGAATTAATTGAAGCTTAGACGAGGCTACATCACATGTCAGCTACACTGACACCACAAAAAGCATGTCTAGAGATGGTAACATTCACTGATTAAATTCCTCATTCAGGCTGTTTTGAAAGCCAAAGTTTGTGCATGCTGAAATTTATGTTTAGTGGATTTAAAAAAGGCGTGGAAGAGGTCAGGTACAGATGGATCATGTTGTCTTATTTTCCAGATGTTAATGTTGACCAGCCTGATGAAAAGTCCATCATTACCTATGTGGCGACCTACTACCATTACTTCTCCAAGATGAAAGCCCTGGCAGTGGAGGGCAAACGAATTGGCAAGGTTAGCCTTGTGTGTGTGTGTGTGTGTCTGTGTGTGTGTGTGTGTGTGTGTGTGTCTGTGTGTCTGTGTGTCTGTGTGAGACTGTATACACAGAGGAACACCTGTACATTGAGTGTTTTCCCACTAGTTTCATTCACAGAAATCTCTTGGTTGCAGGTACTCGACTATGCTATTGAGGCTGACCAGTTGATAGAGAAATATGAGACACTGGCCTCAGAGCTGCTGCAGTGGATTGAGCAGACCATAGTGACCCTCAATGATCGGCAGCTAGCTAACTCACTGAGTGGTGTGCAGAACCAGCTCCAGGCTTTCAACTCCTACAGGACTGTGGAGAAACCCCCAAAGTGAGTATCAGAAAGCTATCAGGCATCAGAAACAACCAAGTGAATGAACCAATGCTTGTTAAACACTAGGATCTCGTGTGTGTACCTGTACAGTAAGTTAAACAGAGGTGTTGTCCGTTTCCACAGATTTACAGAGAAAGGAAATCTGGAGGTTCTTCTCTTCACTATCCAGAGCAAGATGAGAGCAAACAATCAGAAAGTCTACATGCCAAGAGAGGGCAAACTCATCTCTGACATCAATAAGGTATGAGTTACTCTGGAAAGGTTTTCAATCTAGAAACGTGAAAGCCATGTTTCATAATATGATGTAATCAATATGTTAAATAAGAAGCTTGTTGCATGCTTTGAGGGGATTTTTTTCATATTAGTTTTAAGGTATTCTTAGAACACAAGATTATCATCAACTATAAGTTCATTGAGTTTCACAAAATTACCATTACTATTTTCCTGTGTTTTCATTTGTGTGTCAGGCCTGGGAGCGCCTGGAAAAGGCAGAGCATGAACGTGAGCTGGCGCTGAGAAATGAGTTGATCCGCCAGGAGAAGCTGGAGATGCTTGCTGCACGTTTCGACCGCAAGGCTGCCATGAGGGAGACGTGGCTGAGTGAGAACCAGAGGCTGGTGTCTCAGGTAATAAAAGAAATTGGATTTATCCAAAAAAAGATAAATGTGTGGCTGCAGGTGCATTCTTACTTCTGACTTGAATACACTGAATCGTTTTAGTGTGATAAGGTAATTTTCCTATGTTATTAGGACAACTTTGGAACTGACTTGGGAGCAGTGGAAGCTGCCACACGTAAACACGAGGCCATTGAGACAGACATTGGGGCATATTGGGAGCGTGTTGCTGCTGTGGAGGCTGTTGCCAAGGAGCTGGAAGCAGAAAGTTACCATGATGTGCGGCGAGTAATCGCAAGAAGGGATAACGTGCTTCGACTCTGGGAATACTTGAAAGAGCTCCTGGCTGCACGCAGAGAGCGGCTGAATTCCCATCGTGACCTACAGAGACTTTTCCAGGAGATGCGCTACATTATGGACTGGATGGGAGACATGAAGGTACAGGGCAACTCAACACGATGCATGCTTACACCATTCTACGAGAGCTAACTCATTGTTAACTTTCTGCTTTGCATTCCTACATCCTGTTGGCTTTGTTTTTAATCAACAAAAAGGAATTTCCTAATCCTCTCAATTACATTAGTAGTTGTTCACATATGTTCTCAGCAGCTTTAGTGTCTGCACTGTACCATTAACAGTAGTAATTAGCTTTTTACAGGCCACGCCTTAGCTGTGTTGCCTGTCATTACTGGTTTTATCAAGGTTGGCTAAGGTAGACTTCAGTGTGTGCTTTTCTCCTTAGATGTTTAAATCTGTTGACTCAATTCCCACATGCTGTGATATTAAATAATTTAAGTCTGAAAATGCTGCTATTGCAAAATGAAATTGCGTGATGGCTATGAGCACAACATTTTACATTTAAGCTACCAGTAAAGTGGGCTAATATCCAGGTTAGCACCTTCAAATGGTTAAAGAAACAGTCTGCAACATTATTGACTGTGCTTTGATGGTGCACAAAATAATGTTTCTAGACCTCTAGTAGAGGGCATATAAGGTTACCAGTTGTCATAATAGGTCTTTAATTTACTGTTATGTTTCACCAATTAATTGACTTTATAGGTGTCCTAAATATTCAGCTCCTACTTAATTGTGGTTTTAATTATTAATTGTTTTAAACGTCTATCTATTCCTTGTCTGTTTGAAAATTGGCATGCATGCCTCTCTCCGCTGCCTCAAATCAAATGTTATGACTGCACAGCACTACCTTGAGGGCTTGGCCTCATCAGCCACCCACCACCTTAAAACAAACATAGCACTATTTGCTGCCTTTGAGCTTTGAGCTTTGAGCTTTGACCAGTTTCAAAGTGAGCATTTGACGTATTCTTTATATTTTTTAATTGGGAAAGAGAGTATAAAAGGGTGAGGACTACAGGGAAGGCGATATAATATGTTGTTAATATGTGTTTGTTTGTCACAGGTGGAGTTGATAAGGACATCCATCAGTTTCTTTTCTAATTTTCATTGGTAACTGGAATCCAGCTGTTAATGTTTCTGTGATTCAGTGACCTGTTACAATATAATTTAGAATGCCTGTATACAGTTTTTTATTGTAGCACAATGTCCTGTTGTCATTTAATAGCATTCTGCTCTAGTGATTGAGATGAGAGGAATTTTCTCTGTTGGCATTTGAGTAAGGCTTCGGCTCCCTGTGTTCAGGTTAATGATCGGAAGCTACAGCTGGATGAAATTCTGTTCTCCGCTATTATTTTGGGTTTTTGGTCATTTAAATTGTCAAGTGTAAGGCATAGCTCATACAATGGTTATGTCTCAGAATTTATAAATATATAAATAAATATTTCTCAGGAATGGCCCGTCTTCGTTCATCCTGTGGGTGGATACAATACCCAAACTTGTGGGTTTAAACATGGTGGTTTATTTATAAGATGAAGTAACTAAATATTCTACTGAATTGTGTCTGTTTCAGGGTCGTCTGCAGTCTCAGGACAGTGGCAAACATTTACATGATGTGTTAGACCTGCTGCAGAAACACACTCTGGTAGAAGCCGACATTTCAGCTCAGGCAGAGAGGATCAAGGGAGTGCAGGGAGCGGCACAGCGCTTCACTTCCTACGAACAGCGTAAGTCTTCAGTCAACATGTTCTCACACATTTTCTGTACAGACTGTACAGCTTTAGTCTGAGCTATTTGTGTAAAATATCTAAGTGCAATGTATTCTTTTCTAATTACCAGCTTATAAACCGTGTGAGCCGGGACTAGTTAGTGAGAAGGTTGACCTGCTAGGTCAAGCCTACGATGAACTTGGTCAGCTTGCTGGGAATCGCAGAGAGCGCCTAGAGGACTCGCGCCGCCTGTGGCAGTTCATGTGGGACCTTGGAGAAGAAGCAGCTTGGATCAGAGAGCAGGAGCAGATCCTGGCCAGTGGAGACTGTGGCCGGGACCTCACTTCTGCCCTTCACTTGCTCAGCAAACACGAGGCTTTCAGGGATGAAATGGCGGCTCGCTATGGCCCTTTGAGTAACAGCATCGCTGCTGGGGAAGCTTTGATTCAGGATGGACACTATGGAGCCCCGGAGGTCACAGAGAGGATTCATGACATCCGTGCACAGTGGACACATCTGGAGGAGGTGGGTGGTGATCACAGTTCTTTGTAATTGTGTTTGCACGGCATATAGTTATTTTCTTCAAATATTGATCTTGTCCTTACTGCTCCCAGACCACAAAGCTCAGAGAGCAGAGTCTTAAGGAATCGGTGGCCCTGCACCAGTTTCAAACAGATGCCAATGACATGGAGGCATGGATCATGGAGACGCTTAGACAGGTATCCAGTCAGGAGGTGGGCCACGATGAGTTCTCCACCCAGACTCTAGCTCGCAAGCAGAGGGAGATAGAGGAGGAGATCCAGAGCCACCACCCCCTCATCGACTCCCTGCATGAGCAGGCCCAAGCACTGCCACAGGCCTATGTAAACTTCCCTGAGGTACGTATGCTTTGTTTTTCATACTTCTTCAATGATGACATGCTGTTTGTGGTACTAAATTATTGTTTATTGCTGTCTGCAGGTGGATGGTCGCTTACCTGCTATTGAGCAGCGCTATGAAGAACTGGAGTCTCTTTCAGCAAATCGGCGCCAGGCTCTGGAGGGTGCCCTGGCCCTCTACCGCATGTTTAGCGAAGCTGATGCCTGCAAGCTTTGGGTGGAGGAAAAGGAACAGTGGTTAGATGGCATGGAGATCCCTACCAAGCTGGAGGACTTAGAGGTGGTGCAGCAGAGGTTAGTCCGGGCGTTAGGGAAGGGAAGGATTAAAAAGGATTTAATTTATAAGAAATATGATGATGGCTAAATTCTTATCACTCAGAACTTATTGTAGTTAAAGATATTCCAAAGAAAATTCAAATTGTGACCAAATTAATCACCAATACATCATTTTATGGCTGTAATCTTGTTCTTAAAAGTATACAAAATGTTGGCGCTTTCTCTCGCATACAGTTTTATTAACTATGAATCTATCTCACCTGGATTAGATGACACTTTTCAGAATGAGTGAATTGACGCTGGTCTATTATTTATGGCTACAGATTTGAGACACTGGAACCTGAGATGAACAACCTGGGCACTCGTGTCACTGATGTGAACCAGGTGGCTGAGCAGCTGCTGAGCTCCGACAACTGTAGCAAAGACCAGATCCACCAGACACGAGACAAACTGAACGACAGGTCAGAGCTAATATATAAGAACTAATGAGACACACAACTTCACACAGAAACACAGTATACTAGTACTAAATGAGCACTGTGGTTAGCATTTTTTGTAAAATATTGCATTTGGTGTGGTTCCTAGATGGAAAGAGTTCGAGCAACTGGCTGGTCAAAAGAAGCAACGCCTGGAGTCGGCCCTTAACATCCAGAACTACCACTTGGAGTGTAATGAGATCCAATCTTGGATGAAGGAAAAGACCAAGGTGATTGAATCCACTCAGGGCCTGGGCAACGACCTAGCTGGAGTGATGGCACTTCAACGCAAACTCACTGGCATGGAGAGGGACCTGGAGGCAATTCAGGTATGGAGATTTCACATGGTGACGGATGGGAACAGAACAGACTGTGCATTAAATAATGGGAAATTAATATTGGGCTTATTTGGGGCTTCATGCTGAGGTATCTTGTCATCACTTCTGCGTTTAAATAATTTTTCATGTCTTTGCAGGGCAAACTGGATGACCTGAGAGATGAGGCACAAAAGCTGGCCAAAGAACATCCAGATCAGGCTGGAGAGATCCAAGGACGCCTTGGAGAGATTCAGGAAGTGTGGGAGGAGTTGAACGCCACCATGAAGCGGCGTGAGGAGTCATTGGGCGAAGCCAGCAAGCTGCAGGGCTTCCTCAGGGATTTGGATGACTTCCAGTCCTGGCTGTCCCGAACCCAGACAGCCGTAGCCTCAGAGGACATTCCTACCTCTCTGCCTGAGGCTGAGAGTTTGCTCGCCCAGCACGAGAGTATTAAGAATGAGGTGGATAACTATAAGGAGGACTATGAGAAGATGCGGGCTGTCGGTGAGGAAGTGACCCAAGGTCAGACAGATGCCCAGTACATGTTCTTGGCCCAGAGGCTCCAGGCACTGGATACGGGTTGGCATGAGTTGCGTCGCATGTGGGAGAACCGCCACAGTCTTCTGGCTCAAGCCTTCGACTTCCAGACATTCTTGAGAGATGCAAAGCAGGCAGAGGCTTTCCTCAACAGCCAGGTTAGGAATACACTCTGAACTGCAGCCTGTGCCAGTGAACCATGGCCTCATTGAGACAAAAATTATGTATCAACGGCAGCATTACTGGCAGAGTCTACAGTCCAGCAGTCAGTGCCAAATTCAAAGCCAAATAACTGTGTGTACCTGAAATACTATATAACACTGTGTAATTTAGGTGGATGATTAGGTCTTTAAGCAGAGCATAAGTTTAGGTAACTATGAGTTGGATAGAAATCTAAATCTAATTCGGATTTCTCACCAGACTATCTGCCCTTTTGCCTATCCCATTATTCTCTACATGACTAAAATGTGCTTAATTACATTGCAAAATCGTCATATTTATGATCTCGATTTTTATTTCAGCTATTTTGTAATTTTGGTAATCCGAAATATTTGACCCTATATTAGATTTTATTATGGTTGTGTGGCTGTTTTTGATAAACATTGGTGCTCAGTTATGTGTTTATACACACCTCGCTCTCAAATCAGATCAACTGGGAGGAGCGAAGTAAGCTGCACTGCAAGTGGGCCATAGGCCTAGATATCTACGGTGCAGGCCACTATACTAGGTCAATTTTAATGCCATAAAATCCTGAGACCTACTATCATAGATCTTGGTGGCTCAAAAATAAATTTAAAGGCTATTAAATGCTATCCACATGTAAGGACTGTGAAGGAAGTATAGAAATTTAAAGACAGATGGAACAATTAATGTTAATTGTTGAATAAAACAAGAAATTATATTTGTAGCCCCTTCTAGTTTAGAAAGATAGAAGAAAGAAACAAAGATCAAGAGAAATCATTGGAATGTGATAATTGCCTGAAAGAAATGTTTAACAAAAATTTGTGACATTCCTTTCCCCTCTGTGTAGGAGTATGTGCTGTCTCACATAGAGATGCCTACCAGTCTTCAGGGAGCAGAGGAGGCCATTAAGAAGCATGAGGATTTCCTCACCACCACAGAGGCCAGTGAGGAGAAGATAAATGGTGTGGTGGAGGCTGGACGGCGCCTCATTAATGACTGTAATGCAAACTCTGACAAGATCCAGGAAAAAGTTGATTCCATCCAGGAAAGGTTAGAGCTTTAAAAGTAAACGATTAGGGAGGAAGCCCCTTTTTAATGCAAGTTTTTCTTTTTAATTTGATGTTTGAAGAGCTGCTCATTTAGCTTTCTCCTTCATTTTCTCCAGACATCTCAAGAATAAGGAGGCTGCTAATGAATTGCTGACAAAGCTTAAGGATAACCGTGAACTTCAGCACTTCCTCCAAGACGGCCAGGAGGTAAAACATGATTTTTAATAAATTTAAAGCATGCAATAAAAAGTAAAGATGCTTAAAGATAAATATGTGTAAGTCACATAGTATTGTGAGTAATGTCTTCTAATAATATAATATAATATATAAAAAAATAATGCTTATTCCATAATGCTTTTCTCTTTTCTGTAGCTCACATTGTGGATCAATGAGAAGATGCTGACGGCACAGGACATGTCTTATGATGAGGCCAGAAATCTTCACAGCAAGTGGCAGAAACATCAGGCCTTCATGGCAGAGCTGGCCTCCAACAAAGACTGGCTGGACAAAATTGATAAGGTGTGGCCATTTTTATATTGATGATTACAGTTGTTTTTTTTGTTTTTTTACAAACCAACATTATTAAACCGTACTGGTGATGACATTATTAAGGGCTAGACTGATCAATAAGCCTAGATAGAATTTCATTAATTAATTTGTCTTCACACTGGGGACAACCTGTGAGCACTGACGTTGCCACGGCAGCTAAATTAACATAATTTAAAACCTTTTTCCTTATTTCCTATCTCCAATAGGAAGGTCAGGCCCTCGTGGCAGAGAAGCCAGAGCTGAAACCTGTTGTTCAGCAGACTCTGGAGGACCTGCAGCGTCAGTGGGAAGAGCTGGAGGGCACCACCCGCACCAAGGCCCAGTGCTTGTTCGATGCTAACCGGGCAGAGCTCTTCACACAGAGCTGCTCCGCTCTCGATGTCTGGTTGAAAAACCTTGAGGGTCAGCTGCACAGCGACGACTATGGCAAAGATTTGACCAGCGTCAATATCCTGCTCAAGAAGCATCAGGTAGGCCTCACTGTCAGGCAAAGCACAATCTTTGCTGTCAAGAAATACTGTTTTATTACAGAGCTTTGATAAATGATTAAAAAAAATCTTGATTTAGGAAGATAAGAATTCTTATTTTAATACACTGAAAAATGACATAAAGACTTGATCTGCACTTAATTTTGAGAATATTTTATAAATCCTGATCTTGCTTAGCTGAGTGCATGTGGTGGAACTGGCCAAATCTATCTATAAATTGCCAAATGTAATATCTTCATGTCTTATTTCTTTGTACTGTCTCTGTATAGATGCTTGAGCACCAGATGGAGGTCAGAGAGAAGGAGGTGCAGTCGCTCCAGTCTCAGGCTCTGGCCCTAACCCAGGAGGACGCTGGACTCGCTGAGGTCGATGGTCAGCAAAGGCGCGTCACTGACAACTTCTCTAACCTTCAGGAGCCTCTCCAACTGAGGAGACAGCAACTGCTGGCCTCCAAAGAAGCACATCAGTTCAACAGAGATCTGGAGGATGAAATTGTGAGTCGGATTACCTGACTGACTGCTGATCACTAACTGTTTCTGTTAGATGCTGTTTTGCTTGGTGCTCATGTTTTATTCATTCTTCTGTTTTTCTCTCAGCTCTGGGTGAAGGAGAGGATGCCCCTGGCAGCCTCCACAGACCATGGAAAAGACCTGCCCACCGTACAGCTGCTAATCAAGAAGAACCAGGTACACTGAAATAAAAAAAATTAACATGCAGGGTAATTAAAGGACGATAAACGTGACTTACACTCATTAAATGATGTATTACCGTCACTGAGTATGGACCAAAGGCAAATCTCTTTCTGAATCAGACATTGCAGAAGGAGATCCAGGGCCACCAGCCTCGCATCGACGACATCCATAGACGAGGCAAAACCCAGAGCCAGGTAGATGGCGACAGACAGTCTGTCCTCGAGGAGCGCCTTGTTGAGCTGCGGGACCTCTGGGATCAGTTGATCGCTGAGACAGACAAGCGTCATGGCCGTCTGATAGAAGCCAACCGCGCCCAGCAGTTCTATGCTGATGCAGCAGAGGCTGAGGCCTGGATGGGAGAACAAGAGCTGCACATGATGTCAGAGGAAAAAGCCAAGGTAAGATGAGATGAAATCAAACATAAAATAGCCCTTAGTGCGACTCTCTCAGAATCATCAGTATTGAGAAAACCTAATAATTTCCTGTTTGTCTCCCAGGATGAGCAAAGTGCTCTTGTGATGGTCAAGAAGCACCAGACTCTGGAACAGGCACTTGAGGACTACGCTCAAACCATTCACCAGTTGTCAAACAGCAGCCGCCTCATGGTCACCAGTGAACACCCAGAAAGGTGAGTGCGCACAAAAAGCTCTAAATGTTGAAGTGTCAGCCTTGAAATATGCCCTCTTATAAACCAAGCTGATCTGTTTTTATGTAAACAGCGAGAGAATCACCCTACGGCAAGCCCAA
The DNA here is from genome assembly GCF_040436345.1 of Pagrus major. Classification (NCBI taxonomy): domain Eukaryota; kingdom Metazoa; phylum Chordata; class Actinopteri; order Spariformes; family Sparidae; genus Pagrus; species Pagrus major. The sequence goes on along the minus strand of NC_133227.1, from coordinate 5,602,622 downwards.
GTGGACAAGCTGTATGCAGGGTTAAAAGACCTCGCTGAGGAGCGTCGTGGGCGACTTCAGGAGAGGCTGCGGCTGACCCAGCTGAAGCGGGAGGTGGATGACCTGGAACAGTGGATCGCTGAGAGGGAGGTGGTTGCTGGCTCCCATGAACTAGGACAGGACTATGAACATGTTACTGTGAGTTTTTTTTTCCTCAGTCACATGCTTTGGAGACACTGAGGCTCAGGGAAATTTAGCTGAATTAATTGTTTCCCACTTCTGCCCTGATTTCTTTCTTTCTACAGATGCTGAGGGACAAGTTCCGGGAATTTGCTCGTGACACCAGCACCATCGGCCAAGAGCGCGTCGATGGTGTAAATGGGCTGGCAGATGACCTGATTGAGTCGGGTCATCCCGAGAACGCCAGTGTGGCTGAGTGGAAGGATGGGTTGAATGAGGCTTGGGCTGATCTGCTGGAACTGATTGACACACGCACACAGATGTTGGCAGCATCCTATGAGCTGCACCGCTTCCATCAGGATGCCATGGAGGTGCTCGGACGTGTTAAGGAGAAGAGGGAAGGGCTGCCTTCTGACCTTGGCCGTGACCTGAACACTGTTCAGCATCTACACAGACAGCACAACACTTTTGAAAATGACATCCAGGCCCTCAGTGGACAGGTCAGCTGTCTGTTAATACAGATTTCTCCGGTTAGACTCCAAGAGAGCCAGATCTAAACTGAAAGTCCTTTCTTCCTCTTTGACCTCCTAGGTGAATCAGGTGCAAGATGACGCAGCACGACTGCAGAAGGCCTACGCTGGGGAGAAAGCTGATGACATTCACAGAAGCGAACATGCTGTTACTTCTGCCTGGGAGGGCCTGCTCGAGGCTGGTCAGGCCCGCAGGCTCCTCCTGCTGGACACCGTGGAGAAGTTCCGCTTCTTCAACATGGTTAGAGACCTCATGCTCTGGATGGATGGTGTAAACCTGCAGATTGACGCACATGACAGCCCTAGGTAGATCTCATTTTATTCTTGATTTTTCCAGTTACTGTAATGAATGCTGTTATTATAAATGCTGTTATAATTTGTCTTCAAGTATTTCATCTCACCTCTCTCTCCTTTCTGTTCTAGGGATGTTTCTTCTGCAGGGTTGGTCATTGCCAATCATCAGGACATCAAGTCTGAGATTGAGACGAGGGCAGACAGCTTTACTGCCTGTATTGAGATGGGAAACGCTCTCATCAACAATAATCACTATGCATCTGATGAGGTATTGCGCAATATGTCACTTTCACTGTTATCTGCAGTCACATCAATGCATAATTGCAAGAAACAGCTCTGAGTATACAGGCAGATTGTGGCTTATAAATCAGTGTCATTCTTTTCATGTGTGTTCATTACTGAATGTTCCTTGATCCACAGATCCGAGAGAAACTGGCTCAACTCCAGGAAAAGAGAGATAAGATCAACAAAAAGTGGCAAGACAAGATGGACCACTTACAAATTGGTATGGGTGCTGAACATGTTTAAAAGCTTTTACAAGGTACATTCAATCAAATAGTACCGTGTGTGTGTGGATGTTGGTGTGGACATGTTGCTACAGGTTAAAAGATAGTAGATAAGTATTTCCAGTTTGAAGGCCTATTGGATGCAAATTTTTTCCTCTGTCAACACTTGAGGTAAACATCACGAGGCAAGTCTGATGCCATTTGTACCTTACTTACTCAATGTATTCCTGTCTCTTTTGCTCTGTTTCTCTCTGCATCTCAGTGCTGGAGGTGCTGCAGTTTGGACGTGATGCCTACGTGGCAGAGTCTTGGTTGGCGGGGCAAGAACCTCTGGTGCGAGCGGCAGAGCTGGGCGCAAATGTGGATGAGGTAGAGAGCCTAATTAAGCGCCATGAAGCCTTTGAGAAACTTGCTGCATCCTGGGAAGAACGCTTTGTGCTGCTGGAGAAACTCACTACAGTAAGTGGAGAGTTGACTTAAAGAACAAAATTATACATGTACTTGAGAATGATTTGGTTTTCGATGGCATTACTGAGTTCCCATTTGTTTTAGCTCGAGGAGCATGAGATGCAGAGGAGGCGAGAGGAAGAGGAGAGAGCACGGCGACCCCCTACACCACCCCCGGCAGAAGTGGCACAATCTGAGACAGAAAGTCATGTACATGATTCTGCTGCCAGGTAAACCAACGGGGGTAAAACAGTGTTGGTGCATAGTGTCACCAGGTAGTAGTTTCACATAATTTCACATGCTTTCTCTCGCTCTCAAACACAGAACCAGTCTGGACCAGACCACTCTCAATCAGTCGGTGTCAGTGAATGGAGTACACAGCGATAATGACACATCGCAGGTGAGACATGTTTTATTAGATGCAAGGGCTTTAAATGTATTTCAATGTTTCTGCTCTGTGATGCAACAGAGTCATTTTTTTACCAGGTTTTCAATGTCATTTTTTTATCGTAAGGCTCTAGCATGGAACGTCCTCTAATGTCTTTTCAATGTTGTCTTCCCTCATCCAATATTATGACATGGATTTTTAGGAATTACATTCATACTTCCTCTCAATTTGTGTTTTAAAAGTTTAATAAAGAAAGACAAATCAAGCAAACCATGAATTTCATGAAAATATACAAGTTGGAAAAGAAATCCAAACCTGTCATACATATGTGAAAAATACACAGTGTAACTGTATGTGGGTGTATGTCCCTGTGGGTGTATGTCCCTGCTGTCCCATGTCTGTTCTATTCCGATCCACAGTGTTGGTTCTGTACATATTCGCTCTTCATATAATGACATTGATTGCTATTATGTTAATGAAAGAAGTATCTTCATTTTTTTAACAAGAGTATGTATAAATGTGGATTACTTATGAAATGTTAATTGAAGCAAAATACCTGGAAACAATATGCAATAGAAGTTTTGCAAATAGGTTTTTTAATGATACTTTAAAAACAAGCTTTGTAGTGTGGAAGCAGTGAAAAGAATCAGTATCACCTGAAGTCTGCGGAGGAAGAAACTGCCCCACCATCTCAGGAACCTTGATTCCGTTGGACATGCACGTAAACTACCTTATACGTTACACAATCCAAGTAGATGGCAGATAAGAAGCACCTGGTGGCTACTTGTGTTTCAGAGGAGATGATGGCAGTTTACAATGAAAAAAGTTATCGATGTGTAACCTATTTTCTAACTTTTACGTTTCTGCCAAAGACCTCTTAACAATTTCTTATTGCGTTTTTACCAGCAGTCATTATCGCTATCGTTGTCATCGGGAAAGAAATCAGAGCCTAAGCGTGTGTGTAAGCCAAAGCAGACGGAGCGTGTGAGTACCAAGCCATGGTCGGCTTTGTAGCTTCCCTCTCGCCCCCGTCACAGCCTCCTCCACTCAGCTCCTGGTCAACTGCAGCGCCTCACTTCTTCTCTCGAGAAGCCACCGCTCTGTGTCACAGATGCAAACCATTGCTTTATTTATTCATGCACCATAAATGAGTCCCACTGCTTTTTATAAGCATGATGCAGATTCATGAAAGGGTGGCTTTCATGGATCAGTCTGCTGTTGTATTTGTGCTTGTATTGACCAGGACAGGAGTGACTGTAAATGTGGCGCCCGGAGTTGTAAATGTGGTGATAATTGTAGCTGTTGAAAGCCAGTTTATATGTAGTTTGTTTTAGTCTTTTCTTTATATGTGTACACTTCCTGTGATGTGTGTGTCACTTGAGTCATTAACAGCTCATTGTAGAACAAAAGGCTTATTGAGGGGAAAAAAACAAACGCGTGTATCCTTGGCCAATAATTTAGAGAGCTGAAAGCTACTTTAGTGTGTTCTTGTTTTTTTTCTGTGTTTGTGTGTTGTAATGTAGATTATGATTTAGTCATTCACGCTTGCTCAGTAAGTAACTGAGCGTGAAGATTATAATAATAATAATAATAATAATAATATTTCTATTCCAAATTTATATTTCCGTTGCAAACAATTCTAACATCGGACTCCCTTATTCTTTTCTTAAAAATGTAGACATTTTAACAATCCTTGTTTAGCATGCATGTTTTCCATCTAGATGGTTATTTTAAGTATAAGCCTTACCCATATGAATTATGGTAATCGTCCTGTTTAATATGAGTGTACTGTGTGATTATGTTGGACCTTCTGAACCCACGCTATGCTGTTATCTCAGGTAATCATATAGTGCCGTCAGCAAAATCATGGCTTTTTATGTATGGCTGCTCTGCTGCTCACTGCGTCCATCCAGCCATGTGTTTTTCTTCCTTCTAATCGCCATTCATGTTCTGGTTTAAACCACAGGGCTCAGAGTCGGAGTCAGTGAACGGGCCAGGTAGGGACAGCGGGCTGGCATCGTCTCGCCTCGAGCCGTCTGCCACGTTACCGAGCAGGGGCGGAGCAGAGTCTGAACCAGAAACCATGGAGGGGATGCTCTGTCGAAAGCAAGAAATGGAGTCCCACAGCAAAAAGGCAGCTACCAGGTGAGTGCTGTCAAGAGTGTTGTGCATCATAATAGATCATCATTGATTGTCTCAATCTGCCTGCCTCTGAGGGCAAGATATGATGTAACTTTCTACCTTATTTTATCATATTTTTAAGAATCTTTTTAAAGTTTCGTTGTGCTGTGTGCTGTGTGGCATTGCTACAGTATATATATTGAAAAAATGTGTGTCCTTTTTGTTTTTTTGACTGCAACACATGCTGTTCCTGATACCATTTCCCTGCTCCTGTAGGTCCTGGCAGAACGTATACTGTGTCTTAAGAAAAGGAAGTCTTGGTTTCTATAAAGACAACAAGAGCGCAAGCAACGGCATTCCATACCACGGAGAGGTACCCATCAGCCTCGGAGAGGCCGTGTGTGAGGTAGCCTCCGACTATAAGAAGAGGAAACACGTATTCAAGCTCAGGTGAGAGGAGACTTGGCAACGAAAAACCCATAGACTGTTTTAAAGATAGACGACATGACAGCACCCCAAGAGTGAAGTCAAAACAGCTGATTGCCCTTTTGGTGGCTGGCTGCAGTAAAGGTCATAAATCCTGCTCCTTTTATGTTGGCAAATCATTTATCGCCAAAGATGGTTTGTGTCATGTTCAAGTGTTCCCTTTTCTGATAAGATTTGATAATTAGATATTTGAAGTTATAAAAATGGTGTAAAAAAATCATGATTGACAGCTGAGCACTGCTTGTCATTGACCAGGTGGGTGTATGTGCGGGACCTCCAACCCTCATCTTTACTGTGCAGACTTTGGCTCCAAATGACATCACCAGCGCAATATGGCAGTGCTCTTATTCGGGATAATTTGGCTTCATGTTTGTGCAGTGGGAGGGAGTAGAGACTGGTCATCTGTCTTTATATATGTCAATGGAAAAACCTCAGAACACCCCAGTAGATCGAGAGATAGATGTATTAGACTTGATAGTTGATCCCTGACTAATGGTTTACCTCTTCAACTCTGTCTCCAGGCTAGGGGACGGAAAAGAGTACCTGTTCCAAGCAAAGGATGAGGTGAGATGTACAAGGCAGAATAAGTCTAACTAACTAGGATAAATAAAATACAAATGATGTTTGTGTATAAAGCAATGTTGGTGTGCTGTGCCTGAATAGTGGAGTATAATCAAGTTTTTGACTCTCTAAAGGCGGAAATGAGCTCCTGGATCCGCTCCATCCTCGGCTCCATTCCAACAGGAGAAGGAGACTCGCCCGGAGGCCCGCGGGCGCTCAGCCGTGCCATGACGATGCCTCCCATCTCCCCCAGCTCAGGTGATGCCGGAGGCGTTACCATGCGCAACAAAGATGGGAAAGAGAAGGATCGCGAGAAGAGGTTCAGCTTCTTTGGCAAGAAAAAATAGAACACTTGTAAAACCATCAATGGAAGCTACATTTGTCAAAATTTCAACAAACTGAAGCAGAAAGGCAGGAAGGAAAGTACAAACAGGTCACAAAAACACACTGCTCTCAGCGCAGGCCCCGAGGAATCTGTCGACAGCTGCTGTATGTGGCTTACAGAGAACTTTGTTTCTTTTCTTTCTCTTTGATTCTCTCCCTCGCCAGTTTTATCCCTCTTTTACTTTCACCCAATCCATATTTCACATTTAGCTGCACCAAACAATGAAAGCCCTCATCCAACTTCAGGTCATTTCAGCCAACCAGTAGAGCTTATTAGTCAGTAGCAGGTGTGGTTGGCATTAGCAGGGATCCAGGCCGAGTTCAGTTCCAGTCCACAAAAGCGGCTCTCTCCCTCAGCATGAATCTTTTCTCTTCAGTGAGTCTTGACTAGCTGAGCCGTTTTGACGCTGCATCACTAATAAAACGATGGATGGTGGCTTTCCACTGTGGTGCACTCTGGTTTTATTTCCTCGCTTTGGAGCGCTCTCTCTTTGGGAAGGATCACATCAGTCTCTTTTTCTGTTCTTGGTATTGATGTTATTAACCTGACCGATATTATTGCTGTTATTATTATTATTATTATTATTATTATTATTATTTATCTTTTGCTATTGCTGGTTTGAGAAAACAAACTAATTAATTTGACAGTAGATAATCTTGATTCATGTTGTGGAGAGAAACAAATTTGGTTAAACTAGTGGAGAATGTTGGGCTTGCCCTTGTATGTATTATTATTTTTATTTTTTTTAGGAATGACAGTTTATGAGGTGTTTTGAGAAAAAAAATAAAGCTCATTAAATTTTAGCAGTGTGCAGTAAGTGATCACAAGTTTCATTGGGAAAATTATATATATATATTTAATAAGTGGTTTTATTTTTTATTTTATCTCTAATTTTGCCTGTATTTGATTATTTCTTTTGAGTGATCTTTTCTGCTTCATTTTCGACTTTCTTTTTTTTTCTGTACAAAGCAGAGAAGATTAGTTTTCTAGTGTGTGTGCGTGGGTGTGTATGCGTGTGTGTGAGTTGTGGTGCTGTGGATTTTGCACGTTTATGTTATTCCTGATCAAACGTGGCCAGATGAATGCTGCTTTTCAGTCCGCAAAATGTAGACGAAAACCAGACGCAAATTAATCTTACTGGAATGATTTCATAAAACAAGCTTTTTCCTTTGCTTTTTGGGTTTCTTACTCTGTGTAAGCTTGACATTACCAATGACGTTCCTCAAGGCGGTTTCATTATTTCTGTTTTAGTCTTCTAATATCTATTTCCGTTCTCTCTCTCTATCTGCTGGTGTGAAGGCATGGGGGCAGTTTGTAGATACAAATAGCTGAAGCACATTTTCTGTGGCAGACCGCAGAAACGCGACCAGGACAGACAGACAGCTGAAAGGTCTCATTACAGGTGAAGTGAGGGGTGTGGAAGTGAGATTGGGGAGGCAGCGAAGAATGCGCTTTACAGAGAGAGGTGTACTGAGCCTTACTTGAACCCACTACAGATACACTGAACCCCTTTATACAAACCCACCCTCCATTCGAACAGTCGTAAAGGAAGCTTTCTCAGTACGAAAGACGCGTATTAAAAATGTGCCCTGTGGCAATGATCTAATGTATGTCAGTGGATTATATATGCAGGTATATGAATTAACAGTAACCATGAAAAGCTAAATCCTAAATTGTCTCTTAGATGAGCTTTGCGCTCTCGCGTATGTGGCATGACTTCATGTAGGTTTATACTTGTGTGTGTCTCATTGTTGCCATCTATTCTCTTCTGTGTTGTGTACTCTGAAAACATGAGATCACTTCATAATCAGGGTTGGAGAGCAATTAATTATATGTAATTGGAATTTACCTTCATCTAAAACAAGATAATGGCATTTTCAGTTTATTGTGAGATTGTAGGCAGTAGTGCAACTTTATATAAATAACTCCGGATGTTAAATCCAAGTCTTAATTTGCCTTTTCAAACTGCCAAAATGTAACAGGAAGTTACTGGATAACAATTCTGAATTTAAGAGTTTCATGGATTTTCTTACAAGTAGGTTGCAAGGGATTATTTGTGATTTATTACGTCTTGAAAGTAACTCTTTTAAAGCTGGTAATTGCCTGGATGCCATGCCATAGAGGGCTGATTAGACCACAGGAATGTCACACCAAACTGTTGTGACAACACAAACAGCTGCATTTGGTTCTAGTTTAATCGGTTTGGCCTTATTTTCCAGTCCAAAATGAATGTGGAGCCGGTGGTCTGTTGCTCAAATCAAAGATTCTCGAGGTCAGAGAAGAGAAGTATATGAATGCCCTGGGTTCAGTCGACAGCACCTGGTACAAACTTGATCAAACTGGCTGCCTTGTCTCTGTCAGTGGGACTCTGATGAAGCTCCTAGTTTAAGCAGCCTTAAATGAAGAGCAAAGCTAACAAGGTCATTGCATACATAAGTGAGCCGACGCAGTAATCGTACATTGTGCACAATCTCGAATGGAGGAGTCATTCTTCCCCCCTGGCGGACGAGCTGTTTTTAGTGACAATTGCTACCTTTTTTCTCTGCTCTGTACATCAGACGCAGCATCCAGTTGTTAAGGAGTTCAAGTCTAAAGGTCACACAGTGTATTTTCTTATCAGCTCATTTGAATGTGAATGATTCAAATTAGTTTGGCCAAATTGGTCATGTGAAGCAAAAACATATTTCTCATACTTGACATATACTGTACACGAGCTCTCTCTCTTTCACACACACTCACACATTGACACCGTACTGTATATTTAATGCGGAATGACCCTGGCAATCCAGTCTTGTGGGAATGGTCCTCAGCTGGCTGTGATTCGATGTTGCATCCTTTTAAAATAACATTGTGCTACTGGTGAGCTTTGACCAGAACATGGGAAGTATGTATTATTGATGTCAAAGAGGTGGGTTTTTTGGTTATGAGAGTACTTGAAACAATGGAGTACTTAATGAAGAAAAAAAACAACTTTTACTTGTTAAGTATTAGATATGAGTGAATACAGACTGGTGACAATTTGAGCTTCCTTTTTTAGAAGAAGGCAGGATATTTGCTGTCTAGTGGGAGCTTGTATTTTTTCATCCAGTGGTCTGTCTTGCAGCATTTGATAAGCCTGTCCACCTACCTTCATTTCTCATTACTTTTGACGAATGTCTGTTCCTTCCTCTGTAATTCAGAGTTGTTAATACCACTACTATTATTAATTGCTATTATTACATTATTGCTACTGTTGTTACTATTACTACTACTGTTACTAATGCAACTTATTGCAAAAATTATAACTGCTGTCCATTTTCAGGTACGTGTCTGTAATACCAGACCCTTCCACACGATGTCAGTGTGCTGTGGAGCATTTTCATTACAAATCGAAAAATAATGTTTGTTGACTTGTGTATCTACATCTAATATTAGGAATAATAAAACATGGTTTAATCAAAAACATGATGTTGTTGCTGTGTTTTTCATGATAATAAAAAGCTAGCCTTTGCTTCGGCTTTATTTCTGTTAGGTGCACAAGAGAGAACAAGTGAGACATTTGACAAACCCATAAAAAGCTGATTTTTCTCCATGACTCAAATGGTTCAGTTGTGTATCTCAATATACCTCAACTAAACGTGGTCAAAAACCTTTAAGGTGCTCTTTGGAGTTTTCTTGTAAACAAACAAAAGTTGTTTACATCTACCATTTCTTTCTGTCACAATTTAGCACTGTGCTTTTATAAAGTTGGGGGTCTCACGAAGGCCAGATTGAAATAAGAATAGTCAGATACATCCTGTTTTTCAGCTGAGTGTGGGTTAAGAATACAAAAATGTTGGATTCTACATTTCCCATAATTCAACACAATAACATCTTTCATCAGACCCTTGCCTCCTTAATGGCCACTACTTTTAAACCCTACATTCTCAGTTTGTTACGCAGTCTTTCCGTTAAACATTTGAAGCCTTGAACCTCAAATAAAATGTGAGAAACTCGAGACCAAATGGGGCAAAATGGGGATCAAAATAAGCTTTTAGACTGAGGATGGACATAATTAACAGAGGATTTGTCTTCACTTTTATTAATATAACACAATAGTTGCTCAACACTAAAAGAAACTTCACGTTTGGCTTACTGATCATTACAATAGTGAATTATTCTGCATGCTATTTGTAGATTTAATAACTAATGGGATGTTTTTCTTTCCTCTACAGCTCAAAGATGACAAATTAAAGGAAAACACTATATACAATACAATTATATTTAACTCCGTTAACGGTGTGAAATACACAGTTGTTCCAGTGTGTGTGTGTGTAGAGGATATTGGAAAGATACCTGCTGCAGTGCTGCCATTAAAATAGATTAATGATGCAACTGCAGCGAATGAGGTCAAGGATGATGGAGCAACGTACAGCAGGTAATGATGAATCAGTGGATGCTGGGAAGGATGTCATCATCTAAAGAGTAAAACCCTGAGTGAGAGTTGCTCAGAGAAACCTGAGCCTGAGTTTCACCACAGTGGCTTTAATCTCTGTACAGGCCTACAAAGCCAAAATGCAACTAGCCTTCATATTTTGTCAGAATTTATATATATATATACCCCTTATGCCAGCTGTTTCCCCTAAATGGGATCAACCTGTTTTTGTGGTGAATTCATTGGCATAATATGAGATAAAATAAAGATATTATATCCTATCCATCTGTTTATCTAGTAGTTAAGACTACTCCAACTTCAGCTTCTCTGGAGTTACTGCTCTCTGCCTTTGTGGGACAGTGTGTACTGGAGGTTGAAAAATGAGGAGAGGATGACGGTGATGGTCAAAGACCTCAGAAAATAATGAGCCAGCAGGATAACAAGTTTATATTGAGGGCAGGGTGTAGGAGGAACATCTCCTCCACATATTTGAAGCAGTTAAACGCGGTCTGTGCAGTTTAAATATGAGACATGAAAAGTCAACAAAACCATTTCGCAAAGAGTTGAAATTTAAGCACAGAATGTTAAATTTTACAGTGAAACTACAACTAGGAGGTCTAATCAGACAGAAGTGAAATCACCTGTGTGTGTGTGGAGCAGGGGTGTGTAGACATTCAACTGTCTGCTCTTTCTTTTCATTTTTTGTTGCTATTATGTAAAGAGTTATGAACCACATTTTGTATATGAAAAGTGCTAAATGAAGTTTATGTTGATGAAGGTTCTCAGTCATCCAGGTCATGGTAACTCTAAGTGCTGTATCGTAGGCAACTGGACTTGTTTCAGTTTCTTGAAGACGTTTCACCTCTCATCCAAGAGGCTTCTTCAGTTCATACTTAACTAGAGGGGAGCAGGCTTTTAAAGTCTGTTCAACACCTGGGCTCACCTAGCCCTAGCAACCCACATGAAGGCCAGCTGGGTCAACAACCCACAAGTAGCCCTAACGACTCTGTAAGGACACTCTCACACACAAATTAAAAGCCTGCAAACGTCTCCCCACCAGTTAGAACTGAAGAAGCCTCTTGGATGAGAGGTGAAATGTCTTCAAGAAACTGAAACAAGTCCAGTTGCCTACGATACAGCACTTAGAATAAATGAAGTTGACTTTTATTAAGAATATAATGCAGTCAAAGGTGCAGGCATATGCTATGTTAGTGTCTTTTTTTTTTTTTTACATAATGTAAGGGCTGTATTGCAAATAAAATGCTAAGTTATTAGTCAGTAATTGTTACTACATAATAATTAATTAAGAGAAGGTGAAAATATGATTTGATCTGTTATTACCTTCTGTTTTGTTTATTTACCTGTCCATTAATGCCCAGCTTTGCGCCTATGTTATGGTACTGACAGAGGTTATTGGTTTATACTCACCTGCAAACCTTGTAGAAAATAAATAAAAAGTCGGCCACAGATTAAAATGATGAGGGCTAATTTATCCTACAGCTTCATGAGTTGCAGAAAATATCATTTTAGTAGAAAGACTTGCAGAGGTCTATGATGAAATATCTAGCAATGGGACAACGCCACCACTAGAGGGCGCCCGGTGTCAGGTTCCTGCCCTGCCTGCCTTCAAGTCCTCGCGGAGGGCACACAGAACCCGCAGCTACTTTCCCCGTGTAATAAAGCAAGATGGCAGCTGTTGTTGAGAATGTTGTCAAACTGTAAGTGTTGGACTTTTCTACACACCTTACACCTGGCTACTTGACACACACAGCGGTCACTTCACTGCGGCTGTGTGACCATACGGTCGCTGACCGTGTCTGTAGCTAGCTTAGCAACATTTCCACTGACTTAGTAAGGTTAGCCAACGTTGTCGGACCGTCGTGTGTGTTCACATCCTGGAATGGAAGTCTAAGTTAGCAGTCACGCAGATGACGTTTCTGAAACATGAATCACGAGTCTGTCTAATAGAACATGCGTCATTTTGGTGATACATGTATTTCTACAGATAATATGGTCACTTGTTGTGTCTTTCTGACCAAACGGCTACCGCGGCGCTACCGTCAGTGAAGTAGAGCAGCTAGGTGGCTCGCACGCTAACGGGCTAAAGAGAGTGGGGTTGTGGTTGTTAGCGCAGGCTGGCGTGCCGTGGCGACCGGCCAGACATTAGTTGAGAATGAATGAAAGACTGGCCTTGAAGACCACTCCTCTCGTGTTGAGACCCCGGGGTTATAGCAGCTGTAGCTACCACATGTCTACGTCTCATAGTAACTCTTTGGGAGTGTGTAGTTAAAAGTTTTAATGAGCTGTACCCGTTTGTACCGAAACGTCCCGTTTCCGTCTTTCACCTTGTGTCGGTGCTCAGGTGGTTGATGTTAGGTGTTTTACGGTAATTACAGGCCCCTAGTATCCATGGTAACATATGGAAACGATTAAACTTAGCAGACATCTTGCTGGATGTACAAGTTTCTGCTAAACTTTGCTTTTTGGACTTCCCCATTGCTGTGTCACTTTTGGCCATGTCATTAACTGCATGTTGTCTAGGAAGTAATATTCATGAAATATTAAAAATAGTATTTAACATGCTTGTTTGGATGTATAGTTTAGTTTAGTAGGTTCACAGCATCATGCAGTTATTATCTCTGAGTTATTATATTACAATATCTGTTGTTATAAGTTTAACAGCTGCTTCAAACCTTTATACAACTAGACGGTATACTTGCAGCTCTCTCGTCAAGTATCAACTGTGCTGTTGCATCTGATGAGAAGATTTGTTTTTATTCCCTCTTTTCCTCGCCACTCAGGGATTTAAAGAACCAAGAACTGTTAGTCTCAGGAGATGCAGTCCTTAGCTTTCCTGAAAGGCAATAAGCACACAGCACTATTTGAGTGTATTTATGTTGAAAACACAGCACGCTTGTGCACGAGCTCTCTGTTGTTGATGCACCAACAAAAGAGCACCTGCTGTTGCACTCACACTAATGATTTAGTCTGAAGTACAAAGACATTGTCTGCGATTGTGTGTGCTGTTTTTCTAAGGTGGCGGCCCCATCGGAGAAAGACGGCAGGCCTTAAACTAAACTGATAGAGGGGGTTGAAAGTTTGAAGACTAAATACTCTGCATCTGGCTTTGGTTTTGTTGTGTCAGGTTGGGAGAGCAGTACTACAGGGATGCCATGGAGCAGTGTCACAACTACAATGCCAGGCTGTGTGCTGAGAGGAGCGTTCGTATGCCGTTCATCGACTCTCAGACAGGTGTAGCTCAGAGCAACTGCTACATTTGGATGGAGAAGAGACACAGGGGACCAGGTGAGTCATAAAAACATGAAGTGTGCCACAGAGTGCACTGTAATCCTCCTGACATGATCATTTTTAAAATGTTTTTAGTGGCTAAGAATCGATTCTGGACCACAGGTTCTGCAGTTGAAATGTATTAGTCTCAAAGTGTTATTTCAGAGTTACTGAATGGATGAAAGATGAGGGATATGTACAAATGTTCACATATGCAATGCAAAGATGGTGAGTTTTGAGCCTCACTGTAGCTGAAGATGGCTTTTGAGCATCTTTCATATCACCATCTTGTCTTCCGAGTTTGTAAATTTTGTGAAAGAGCTTAAAAAAACAATATGAAGATAAAAACACCTAAATTAATGCAAAAAAGAGTCAAATACAGCACACAAACTTTTCAATGAACTGAAGTAATTTAAATCAATCGCAGTTAAAAGTACCCTCTTATGTGAGCAAGCCAAATGCCATTTTGAGGAAACGGATGTAGATTTTCTTTCCCATTAGGTTGTCAAAAATCTGTCAAGCTCTGTATTAAAATAGGTTCAGTTTTATGTAGATGGATCTGTTCTGACATCCCTCAGGCATGGCTCCAGGGCAGCTCTACACCTACCCGTCCAGGAGGTGGAGGAAGAAACGGCGATGTCATCCTCCAGAGGACCCTCGGCTTATCTTCCCACCTGTCAAGTCAGGTACCAGCACATCATCTGGAATAACAGGTCAACGTTCAAAGAAAAAACTATAGAATATTAAACTTTCCAGAAAAACTGCAAGACGTCATCACTTTTTAATGAGTGTTTTGCTTTTTTGCTTTTGTCTTAACTACTCTGTGTCGTATTTATAGAGGCAGATGTAGGACTGAAGAAAGATGCTGTGTTGTCAGCGGATGGCAGCAGCCTGGAGGCCTTGCTGAAGGGCGACTCGTTGGAAAAACGGACGCCTGCAGAGATCCGAGGGTCCGAGGACGATTCGAACCAGAGTGACTACACCGGAGGCATCAACCCCGCTACTCGGATCAGAAAGGTTCTTGTTTAGAGCATAAGGAGTCAAGAAAATGATTTGGCTACCAAGTATTTGCCTACTTTTTCTAATTGCGTCATTTCCTCAACATAGAGAATCCTCGAGCCAGACGACTACCTGGACGACCTGGACGATGAAGACTATGAGGAAGACACGCCTAAAAGAAGAGGCAAAGGGAAGGGGAAGGTAAGGGAAGGGTCCAGCTGCAGGCTTGCAATTAAAAATGTTATATTTTGTTGTGCTTCCAATGCAGGTAATCATCTTTCTTTGCCTCATAGTTGCTAAAACTGCAGCCTTATATGACTTGGACTGCAAATGTTGATTGGACAGAAGAAGATTTTATTTTGAGCTCTGGGAAATTATGATGAACATTTTTCACGATTTTGACGTTTTATAGACTAACCAATTGTGAAAATAATAGTCAGGTGACAATGACAATAATTGTTAGTTGCAGGCCTAATCCCAGCTGAGTGAGTGTGTGTGTTGACTCTACTTATGTCTCTGTGCTCAGGGTCGAGGAGTGGGCAGCACCAGGAAGAAGCTGGACACAGCTGCACTGGAGGACAGAGACAAGCCGTACGCCTGTGACAGTGAGTCCTGATGGGGGAGAGTAGAGCATGTGACCTTGGGTCTGAGTAGAGTGTCACTACAGATGTTAACCGCTGTAGCGTTTGTAAACTTATCAGGAAAGTCTTTATCGCTTCCTTTTTCATCCTCTTCCCTTTCTCTTAATGTAAACCATCGTCTCTCTGCTTTTTGTTACGATCCAAATACTGATATTTGTAAAGCTAGTCTGTATTTTTTTTTGTTTGTCATTAGGATATCATACATTTCAATTTCAATCTTTCCATTGGTAGAGTGGGGTTGTTTCTTCCACTTCTTGGGTGTTGTCAGACTGTGTTTCTGTACTGCTTGATGTGTTTGTTCCTCTTTTGTAAAGCATTTTCACTTTCAGCTGCAGCTCTCAGTAGGGTGGCGCCGACTGACTGATCCTCTGTCGGTCTATGAGCCTATTTCTCTGAGTCTCTGCCTGTTCTCTCTTTTCTCCATCTCTCTTTCAGACACTATCAAACAAAAGCATATTTCAAAACCTTCTGAACGAGGTATATTTCTCTCATTCATTTTTACTCCAGTCTGCTTTGTCTTTTGTCCTCACTGCCTGTTGTTATTTTCTGTCAAGTAGATTTGCTCTCTGTGTAGTTCAGTTCATAGGATGACTGTTTTGTTCGGCACAATTTACTTAAATGTGATTAACTAGATTTAGAGTAGGTCAAGATGTTATTTTACATCCCCAGTTCAATGTAATCTGCCAAAGATATGAACTGTTTTGGCTTACAAATATAAGCTGTGGCCCATGAAAGTAATTTTTTCCCTCACTCTGGCCCTGAACGTCCTCCAGGTTTAGATAAGCTAGACGCCGGAGCCTGCTGCTGTTTTTCTCACTCTGTGCTTCATCTTTTGTCTCGCTACTTAATGTGTGCAATTGGACTGAATTAGTTTTATTTCCTTGCCTTTTTTCCCTTTTACTCCTCACCACCACCTCTGAACCCCTGAAGTCTCAGTTCACGTTCCTTGTTTTAGAGTGATCAGCTGCTTTGGTTTTGAGTCAGTTTGATGCCTGTTTAAGCTTTTGAGGGAGTATTTTTAATATCTTTCTGCCACTGCACACAATCACCTGGCATGTGGCCATCTGACTCTGTCTTTAGCGATGTTGCTGTGATGCCCTGGAGAAAATTGTCCCAAATAGTCCTTGAAGAGAAAAGCCTTTTGAGGAAGTGAAAAAGGGAGAAAGCATGGAAGTGAAAGAAGAAGTACTTTGTCTTTGGGTGTTATCTTATGACAAACCTCACACACCCCGGTGGCAAACGACACAGCTGCATCTTTGTCCTCCTTAAAGCCAGTAAATCCTCCTTACATGATCCCACTGGCTTCTCTCCCCACTGATTAATAGACTATAAATTCAGATCAGAAACAGAGGTCGTGTACACTCAAGTGCATTATTTATTAGTTAATTTCCATGGAGTGTAGTCATGAGTCAAACTCTGCTGTGGCAGTGCTCGTCTTAAATGGAGAAGTGAAAACAGTTGTTGTAAAGGTCACACACCTCTGCAGTTAACCAGCGTCTCATTTACTAACTGCAGATGTGTGGAACATCTTATCTTAAATACATGGCTACCACAGAGATCGTCGTGAGGATGCACGTGATTGTCTCATAGCATGTTCTTAATACTCCCAAACGTCTTCATCATTCTTCATATATCATGTCTGTGTGGTGATCCAGATGTTAAACAAAAAGCAGGATATCACATAAATGTGTTTGGTCTTAAAACTGATTTTCCTGCTGTTATAAAAGTGTGTGAAATTGTACCTCCGTATATTATTAGACTGTTAAAAAAAGATCAAAATGCAGCAGAACCAGAGATGTATATATGTCTTTATTTACTTTACACATTCCTCTTCCTTGTCAAAACCTCGCGCCACATTACCCGCGATGCAACTCGGCTGCTAACAGTTCAGTCGGAGAGAGCTGTGCTAGTAGCAGCTAAAGTAGCTTCAAGCCGGCAGCGTCATGCAGAGCCGAGGAGCCGGTTTCAGAGCTGGAAAATTTAAAGCCCCAGATCTAATTATCTGAACATATAAAATAAGATTATCAGCTTTGTCTGTATGGGCTTTGAAGTCTAGGAAAAGTCATTATGGATATCCTGGAGCCTGATCTTGTACAGTATATAAAATCCTATCTGAAGCTGAAAACTGTAGGGCTCTGGTAGACATTTTCAGAGAATTTAGTGAGTCCAACAGCTCCAACTAAAGTCCTTGTGTCATCATGAAAGCCACTAAATACAAAAATCTGGACAATAGAAATGACGCTCAGCTGTGCTATTAATATCTTATGGTCAGAAGTAAAAATGCACAATAGCATCAAAAAGATCGAGTCCACCTTTCCATGAGTCCCCCCCTTTACTCTGCACACCCTGGGCTTGACTAATGTATTCTTTGTTTTCATACATGTTGTGTTTTCTGGTTTTGGTGGCAGTCTGTGGGAAGCGCTACAAGAACCGTCCCGGCCTGAGCTATCACTACGCCCACTCCCACCTGGCTGAGGAGGAGGGTGAGGAGAAGGAAGAAATAGAAATTCCTGAGCCTGCCCTGCCGCTGCCCGATGAGCCGAAAAGTAAGAGATGATCCACCGTTGCAGAGATTTCACAGTTAAACATAGAGCTGAACACTGACATTCTCTGGGTGTTTTTATCTCGTTTCTCAGCTCCAAAGAAAGGCCCAGATGGTATTGCGTTGCCAAATAATTACTGTGACTTCTGCCTGGGAGACTCTAAAACCAATCACAAGACGGGCCAGTCAGAAGAGCTGGTGTCCTGCTCTGACTGCGGACGTTCAGGTGCGTTAGAGAAAGATGAATAGAGCAGCAATAGGAAAAAAAACTCCTGAGATGTGAAGTAATAAACATCATTAAACCCACAGGCCACCCCTCCTGCCTGCAATTCACTCCCGTAATGATGGCCGCCGTGAAGACGTACCGCTGGCAGTGCATAGAGTGCAAGTGCTGCAACATGTGCGGCACTTCAGAGAATGATGTGAGTTTACCCACATTCGGATGTTGTATTTATCTATTTTGGGCTAAAGTCTGAGTCATTAAGTGTTCTTGTTGTCACATTTCCGGCAGGACCAGCTTCTGTTCTGTGATGACTGCGATAGAGGCTATCACATGTATTGTCTCAACCCACCCATGTCTGAACCACCAGAGGGTAAGTTCACCACATGTGGTCTACTTAAATGTTAAAAAAACTGAGAAAAGAAATGTAACAGTAGCAAAATGTGTGATCATTGTGGCTTGTCATTTGTTTGTAAGGCTCAGAGAAAGAGAAAGAAAACCCGCAGCACAAGGCACCAAATAAGCTTTGAGTCAGATAGCTTCGTCCACTTGTGTTGATTAACAACACTTGATGTGTTGGTACCAACTGTTTGTATTGATTCTACATCCTTGGTAGCCTCTTCATTTAACAAAAGATGAAAATAGTTCTCAAATGTAGTATTATTTCAAAAAGCTATTATTGATCAAAGAATAAATCAAGAAAATTACGAATCTGACCAGAAATTTGATGCACACTTTGTTCAGTAGAAAATAAGTATGCAGGTTCAAGTTAGATATTCAGCCTTATTGGTAGGATCCCTCATAAATCAGTTGCATCATTTTTGCACCAAATATTTGCATGTATATGCAGTACTTGTCAGTCAGAATGAAGAAATATTGTCCATGTGAACATGGCTAACGTTACAGTGCTAACTGTTTTATATCTCTTACCTTAAACTCTCTTTGATTGAAAAGTATTCAAGCGCTAACGTCAGGAATATCAGCACGCTTCATAGCATTGCACCTGAAAAGGGGCGGAAATTAGCGTGTCCACCCGTCCGTCACGTTTCCATCACTGCCCATCAGAGCTGTAGCCGATAAACACCTGTGATTACTGGAGTCTTTCTACTCTGGAATGAATGCTGACTGTACCCTTTCCCACTGAAGACGAAAGCCAGATGTTAGTGGGGTTTTTTCCAGCGTGGAAAGGGTTTTGGTGTACTGTAGCGCCTGCTGTCGGCTCATGGACAAACATCTTTAAACAACATTAACATATTTTCTGTTATTTTGGCACTCAGGGAGCTGGAGCTGTCATCTATGTCTGGACCTGTTGAAAGACAAGGCATCCATATACCAGAACCAGAACGCCCCACCATCGTGATGGTCACCACTCCCCTGCACACACTCATCGCTCGACCGTCCCGCAGCTGTATGGTTTACCCTTCAAGTCGAGCTGACCGTGGAGGGAGTGTGTCCAGAACAGACAATAAATTGTGAAAAGGGAAGTATCCCTTACCTAACTGGCCTCACTTAGCTTCAGATGTGACTGTTGCACAGTTCCAAGCTCAGATTCAGACCCCATTCGTTTTTATTTTCACCTCTTTGCCACATATTTGAGAAGTTCTAAATTTACAAGATAAGATACACAGCTTAAAGAGCCACAATCTGACCTCCTGTTCAGGTTTTTTACACACACGCCTACACAAAGTTGCTAAAACCTTCTCTATCCTGCAATCCACTGATTTTATGACTAGAGCAGAAACAGAGCTTGGAATCAAGTAGCATGTCTATGCTTGCTCATCGTATATAAAAAGAGACATTTTATAATATTTATATATTTCTATGGTATATAATAGTGTTAAGTATGTACAAATTGGAAAAGAAGATTGGTCATGTAATGGTCTTTTTATTAGTGCCCATCTCATCATTATGGAGAAATCCACAACCACACGTTCTTTTATGGCACTGCTGATATTTGGTGATACACTCGATAAGAGTCAAAGGGATCTGAGGGGCTGAGACTGTAAATTAATTTCCCATCTCATCCACTGCCACTGGCCACGGACTGGCACACATGCAACCTTAAAAAAAAGACAGGAACTATGAATAGAAATCCTTGGCATGCTCGCCAAAGTGGCTCCAAAGGCTGAAGGAGTTCAGGGTCTGCAGGCTAGATGGAGCTGCACAAAGCTCAAGCAGGTGCATAATGTCCATGTTGCATTCAGGCTTCAGGGCCGCTTTTCACACTGTTCTGACGACTGCAGTTCAGAAGTGATGCTGATACTCGTGCTAATGTTTTGATGATTATTCCAGTCAAATTTAAAACAAATCCTACTTGTGTTATCAGCCAGGTAAAGGGATAAAAAGCCTTCATCGCTGTGTTCTAGCAGTTCGCTGATCATGCACCATATCCAATATCTGTTGATGTTGTGACACCACTAGATTATTTTAATGTAATTGAGGACTATGCGACCTTGCAGATGGTCACTCGCTGACCATGTTAAAGCAATACAAGAGCTCCTGTTGGGCGCTGAGATGACGGGGACTGAGTCACTTTAGGCTCTGTTTGCAGAGAATGTGCGATACTGTAAATTTTCTCTCTCAGAAAATGCTAATACAGATAGAGGATTGTGGCAGCAATTATAGACGGATCCATAGTGTAAAAAAAAAGATTATAATGTGTAAGTGTATAGTCCGGTGGAGGAACAGCTCTTTTTGTTATGGCTTTTGTAGTTTTAATTATGTGACGGTTTCCTTCTGTGGCAAGGCTAAAAGAAAAAGTCTGGCTGAATTTACCTCAAACAGAAACAGTATTTAAAGGGTTAAAACATACTGTTGATAGACGGGACAAAGGCAGCAGGATGAGTAGTAATGACAGCTGCAGTGTCTGCTTCAATAACTGCATATTCTACAGGTAAACAAGTGCATGCTCAGTAAGTGTTTGCACTCATATGCTACATAGTCGTCTCAGCGTTAGGTCGGCAGAGGTGTTGGGAAGTGGTGTAATATAAGTAACCATGCTTTCATGTTGTTTCAATAGCCAACTAACAATTACTAAAGCATTACAGTATAACTTGGTTTATTTTCTCATCACGTTTAAACTTAGTTATTTAGAGACAGTGGCTACTAGAATATTTTGCTGGTTTTTGTATTCATTGGGAGTGTTTGCGTACCTGATGTGTGGGGACATTTTGGGACTTGAGTGGAGGTTGCTTTCTAGTTAATCCTGTGATCAAGGTGTCACCTGAGCCGCTCTCTTCCAAAGCTGGAAAAACAAGGAGCAAAGCCCATAATGTGATTAAGAGGCAAATTCTGGAGCTGCACCTTCTACACTGAAGGGTTAAGTAATGATGGAGCCAGTGTACACCTTCTAGGCCGCACACAGGAAAGCCATGAAGAAAAAGGAAGGATTCCTGGTTTCTGGCTTTGGGAGAGAATTGTTCTTGACAGCAAATGTTTAAAACCAGGATCACAGGTTTACATAGCAGGTGAATTCTCTTGGGTTGGACTTTCATTTGGATTGTGATGGAATGTTTTATTGTACGAAATTTGTCTTCAGGAAAATAAAATACTAGGCACTATAACCTGCTGATGTTTTGTTTTTTTCTTCCTCAATGAGCATTTGAAAAATGAAAATCTTAAAAGCACACCATCTCATCAACAACCCTCTTTTTTTTCTTTTTTTAAGATAATCTGCTGAATTTGAACTAACTGAATTAATCGCATTTTGCTGCACAATTTTGTGTTGAATGGTAATTACGAGTAATCGTGTTCAAAATCTACACGCTCCCACTAACTCACATTATTGTTAACGAAATGTTTTCCCATAATTATGCAGACAGCACACATTTTTATAACAACATCACCAGGTGAGAAAGGGCTCATGCTAACACTGAGTAGGGGTACTGAACAAACCAGTCATCGAATGCACTACGATTTTCTTTAAAAGATAAACATGAAGACTTTTTTGGGAGGCAAAGAAAAAGAAGACTTACGTATCAGCAGGATTTAGAGCGCTCACGCTTTGGTATCTTCATTGGGCCCAATTGCTGTACAGGTGTCCCTTCAGAGTTGATCGAGCTGCTGCAGGTGACTTAGGACACTGCTGCTTGAGTGCTAACTGAGACCACGAGAGCGCATGACATCTCTCCAGTTCTCTGATCTTTACACTGGCTGTTTGTCAGAGAGTTTGCTTTAACTGTTGGTTTATACTGTAGAGCACTAAATGGTTTACGGCCAATAATACATTTCTGATCTGCTGCTCTGGTATGAACCGCCAACACCTTTCAGATGACTGCTCTGCTTACACTCCCAGGATAAAAACTAAACATTGAGAAGCAGAATTCCGTTTTTATGCTCTGCATATCTGGAACAAATCACCTTCCTCGTTTCGTGATATTTCCTTTTTCTGGATTGCCTTTGGAATCACCTTTTTCTCTCGTTTTCCAAAAGCACCCGACACAATTCTTGACTACGATGTGTTAAATAGAGCAACCAGTCATGTTGTCTTTTTTAAACCACCAGAAGACTTGAGATCTTTGACAAACTCTTTATGCCTTTAGACCCTATTTAAATGACTTTTTATTTTTTCTTTAATGCTTCATTTATTGCCTACTAATATTTCTAAAGTATAAATTTTGTCTATGTTTTATTATAAAAGTGTAGTTCTTAATAAAATAATTAAGTAAAACTCATTTAGTAAAACAACAACTGTTGTAGAAATTATGCTCACCGATTTGACTTTGACTTTCATTATATAACATTTCTGTAATTTATATTATTTCTATTCAAAGAATATACTGTATGATGTGGCAGGAAAAAATCTATTTAAGATCTGTGTGTTTTTTCTGGTTTGCTCCATTAGATGGCGGTCATGGACTAAACCACGTCCCCTCTCAGCTGCTCTGAATGTCTGCAGCTGCACCTCGGTCCATTCACTATCACTGCTACCTATAGAAAACAACGGGACAACAACAAGACATGAGTTGTTATTGCACAGGTTTTTTTTTTATTGGACTCAAGATACAACAGTCTTCTATGATCCCATACGACCTCTAAGCAATAAATTGAAACTCTAAAATATCTTCTACCTCCAACATCACAGCAGAATAAACAGAACATTCTTTGAGTGCCGTGAAACCACAACAAGTTCAGGAGTTCATCGTTTGGTTTGGTGCTGTTGTGTCTCCGTAGCCGTGACTACCAGCTTATTGAGATTATTACTGGATTAGAACAGACTCGACAGCAGAGTGACAGAACACATTAGCATTACAAACTGCTGTGAATCATCTTCTGGCAAAAAAAACACAACTGAGGATGTTAAACAGGGATGGAGATGCTGAGGATACGCAGAGACAGTTTCTACCTCAGAGAACGCTACAAAGAAACACAAAAAATGATGAACTGAGAGCATGGTACACACGATTCCTCTACTGATTACTTTTCCAAGTGATTAATTGGTCGGTTCTTAAAATGGCAGAAAACGGTGAAAAATGTCTTGTTTATTTCTCAGAAGGTGGCTGTTTTGTTCAACTAGCCTTCCAAAAGACAAAAGCAGAAAATCCTCACATCCGTGAAACGGTAACTAGTGAGTGTACACCGTGTTTTGCTTGATCAGAGACTCAAATAATTTATTATCAGAATAGTTATTAATTAATTTTCTGTTTATCAACTACAGGATTATTCAACTAATCGTTTCAGTAGTAATAGACCATATTCACATGGCGGCCATTTTCCTCTTGGGACACTGTTACACTACTGTGTTCCAGGGTGCAACTCGTATTAAACGTAGGAAATCTGTCAAATTGTTATCATTTCATCACTTCTCGGCTCATCAACAGCTGAAAAGACAGCGGATGGTGAAAATGTATATTATCGGGCCATATTTCCAGGTAAAACAACATATTTGATAACCCATTAGCTAACGTTAGCATTCCACCCCTTCCTCGCTAACATTACTGTTTCATTAGCTACAGCCAGTGCATTTAACCTCCAGGCTTAAATAAATGTCTAATATGAAGCTACGTTGATTTTTCAGAATTACTTCACACCTTTAGTGTTGTGTAACACAATCAAACATTAGCTAATCTCAGTTAGGAAGTGGCTGAATGCTAACGTTGGCTGTTGTGAATTTCTTTTTGTCTTTTTAGTTGCTGATAAATCAGGAAGTGCGAAATGATAGCAATTTGTGTAGATTCCCTACATTTATACGACTTATAACCTTGAACAAAGCAGAACAACAACTGAGCTTCACGCCCATCACGTGATGTCAGAGGAAAATGGCCGCCGTATGAATATGGTCTACTAAGAGTCCTCTGAAGGTGCAGGAAGCACTGGAACAAGCTAAATACAAGTGTGAACGTGTCTTCTATCTTCTGTACGTATTTATTGGGGACACGAGCAGTTATACATATTTTCTTTTTTGCACTGACATTTTAAAAGTGCGTCCCTCGCTTATTGAGATGCACTGATGGGATCTGATATCAAACCTTCTGGCATGACATTTGAGCAGATCTGATCAAATGTGTTTAAATGTAATAACATTTTTAAATGCGAGTATGAATAATGGATGAAAAAAATGTTTCTGAGTCTATTTAGTAGGGAAAGACGTACTTTGTCATTTAAATTAAGTGGAATTTTTCTCGACATTGGACCCTGAAAAACTAAGAAATTGAACACAAGAACATTGTAAAAGTTAAAAAGGGTGAGTAGTTTCCAAAGACTTGGTCAGTTTGAAGTGAAAACTAATTTAACTATTGAAATGGTAAAAACTCAGATTAACTACTGAGACATTCACAAAGTTAATATTTTATCCATTCTTTAAAAAAGGTGCAATATGTAAGAATTTTAGTTCAAAACATTCAAAAATAAACTAAAATGATCAACAGACGGTGAAGACAAATCAGTTTGCCGTTATGTCAAGACATCTATGTAGGCCTACTGTGTTGCAGAGATATTGTTAGAATGCTAACCAGCTAGCTCTGGGCCTGAAAACGCTCCAGTGCTCCTGTGATAGCGGTATAAAAACCAAGACTCCCCCAGTAGTCCAACTAGCTCCACGGCTAACCGAGCTAACAAGCTAAGGGCAGCTACAGTCAGAATAGAATACAGTTAGCACCAGTTAGCGGTTACCTTGGTGATATGCTGCCCCTATATGTTGGAGTATGAATTCAACAGATGGCCTATTCCTACATATAGCACCTTTAAAACATTTTTACAATTATTTTGTTGTGCCTTTTTATAAACTAAATTAAACCTGTAAACGGCAGCTTCATGTTCTGCGGGCCCTTGCATGAAATAAGGTTGAGTGTGTCAATGAATCAATACTGAAATGAAAGAACAACTTAGCGCTGAGAAGATTTTAAGACACAACTTCAATTGAATTCACAACAACTCGAGTGCTAGTCTCACATCACAGCCTTCATATTCCACTATACAAACAGTGACGGTATGCATTCATTCTGCTACAATTACAGTTCACAAGTAGGCTTACATTATAATTTTTAAAAAATATCAAAAACACCACAAAACTAGTCTCTGTCAGACATTCATTATTGTAAAACTATGTAAATTATTTAACATTTACAAACAGTAAAAAGTATTGTCAGGTAGACAATTATAATAATCATACAGCCATTTAAAAAAAAAAAGAAAAAAGATTGCTCAGATCATTTTGGTGGAATATTTAGTCATCATATTATCTTAATGCGTCCAAATTGCTATTTTTTTTAAGGACAGAGGAGCAGCAGGTGTATACAAACATGGAATATGCAGCATTATTTGCCATACAACACACAAATACAGTACATGTATGTGTGAGTATATAATGTGCTGCTTCTGTCCCGATCGAAGTGCGTGAAAATGTTCCACCAAAGCAAAATTAATCTCCGAAAATGTACAGGAAACAATACAAACATCGATTGTCGTACCTAAACGTGAAGTATTACAACTAACCTGCACTCAAAGTCATCAAAGTTTGTGACACTCATAGAAGAACATTATATATTAGATTTCATAGTAATAAGACCTCTAAAAATACTGTAACACTAAGTTAATCTCTTAACGTACATTTAGATGTACCAATACTTGCTGATAAGCAGTGAGGCAAAATCTTCAAAATATTGTCACAAAATTGTGCATTTTCATATCAGTGTTTCTGTTCCACATACATGGAGTCCTTTACTGTCGGACTAAAGTACCTCACTGTCTGTTCAGAGGTTCTCCGCTGTAATTCAGTGCCGCCTGCTACATTTGAATACATGTAAATATTTCCACACTAACGAGTGTACATTCAAAACATATTCAAAGCTAAGGCCTACAAGCATACTAGTCTGATAGAGGTTTATTTTTATCTTGAACAACGGGCCCAAGCATGACACGGCAGATTAATGTACCATTTTTGAATATCTGTGAAATCTTCAGGGAAAAGATGTTTTAACCTTTTAACCTAAAGCTGTTTATAAGGATGAGATGGCCACAGAGCATGTGAAATGTATTTAGATGTATATCCTTAAATCTGTCAGATAACTGTATTCATTTACTTTTTCAAATCAACGGTTTCCCAGTGGGATTTTTTAATTGGTAGTCTCATTTTAAAGCTGCTGTAAGTGATATATGTTTCATTATAATAATAAGTGTTAAATAGCTCTATATTCCAACAGTAATCACTGTTATAAAGTGTTTGGTCAATAACTTAGGTCTCCTCCTCCTGCTCATGCAGTAGAAGAGAAAAATAAATGTTCTGGTATCCCTGCTCACGCTATCCAATCAGGACAGAGAGCTGCATAAAGAGGCGGTCCTGTCTAGAGAGCAGGATCCTCATGTTTGCTGCCAGAGAGGAGGGAGGGGACTGCAAACTGCGAAACGGACAGGAAGTTAGCTAAAACGACCGCGACGCTTACAGCAGCTTTAACGCATAATGTCCCCTGCTGTAAATCACAGCTGCAGCTGTCTGCAGCCTGTGCACATCTGCTCAAACTGTTCCATTAGTGTCAGCAGAAACATGCACTATTGAACTCTCCTCACCAACGCAAACTTATGGAGACACAACATGTGGATACAGCAGCAGAGGTGATGCAGGCTTATAAACTTACTCTCCATGATAAACAACGGCTGTGTTGTTATGAAATCAGCTAGTTTGTGATCCTGTATTTAATTTACTCTGCAGCTGCAGCAGGTTCGAGAACACAGACATTAAAAACATAAATAAATAAATTAAACAGTACTCTCAGATGAAAAGAGCTGCAGTGACAGGAAGTTGCTGAAAGGACGAGGACCTTGTGTCATTGGCATGAGATGTGAATAGTCTACGCTTGTGAACAAGTAAAGTGTGCGTGTGTGTTGTTAGACAACTTCTAATGGCTTATTGCTTTAATGAAACAGTAATGATTCAACATTTATTCATAATTATCAAGCAGAAGCAGCTAAGATTTGTAGTGTGTTACCCAGTAGACGGGTAAGCTAACTTGGCTAAGTTTTAGCGGGAAGTGATTTCTCTCAAAACTGAAGCTTTTGTCAAAGATTGTTAGTAAAAGGCCAGGAGATTAACATCGTCATATATTTCCGTAAATAAACAGACATAAAATAAATGTCATCAAAACATTAGCGAGCCACAACAACGTACGACAACCTAGCTAATAAGGACCAGAACAATTTGTTTTCTAAATCAATTTTTTTTGTTGTTGATGATGTCATTTCCTGTTTTATATTGCTACTAATAAAGGCTTCCATCTGCCATGTCATTAAATTTTTTCATAAGTCATGAACAGTCACTACACTGTACGAAAAACAGAAAAATTGTGCTATTGATAAGAGACTTCAGTGTGTATTTGTGTAGTTGCATGTGTACAGTATCAACCTAGTGAATCCTACAGAGGTGCACAGAAACTCTCACAGTTAACACAACAACGCTGTCACTCTTGTTTTTGGCTTCAGGAAAGAGGACGTGTGGTAGAAAGGTAGGTACTCAGCATGTTGTCTGCCGGGGGTGACCTTTGACCTTAAGGCCTCACATCTGCCCGAAGAGGATGGAGCAGAGCAGGAAGATGGCATAGAGAAACAGCAGACCCAGACCCAGCCGGCGATCCAGCTTCCAGTGGTTCAGATGAACACTCGTCACCTAGAAGCAGAAAACAGTGGAGAGGAAAGAATTTTACACCACTGAATCAGTTTTGGATAAACGTAAGTGTGTACACACAATTTTGACAAATATCCCTCAAACCTGCATTCATTTATTTTTTCATTTTTATTTTCAACCCTAACCCTGCCCATTCTATCCAATCAGGACAGAGTACTCCATAAAGGGCGGTCCTGTCTGCAGCTTTTATCGACTGATATTGGAGACAAATACATGATGTCAATCTAGGCTAGCTTCTGCTCCGCTTGCTTCTGTGACTCAATGCAATCTGTCTTTCGGTTCATTAAAGGCCACTTTTTCATGAAGGTTCTCATCTAAAAGTATGGAGTGAACAACAACATACTATTGATAAAGTCTCTGTTTCGAGGCTATTTTTTTCTTCACTTTTGCTCTCTTTATCGACCCGACCAATATATCAGTCGAGCTCAACAAGAAGCCTAAAACTGTCAAAAAGAAACCTGCGTTCTGAGAATATATGACAACAATAAGAGGATTTGAATCATGTTTAATATCCTTTAAGGCCTCAGATACGAGACACATTATTTTAGAAACTTTAGAAACCTTTTCACATTGAACTAGTGACCTGGAAAACATGCAAGTCAAGTTTAAGTCTTAGGTTTAATACAGAGTAGTTCTCTTAGATGAAATCACAGTGACAGTCCATGATTGCTTGAACTGAATTAAAATCCACTTATATTGGCTTATTTCCATACTGACAACAGACATTATAACGACTACAGTAAGCAACATTTGGTACGTCTCATTTCCTCACCGTCAGAAACACGGACGCCAGCAGCAGGACGACAGAATACACCAGTCCTTTATTATTTATGGAGACCTGTGGGGGCAAAAAAAAGCAGATGTCACAATTTTATGACACATCAACACTACATTTCATTTTGGATTAACTCTCACACACATGCAGACTGTAAACAAGTCAAATCACAGGCAGAGGCAAAAAGAGATTGGTATTGTAGAAAGATAAAAGTGTATGCATACTGTTGATCCGTTGTCCACCACAAGGGTACGCAAAGCCCAGGGGAAACCCAAACCCAGCAGGATGTCAAATATATTGCTTCCTATGGAGTTAGACACTGCCATGTCCCCCATGCCTGAAAAGTGATGGGAAGGGTGACGGAGATATGCAAAACTGAAGCAAAACAAAGTGGGAACAGAAAAAATACTTTTTCTTTTTTTACCTTGTCGAGCTACAATCAGACTTGCCATGCAGTCTGGCACGCTGGTCCCTGCTGCCAGGAAGGTTATCCCCATGATGTAGTCTGGGATGTCTAGTGTGTAGCTGATGATGGTGACCTGAAACAATGGAACAATGGATGATGGATGTATGGCTTGTTCTGTATTTTAAAAGACAGCAATATCCTCATTTTTATCGCTTCAGAACCGGATCTCTCTCTCTGTCTGTCTTCCTTCTTACCATCCACACCATGAGGTAGGAGAAGACAGCAATCCACAGGGTGGAGGCCACAAAGGTGACCATGAACCAGCGGTGCCAGCGTGGCAGAATACAGTTAGGCACAGTGCAGTAGAGCAGGAGGCCCAGAGGCCACGTGATGACCCACTTCACACGCGCAGAGCAGCTGCCTGTGGAGAGCAGGAAGTCGATCAGGAGGGCGCATGGTAGTATTTAAATAATTAAATATTTTAAGGACTTGTCAACCAGAGATGTTAAAGCACTAACTAAACGTTACATTTTTCTTAACAGTGCTCAATCTTCCTCACCTGGTATGCGCACAGGACTGAAAATCCCATCTTCATCATCCTCCTCCTCCTCTGGCTGGCTGCCCCCCGCCCCCGGCTTGTCTCCCGGCTCTGCGTCTCCCACCCCGGCTCCCCTGCCTCCGTTCTCCAGACTGCAGGAGCCCGTCCTCTTTAGGCTGTTGGTGGTCGACCCCCCTCGTGACCCGGGGCCGGCCTCACCGTCCCTCTGGTTCTTTGAGCTCTGGATCAGCCTCTGTCTCTGCAAGAGGAAAACTCCTGTCGGTTTTTGTTGTAAAGCTCAGAGATGTGTGTTAAAATGTGCGACGTGTGCGTAAATACCTCACTGATTAGCACGCGTCCTGCCATGGAGAGCCTGGTGCGGGGGGAGAAGTGCGGAGTGATCATGATGCGCAGGCCGGCGTCAGAGAAGGACAGTTTGTGGGGGTTGAGGATGAGAAGCTCGTCCACCATGACGACTGGAGCAGGCTCCTGACCGTGGGCTTGACCTGTGAAAAGATTCTTGTATTTGATTTTCGAGAGCAGCGAACAAACACACAAAGACGACAAGGTCATCCTCACACCTTTGTTGAGAAGCACCATGGAGGTGTTGCAAGCAGAGGCATCCTCTCCCATCTTGTCGTCTCCGTGATCCTCTGATGCGGGGCAGCACGGCCTGCCGCTCCTGAGCTGACGCGTCGCAAACGCCAGAAGCTGGCTGTTGAACCTGCAACCGGTAAGATACTGTTTGCTTACATCCATATAAACAATAAACAGGGTTTGTACGTCGTGTGGAGGCATGATGACGTCTTGATGTTGTCTTTTAATCAACTTACTTCATGATTATAATGTAGACTCCATACATGGTCATGAGGAGCAAGGACTCCCACCTGCACAGCAAGAAGTGAAGTTGTGTTAGTCCGGTGTGACGTACAACTACGTCCCATCTACTTCAGTTGTTTAGGAGAATGCTGCAGCGCTGTTTTGCTGTGAGGCGCCAGAAATGTTTTGTGGACTACCAGACTCCACTTGACTTTCCATCAGCATGAGGGTGAGTAGATAATGACTGAATTTACATTTTTGGGAGAACTTATCCTTTAAGTCTGCTTTCTTTTATAATTATAATTAATTATAATTTCTTAAAGGCTCTGAACACCTGTTCTCTCTATCAGCATTTTAACTTCCTCCATGAACATAATATTTTTCGCTGAATTGAGAACAGGTCTGGTTATTCCACACAAGAGATGTCCGTATTTCTATCTTATTCTTGCATTTCTCACTGGTTTTTAGAGGGCATAGCAGATCAGTTAGGTGTGTGCATGTTTAGCTATTAAATATAACTAAGAAGATTTTCCTTCTGAAGTTTCACTTTGATTGTAGTTGATAGTCATGAAAATTTAATCAATGAGAGAAATACCCCCTTTCCAGAGCCTCAAGTCCCTGTTTATGAACTGTCTTTAGGAGAGAGCTTGTTCACAATCATCCTCGTGAAATACAAATACAGCACCAAGGGCACTGGACAGATGCTAGATGACCACTGCTGCACCTGCGCAGACTCATATCTCAGGTATTCTGAGCATGTAGTGATTTGGCAAAGTCAGCTGAAACACAAATCTGACAAAGAGCATTAAGAAGCCGAAGAGTGGTGAGGTGAAATACGCCAGGACAGCCTTAGCTTGGCACGGTACGAATTAATAAGCAGTCTCCATATATCACTGTTCAGTCCACAGCTACAGCCCACATTAAGACCATGGATAAATCTACTCTTTCATTAAAACCACTGACAATAGAGAGCCTTTTTTTTTTCCAAGAGGCCTCAGGTCGACAGAACAGAACACATTCAGGACAGGCACCTCGTAGCTATGAAGGCATCAAGAAGACAAAATGAGCCTGTTGAGAAAAGAAAAGCTACACAAAGGAAATCAATTGAACAACTCTTTGCAAATCAATTCGACAGCTGAGCTCTGAATCACTGATCATGTGTGAAGCGGCTGCCACACGCACCTCCTCCACACAAATTCAACAAATGAAAAGTTGTCTTCAAATAGGTTTCAATTTGAACCTCGTCACCTCTGACAGACTCTAAAATGAGCCGCGGCTGCCTGATTATAAATATGCAGATGTTTAGTTATTTGTCGAGCGCAAATCAGGAATCAGAATCAATTTAATGTGCCTCACAGTCGCTAATTGTTGACCTTGTTGACACCCTTGTCTTCATGACTATAATAACAGTCATTTGAGGTTGCTGACACCAATCAGAGCATAAGAGGAAAAAGATGAATCATTTGCAGATCTGTGTCGGTATGAATACAGATATCTGCTGTAGGAGAGCTTGTACAGAAATGTGATCATATGAGGAGATGTGCTCACTCTCTCAGTAGCACAGTGGTAGAAGCAGTACTGAGATCTTTTGCTTAAACCTTCAGTGTGGGACATACTAATGAACGTCTGTTAGATTCAAGCCCTTGCCAAACAAGTTCACACAATGCTGATTAACCTCATCACAGCTAGATAAATCTCCGTATATCACATAATACAGACTTTTGAAATTCTGCGGCAACTTTCCCTTGCTGGAGCACCGGTAGCGATGAGTTTTACATCAAAGTCAGTGATATAGTCTTCTGGTTTCACCCAAAAGAACGAAAAGGTCCATCTCTGGGGGAATCCTTTCTGTAATGCTGTCAGACACTTAGCATAGCAACGTCAGCCTGTCAGTGGCAAAAAACAAGCACTTTCTATTATGGTCGCAGTTGCCCCAAAGGATTACATTGATTCCATTGCAGTCTGTTTCGTGGCTGCAATAATGGTCTGCCAATAATGTGAACGTGAACAGAAAAATCAGCCTCCTTTCTGTCGACTGTCAACACGTAATCCAAGTTTGAAGACGTTTCAAACAAGCTGAGCCCCAAAAGATAAATCCAAACTCATTCATACAGTTCATATCTGTGAAAACTGTGTAAAATAGTGCCTGGTGTTCAACACCAACAAGGGATTCGAGCAAATCCTGAACAATCATTTATATAGCAGCAGCTAAAAAGTAAAAAAACAGAATTGAACTCACCAGACAACTGTGGCATCATAGATAACCTAAAGAGGGAACAAAATGGATTCTTCAAAGCACATTGTGGAAGTATAAAAGTTTAACACATAAATTGTTTTGATAAAAAGCAGGTCTCACCATGATGAGAGTCAGTACAGCGAGGATGTAGTAGGAGGAATCTCGGAAAAGGGACCACCATGTCAGAACCACTGTCTGTGGGAAGACGTTATAAATGTTGGAGTTCAGTCACTCAAGAACAATAAATAAGAAGACTAATTACCTGCGAGTGCCGGAGTTTTGTTTCTTCTAAACCTTGCCACTTGTGCGCCCGATATTGTTCAATTTTAGGAGAAGTCGGCGCTTTTATTTTTCCGAGTTCTCTCAGGAACAACTGCATGCAAGATGTTGGTAAAAGTTTTCCATACCTGGCCTGCAAAGATCCCACTCAGGCCAATGATGACCAGTATGTTGAAGACAGCCGAGCCAACTATGGTGCCGACTCCAACGTCTCCTTTAGTGATGAAGACACCTGAGGGTGGGGGACGCAGAGGGAGGGAGGGGAGAGGAGGAAGTGTGTGTTTACAGTCTGGCTTTGTTTGGTTTTCAGGTAAGAAAACAACCCTGCAGTCTGTCATCTCCTGGTGGCTTCTGTGAGCTCTTATTTACACTTTTTTATTGACACACATCATCCAGCTGTTTGAAATGTTTAGGAAAATCCCTTTTGAGGACTCTGCTGACATCTCCTGGAAGATGTTGGCACTGCAGAAGCTGGGAAGACTTTACATTTCCAGTATTTCTCTGAAAAAATGTTGAGGATAATTTAAAACTATTGATTTTTTTCTCTGCCACAACTTCTACTTGGTCTTGACGGGCTGAAAAACTAACCAATGAGAGAGGTGAAAAGCTCTGGAGCGGAGCTTCCTGCCGCCATAAACGTCGCCCCGGCCACATCTTCACTGAGCTGCAGGTTCTGAAGGATTAAAAAAACACAATCCAGAATAAAATCAGATTAATCACTGAGTGATTTGTTAGATTAAGAAAACTCTATTTGAAGGCTGGTTGATGCCGTTTCCTCACCTCAGATATTTTCTCAAGGGAAGGGACAAAGTAGTCGTCACAAACGATGGCCAGAGCGTAGAACATGTAGATGGCCTGGAGTAAAGTAAAGTTAAATTAGTTGTGTAACTCTTGGCTTGTAATATATGCTGCTTCTACTTCTGTCAGACCTTAGCGTGATGAGTCAAGGACATGAATACAGAGAGAAAATACTCACACAGAGCGCATGCAGGACCACAGCCCCCTTCTTCCTCTGCTCCTTGGTGAAGATGTCCTCTGGAAACTCATGGATGGCTGTGAGGAGGACAGACATGATGATAAACATCTTCCCAGATAAAACATACATTTCATTTCCCAAGTTAATAATGTTTATAATCCTGCATGCGACTTACAACAAGGTTTAAGAGGTATAAGTGGTTGACGTATTGTATTATAAGCTCTGCATTCATAATGCTTATAATACCTTCATGCCAATGTTTGCACAGCACTTTATAACTACCAGAGCTGAGCCAGTTATGCACGGATATAACTGCTCCAGTGTATCATAACTGATTATAAACTCTGACTTTGTGAGCTTTGCAGTAAAGTGGCAGCACTATATAAGGTTATTACAAATTGTATGATACTATATTGTATGACTTAGGAGCAGCATTTGCTGGCTGCACGTCAAGTGTAAGACATGAAAAATGATTATCAGAGCCAAAGCTGCATCATTGTTGTAAGTATTTATGAAAATGAAAATACATTTTTTCCTCACAAAAATGACTCAAAACGATTAATCAGTTATCAAAATATATATTGGCTTATCACAGATATATCGGTATCGGCATATATGTAGTCCAATATGTGCCGGTTTTAATTTTTTCATGACATTATGCAGAAAAAGATGCTTGAGGGAATTTACAATTATCAAATTCCCAGTGAAGTTTATTGTAACAGTGCAGTGATGTCATTTTGGATGATAAACATCATTGTTAGGAGGTAAAAGATCCTGTCAAAACTGCATCTTCGTCACAAGTGTCTGATAACCACATGTTGGATCACTGCAGATCACTGTCTATATAAGAATAACAGCTGATATATTAATATCGGGTATTTTTTCCTCCCTAAGCTCAGGATCGGCCCCAAAAATCCAGTATTGGTCGGCTCTATTGGAAAATAATCAATGAATCCATTCATTGTTGCAGCTCTAGTGCTACCATCAATCTCTGTCACATATTCTGAAAGCTGCAAAGCATCAACATCAATTTACGGAGGAACATCAAGCTGATACAGTCAGTACAAAGAGTCTATGAGATAATGATGTAATTTACATAATGCCCTCTTGCTTATGACTTATTCTGGGTACAATTTTATAATGATATGCTTCGTTTCTATTTGATCTCTGCGATTACAAAGCTTCATTTTCAAATGGCCTCCAGTGATTTCAAAATAAACTCAAAAACACAAAGAACAGAAGTCATGAGAATAACTTTGTGTTGTCAAATGTCATAATATCAGATATCATTTCTTTCAGACAACCACAACAACCAGCAGACACACTGCTTGTCGTGACTAAAGAGTGAGACAGGAAGTGAAACTGGCAGCTGCTTCCTGCCCTTCCTCGAGTGTCAAAGAAAAGAAAAAAGAAAAGCTGTTAATGACAGCTTAGCTTCCCTCTGTTCCCTCGGCGTTACAAAAGAGAGCCTCGAAAGTGTGGTGCAGCTCCAATTTACAACTCTGAGCCGCGCTGGATGAATTTAAACTACTGGGGAGCATGGAGCTATTAATAGCTCCTCTGCTGTGTGAGACAACTGTGGGGTTGACAGGCACACAATGAGCACGGTGCAGCCGTCACGATGTACGCTGCACGGCGGTGGCTGCATGGAAACTGAACAACAGACTGCGTGGATTAAGAGAAGGGTCCCTTGTGATCGGGGATATGAGATTTGATCTTTGACACCAATGTGTCAGGGAGAGAGGAGGAGGAGGAGGAGGAGGAGGAGGAGGAGGAGGAGGAGGAGGAGGAGGAGGAGGAGGAGGAGGTGGCCATATGGTCCTGAGGAGGGGACAGTAATTTGGCTACATTCTGTTGGAAAATGTAAATGTTTGTGCAGCGATGTTTACACATTCTGTGCCTGAGCGCAGCGCTGCCTGTCAGGATGCTTATTGTGCCTTAAAGAGCTTCTTGTGCATCTTGTGCAAGTTGAAGTGAGTTCCTGGAGGTTGGCAGGTCTCTGTTTTCTGTGTGCCAGCTGTTATTGCACGGCACGGCTCGTCCACTAAGTCATCGAGGCTTAGCATGTAAACTTTCTGTCATCTTTATCGCACGAAATAAGGGAGCCTGGATGCAAAGCTGCAATGTGTGCGTCTTCTCAGGCGGCCCGTCAGGCCGATCAGCTGTTGGACATCTGTGCTCCCTCTCTGGCTTTATTTCTTTTTTCTCTGCGTCCCGGAAGCCTACGTATCTCCTCTCTGCCCAAAAAACACACACTCTCAGGTTGTTCTGTCGGTGGAAACGCTGCAATGTGTAGCTCAGATGGATGCTTTGAGGAGTTGCTCTGGTGAAGGCTGTTGCTATGGCGACCCTCTCCCTGGGGGCTGCTTTTTTTTCATGGGTGGCAGTAGGAAGCCAAAGGCAAGGCAATTGCGTGAACAGTGAGAAAGGGGGAGGTGAATATGTGTTTCCCATGGTTAGGGTTTATGAAAAATGAAAAAAAAAAAACGACGTGACAGCAGCTCTGGACCGCAATTTCTAAAAATATTTATTTTTCCTTACAAACCCTCAGGAGAGGTCTGAGAGAGTGAGGGGAGGGGGAGAAGGACGCCTTAGAGACAGAAACAGTGGACTTGTTCGCTGAAGGCTGCTGGACAGGAATGTGCTTTGCCAAGACTCTTTATATCTTGGTTTCACAAGACCAGACCACAAACTGAACTGACCCAGTTGAAGACGATCGTGCATCTGCATCTTCCCGAATCAGGGATTTAAGCCAGATGTGGCATCAGCTTGATAGAGTCGTAGTTTTGTAATCAGAGGTCGAACAGCGAGCCTCAGTGAGTTGAGGAAAGATTTGGGCTGTTGATGTGCGGTTACTCTGACAATACAAAAGTCTCTGTACTCAGACCAATAACATCACGTGTCAGAATTACAAAATCCTCCCACAACTCTTTCACCTCTCGTCCAGTAGTGTCTGTCACAGTCCTCACAGCAGCTCACATATCTTTGTGCCATTCCTACATAAGCTCAAGAACTCGGACTCTTTAATAGATCATCCACAAGTGTGAATATGTTTCATATCCTCAAGCTTCTCACATTTATTGCACACAAACTGTTGCTGTAAATCATAAAGGGCAGCCCTTCCTGTTCAGCAGGAAGCAGACAGAGGACAGATGTAAAGCTTTAATTAACTGGATGAATCACTACACTAACAATTAGCACACTGGCTCTGTGATCCTTAGAAGAGGGAGATCAGAACTGGACTATCGTCTGGAAAAATGTAGAAAGTATTAAAAGATGTACTATGCAGGTTTGGTAAAGAAATTCAAACTCAAAAAATAATATTTACAATATTAATAAGATAATTATACAAACTCATAAATGTGATGAATGTCCTCAGAGAGGAATAAGGTCCCCAGAGCGCTGTTTGAAACTAGAAAGGTGGATACTTAGAAGAAATTGTGTTGTCCTTTTAGACAGTTTGTTTATTCAGCT
Source organism: Pagrus major (assembly GCF_040436345.1). Classification (NCBI taxonomy): domain Eukaryota; kingdom Metazoa; phylum Chordata; class Actinopteri; order Spariformes; family Sparidae; genus Pagrus; species Pagrus major. Next base: position 5,565,045 of record NC_133227.1, on the reverse strand, counting down.
TATTCGCTCATGAAAATCAATGAAGGATTTTCTGATTTCTTCCCCAAAACTACACGGTGCACCTTTAAACAATCTTCCCCTGGCGCGACTCTCCACTGAAAAGAAGGCAAAACTGAACTGGCGTCTGAACTTTCAAAGAATGACAGAAAATATGATACTTCAAATTAAAAAAGGCAAAAAAGTGATCTTACAATATCGGACATAGGAGTGTGTCTCCAATCTGAAAATAAAATAAGCGAAGCTAACAATTTCACTTTGCAAATAGTACTGCTGGTAAGCTACATGTGTTTAACACAAAGTGGATTCAAGTTGAAAGTTGTTTACTTCATATGCTGCCCAACAGCCCAACCAAGACAACCAAGACATTGTCTTTTTTCTTAGCCAGGAGGATTGTTCAATAAAACAGTCTATTTGTTTCTTTTTTTATTTAGTTCTTACATCTGGAACTTTATGCTGACTTTACTTCTTGCCTATCTGTTAATGAGCAGACATGGAAGATTACCAGACAGATTATCAGTTGTTTGCTTTCTTTGTTGAACTTTGTGAGGAAGAGAAAAAGACAGTGCTATATTAGAACAGAAAATAATTGGTGGAAAATCATATTAACTCTGCAGCATCATAAAAGCCAGGAGGCCCGAGTTAAAATGAGACACTGTTTGTCAAGATGCAAAGCGTAAATTGAGCCTAATGCATCTGCTTCTAGTCCGTACACAGACTGTCTGCTGTATAAAACTTTATTAGCTTTTAGCTGAGTCCACTTTTATTACTTTGCAATTATAAAACACTGTCGCCTGTTCCTAACTGCAGCAGGGTATCAACCAGGTATGGGTTTAGTTTGTCGTAACTTTGATCATATAATAATTAGGGATGCACAATGTGGATTTTTTTCAGCTGATATTGATAACAGATAATTACCTGCTTTTCCTGGCCGATACCAGATGATATAACCGATAATTGAACATTTTTGTAGTTCCTAACCTGTAGTTTATGCACACCTTAGGGTAAGAAAGCTTTAGATTGAGTAAAGATTGATGATTTAATAATCTGTAGCTCTAATAAGATTTGTTGTGTTAAAACTCGTAGCTTCCTCTTCTTCTCTGTGCATACCACCACTGACTGTATCAAAGTGTGTAACAGCCATGTTTGTTAAGTTCATGAAAGCAATCTGGCTTCGTACTGTCATACATTTTAATTGGCTATAATTTCACAGAGACTGATAAAAAGAAGATAATATACATTTCCCAATGTCGGCCCGATATACAGTATATTGTGTCTAATAATAATGACAGATAATTAAAGTCTCAAGTCTAAGAGGCAAAGATTCAAGATTCAAGAACTGTTAATGTAATATTCCTGCTGTGAAAGCCAACAACACAACAACTATGGCACTTCCTGATATTAAAGCAACAGTATGTAGAAATGGGCATTTTATGTGATTTGGCGCCCCCCACAGTTTTTGAGTGCAACACCACTGTCGTAAATACAAATCCCAGGTCTGTAACAATTTGTCAGGTGTTATGTAGGTGACACTCATCACGTCATAACAATGTTGTGTGTTAAAAACTTGTATGTTGAAGTAAACATGTATGTAACGCTGTGATCCTACCCTCTCACTGCAGTTACATAGTGCAGAACAAGTGATAGGAGGGCAGCGAGGCTGAGACAGACACGACATGCACCCTATTACAAGACACTGTACCATCAACATGATTTTGAAGCTGTTATCTTAATGTAAAAAAGTACAATATAAAAATATAAAATAGGAAAATAAGGTGTGTAAAATATCAGGAAGTAATTAGCAGCAAAACAAATGCAGCATCAGTTCTATCAGAAAGGGCCCAGTTTTCTCAACAGATGATGATCCTTTCATATACCTGTATTTCATGTGAGCCCAGATCAATAAAACTTTTGCAGCTGATTAGATCTTCAAATATAAGGTCAACACCAAGCAAATACTTAAGAAGGCATTAGAAGTGAAATCTCCACTAAGTGAAACCAGCACTGATGATGTGAGCAGCTGAGCTCTCTGAGTCGATCTGCTGCGGGGGGGGCATCAGTGTGGCTGAATGAGGGGGGTGGTGCAGAGTAATGTTATCGATCTGAGAGTCTGCAGGGTGTCCTGAAGTCAAGCTACGCTATCGACTGGCACGCCGAGTAAAGTCGTACCATGCATCCACCAAACTGGCCTTACACACACACACAGGCCGCTGCAACAAGCCTGCATTTTTCATGAGGAATCAAAAAATAAATATTTCATCCACGTGTGTAATGTAAATTCAATTATGCATTTGCTCTTTGATTTGCTTTCCTTTGAGGCAGTTTGAATACAGCGCTGATGAAACGACAGCAGCGCTTCAAACCATCTCGCCTATCAATAAAAACACTAAACATCACGTTACACTGTGGTGAACAACAACAACAGAAAAACTTCTCAGGATGAAGCTTTGTCTCGCGGCTTGATCGTCTCTTTTAAGTATGGCATTCAGCTTTAACCTCCGTGTTTTTAGAAATGTGGAGTCAATTTTGCGGGTGGAAAGGGAAAGACCATCAGCAGGATTCACATGACGCTCACGTTGACTGCTGTTTGCTCTGTGTGGCATCCACAATCTGACTGCCCTGATAGAAAGTCCAAAACAGTTTCTGTTAGATTATCTGCCAGCTTCTCTTTCTAAACGCTTTCCCATAAAAACCCAAAAACATGGCTGTGGAAAAATACTATTCTCAGCTGACTGTCGCTTGCCAAAATAAACAACATAACAATCCTCGACGACACACACATAGTATGAGCCATTTACTTCATTTGCATCATTTGGATTCATCCGCCCACGCCGCCCCACTCCTCACCGTCTATTTTTAGTTCCTTGCTTTGCACTTTTAATGCTTGAAAGACAGAATTGTCTGGGTTTCAAAATTTAGCATTCAGTTGCCTAGCAACAATGCTCTCCGAGGCTTGTCTGCTGAAGGCGGGTCACACCGTCTCCATCCTGTTAAGCACTGGAAGGATGAGAAGAGAGACAGAAGAGCCTGGGGCTGGACGTTACTGTGCAATCCCCACGATAATATCCCCCGGGGTCCAGGGCAGGCTTTTTAATCACACCACAGATTATGCAATCACTGTCAGACGGCCTGCTGAGGAAGAGGGCAGCAACCCGAGCCTGGAGCCGCGCTCACTGGTGTGTCTTATTCTAACCTGTCCAGCCTTTTGTTCGACAGCCTGTCTCCAGTGTATTACCACAGCGGAGCGTCCACCTCGCAGTACGCTTGTGTCTTTGTGAGAGATAATGAGGGGGATCTGTGTGCAAACCAGGAACTCAATAAAGGTTAGGTGTGTTTTCAGGTAGCGAATACAGAGCGGTACACAAATGAAGAGCAAATGGAGCAGAGAGAGACACTGAGTCTGTATGGAAAAAAAACCCCACCTCTACTGTAATATAACAGAGGAGGATGTGTGGTGCCTGTTATGTGTCAACTTTGTTTCACTGAGCTGGGGAGTTGTTTTCCCAGATAAGATTATCAGGAGCCACAAATGTTTTTTATATAATTTTTAAGATTAAAAATTGATGTTGAACAAAGATTAAAACTGAAATGATTCATCATTTGATATCTTCTCAAAAGCACTTAATAAATGCAAGGACTGGGTAATAAATGATTATTGGCACTTTCACAAAATATTAACACAATGAGATTTTTAAATCAATAATCACCAGCAATGTGGATACGATGACTAAGTGGGGAAAGCTAAGTATTAGACCAAGTAGAAGAGTCTGGTTAAAACAGAAAATGACACCACTTTACTGTACTGCAGCCTTTAAAACCAGGAAAAGACAACACTTATGACATATCCTGATATAATGATATCCAAAATCTAAGATCATATAATCTCATATCATGACAATGATATAATATCCTTATATCCTCAGACATACTTGAAACCAGTGTAACACTTTTGAAATAAACAAACATCTTGGTGCATTCATGGGGTGTTGAATAGTTGGAGAAACTGGTTCTCTGTGGGGATGCACGATGTATAGCAGGGTGATGAATTATCGATATGGGCAAATCTATTTGATAAGAAAAATAAGTAGTAGTAGTAGTTGTGGTAGTGGTAGTAAAAGAAGAAGAATATGACAACACACTTGCAATGTACAATACATGTTCCACAAGTTAAAACAACAAATCTTACTAGAGCGATTGAATATTAAATCATCCATCGTTGTCACTACATCTGAGCCTCTCTCACTTATGTTTTGAACTTCTTTTTAAAAAAATATGTTATGTTATCGGTAGCGGCCACGAAAAGCAGGTAATTATCAGTTATCCGTATTGGCTGAAAAAAATCCAGATGGTGCATCTCTAGTTCTCGACTGGGAAAATTCATGTGAATGCCCCATCACGTTGGAAAAACTCAGAAACTCTGGATGTTGGCAAACGACTTGGAGACTATGATGTCATATACAGAGAAACATGATGGATGAAGTCAAAAGCTTGGTTGATTCATTTTATTCAATTTATTAGGTATTAGGTTGTAACCGTTGGATGGTGTCCATGTAGAGTGACCCAGATTAGTGAGAAAAGCGATTCATCATCATGAACGCCTTGTTTCCCACAGTTTCTGTGTCCATCATAACGGATGTAAACCTCTGGTGTTCACCACATGAAATGAATTTCTTCATGGATGTATAGAAACATCAACACAAACATGATAGAAGCAAATTTCCTTGGTTTTCATACGGACATGGAGCTTTATCGAGGAAAAAACAGGACCAATAACCCATGCCAACAAATAAGTGCTGAGGTTGGCCTGCCAGGTCTGGAGCCAGTTTTATGAAGTATTTTGTTGAAAGAAATATGAACCACTTACGTCAGACATGCACTATATAGGTTACACAGCTAGCATGCTACGATTGTTAGCTAAATATGACATCAAACTTTTCACCTAAAAGAATACATAAATAGAGCTGTTACATTCATCAAATAGTTAGCTCATGTATACGGTCTGCCCACAATGCACCGTATAAACTAGAATATAGAGTTCACAGAGGTTCCTATAGAAATGAATGGACTTTGGGTTGACTTGCATACGTACATAGAGCTATGTGGCAATGAGGCATAACCCTGATGACAAGTCTTGAAAGCAATATTTTAGTGGTTTTAGGGGATGTGGTGGTACAACAACAAGTCTGGGACAAAATCTCTGTATTATAAAGCTTTAAAGTTCAAACAGCTTGAAAGGCTCCGAGCAATAAAATATAACAAATCTGCTTTGTAGCCTTCATGTTGTTTCCACATTGCGACTTAAAAGCTCATGAACACATAGAAGTCAGAAGAATGACTTTGGACCATCCGAGACACATGTGAATGCAGGATTATAAGTCAAACCTTAGATACGAACGGAACAGCGAGTGCCAGATGCACATTATGTAAACATTTTGCAAATAAATTAGGATGCCCTGACATGCTGATCTTTTCCAACTGCTGTGATGAATTAAATATATTCGAAAAGTTCTGGGAAGACTGCAGCATGCAGACATCTTTGCCTGCAGGAGATGTCAAGAAAGCGTCTTTCACATAAATCTATTTTTAAAAGCCTAAAATGATTCATTGTGTGTGTGTGTATTTTTAGGTCGCGCACGCTTTGTAGACAGAGCAGTATGTTCTGAACAGGCCATTTGCATGGTATATTATTATCAGAACTTGATTTGCATTTATTTCTGTGACAATAAGCCTGAAATTTTGTACTCCGGCTTCTACAATAGCCACGCAGTTTGCATACAATACAGCTTTGTGACTGACAGCCTAATATTAGCACAGCCTTAAAGTCAAAGATACAGAATGGTATTCTGTCAGAAAGGCAGAAGCTTTTTCATATTGCAGGCGTGTTATTTTATCTACTCTGCTCTATTCTCCCCACAGAACAATAAAGAGATTTCCTCTCCGATCTGAATTTTTAATAATAAAACTGTCAGCTGTGATGAATGCGGCTCATGTCAGCCAGCCAGTTAATCAGCCTGGGAACCAGAGAAACAGAGGTCTGATTATGGCTGTCGATTGGCTGCGTGTCTCAGGAACAATTTTATGAAGAGCACTTTGGATCCGTCCAAACTGCTCAGAGTACGACCAGATTCTGGCATCTGCTAAAGACAGACCACCTTAGAAAATCTAATCTGATGTTCACCCAGGCAGACTCGGCTCATGAGCCCCGTCTTTCGGTGCATGAACTTCGACTTGACTAGTCGCTCCTGACAACTAACACAACGCTTTGTCCGCATGACCTTTCAGATCACCTGCAGGGGAGAGGCAGGAATCTCTGGTACACTCCGACTTCCTCGTTTACCTGCACACATACACCACAACACATGCACTACTGAAACCTACATTTTCAAATTCTTGTTGGGCGATTTTACTTCCAAATACTATAGAAACCAAATGAGGCATGGTCATTATGACAATATTAAAGACTGCCAGGTGTTTCTATTATTTTGTCCACCCCATTTATATCAATCAGGGTGAGTTAAATAACAGGACCACACACCTCTAAAATGATTAGGTTGAAACAAAACCTAAACATAACCTTCATGAAGTTCGCATTTAGTGATGGACTGCATTTGTTTTAGCTAGGGTGTTCCTTAATAAAATGGCCGCTGAGTGTATACCACGACTGTGATGTATTAATAGCATTATTGCATCATGTGATGAATTGTCTGCATCCATCAGGTGTTGAATTCACAGGATAGGTTACAAATAAAGATGTTCCTGTCTGTGATATAATATCACAGACACTGTGATAGGAGATAGTGTCAATATTGCCCACCCCCACACTGAGCGATAAGGAAGTGCAGCAGACAGTCTGGGGGAGTCTGCTGTTCTGACCTGGAGGAACAGGCGGCATCTATCCAGGTACAGACAGAAGAGTGACTCACCTGCTCGGGGCTGATCCAGGCTCTGGTTGTCTGACTTCTCCTGCATCAGCCTGCGAGTCCATCGCAGCGTCCCATCGTTCACGCCTGGCTGAAGCCCAGAAGATTCCGTCTCTGTAACAAAACAACACCGGAGTCATCTCAGTGCAGAAGCAGCCAGACACACTCACGCTAAAGCTTGGTGATCTGATTCGGGGCCACTAACAGTGGTTTTTAATATGTTGATTACTTTGTTTAGTTTAGTCAGGAAAATGTGGAGCTGAGATGATTACTTGTTCAACATCAACTTTTCTGATGATCCATTAATCATTTTAGTCTTTATTAAAGCAAAATGCTAAACACTAAAGCACCATTAAGTCACCTTTCACCTTAAATAACAGCTTTAAAATCATTTTGATGTTAGAGTGTCTTGTAATAGGTTGAATGGTGTCTCTAGCCCCATTCACTCTGCCCTTTCAGTGTGTGAATCATGAGCCGATTCTCCGCATTGCCGTCTGTGTGAAAGTTTCAGATGCGGAGAGGGGGGACAGTTTTGCTGCAGCTCTGATCTCTGCTAAACAACCACACTTGCTGATGTAAATCAATCAACAGGGTTCAGTCTGAAATGTCCAAGGATGAGGTAATGCTCTAAAGTTTTATCTACGTTATGTTTTGTCCCGTTTACCGCCTTCAAAACATCTTACATATTAAATCCTTAAATCAAAATATCTTCACTCATCCTCAGAAAATCAACCAAGTATTGTTACTGCCACTCTTACTATCCATGCAGTAATTGTCTTCAGAGTTATTTTTAACTCAAGTGAGGACTGAACAGACTATAGTTTCATGTTTCTAGCTCTGGGAGATAGCTGCATGTTCAGTAATTCAGTCCATGCTGCCGTCAGCTGTTCTGAGCCATCACCACTGAAATCTTTATGGTGTGTGTTTCAGCTCTGTATTTCATTCCTCAATCGCTAATCTCTGTGTGGGTTTCAGTTTTTACGGCTTTACTACAGCGACAGCCAAGGGACTCCCCACAGATCGGTCTGTCTCATCATCTCTCCAACAGGAAAAAAAATACAGATATCCTCCACTGCCACCCACAGAGATCTTTCCAACAAGCGGCGAGAAGATAGAGAGGCGGTTATTACGCTCTGCACACTTATTTATGAGGCAGCTTGGTGTCTGTGTGTGATGCATTTCGTGATTGCCAGGCGCTGTAGTGTCCCTTTGTACCTTACAGCTCAATGAGCCCATTTCGCGAGGGCAGCGGTCGTGGCTGAGAGGAGACGTGAAGGCTTTCATGTCGAGGCATCAAGAGGAACTCGACTCGTATGAAATTCAAATGGGTTTCTGCCACAGATGGCTCTGCAGCGTTTTCACACTTACAGCTAGGAGAAGTCTCTGACACTTAAGCCACATCTTGTCTCCGTAGAAATAAAAACGATGATTATTCTGTTTACTATATATAATATACTATAATATTTTGTGTCATCCCCACAATATTGTCGCAGGTGTTTGGTCAAAAATATTGTCATATTTGATTTTGTTGTCCACTCCTAGCTTATGAAGTGCTTTCAAGGAGAAATATCGAGATACATGTCGTGTATATAGCCTAAAAATATTTAAAAACACACCTTGTGGCCCAGGCCCTACACTTACTAGTGCTGTAATGGTTAGTTGACTAATCAATCATTCAGCTGACTGACTAAAATGAACAACATAACAGGCGAATAAGCAGTGTTAATTGTAACTGGTTGGGTTTTGGACTGTTTTTAGACACAACAACATCAAATAGAAGACATCACAGTGGGCTCTGGAAAATGACCTTTACCTTTAAACAGGCTTGGGGAGTAACGGAATACACGTATCGGGAGTACGTTATTAGGATATAAACAAAGAAGGTAACTGTATTCTGGTAAATTTGCAGAAAAAAAGATGTAATTAGATTACAGATGCAATCCTTTAAAAAAGGGGGATTACTGACAGGATTATAATTTTAAAATAAAGAATGATACCAGTCTGTAACCATGCACATGTGCACACATGACGACGTTTTATGAGTCTCTCACATCACCCTGCACTTGAGTGAAACCAAATACAAATATATTTGCATATATTTGGTATTGAGGTAATCCAAAAGTCACTGAAAGTAATCAAGTTACATTAATATTGTGACACTTGGATTACTGTCTACATTTTTTAACATGCAATTAGTAACTGTATCAGAATACATTTTTAAGTAAACCTCACACTTTGCCTTTAAATGATTAATTAATTCATCTAAAAACTTTCAGATAAATGATCCTTTAGTGTAAATATCGTTTAGTTGAAGCCCTGATAGTGAGAGAGCACTAACTCCCAGCAGGAATAAAGTATGACATAAATTACTTATACAAAAGGTAACACATTCTTCAAGAGGGCATCTATTTTATATGTAACCTAAGGCTCATCTGACAGTAATGACTTAATTAATTCAAACATAAATAGACTCCTTAAATAATACTTTGGCAAGTCCTTCTTCACTGTGCTTGCATTCGTAGATCCAGTCTACATGTGTTACTTGTCTCCCAGACCGTCATTACAAAAGCTAGACTCTCTGAATCATCTCCAGGCCTTCAGTTAGTTTGAGGGTTCTGGTGTTGCTAACCCTAAACAGCCTTTCCCCAGGAAACTGTTAAGCTGAGGTGGTAAACCACACAGATCTTGGCACCACTCGTCTTGTGATCAATTAAGTTAGTCGATGACAGCCTAAACGACAGCACATATTTGGCATTTGCTGCGTCAGATAGCCAGTTTGCTCTTTTTTCTTTAATGTTTCACTTCATAAAAGTATATAATGTCTATCATGTTTACAACTCCACTGTAGAACTTTCAAATTGGACACAAATATATATAATAAGTCATACAGACCATGCACTTAGCAATACTTTCGTCACTCTGACCCTGACCTTTGACCTAGAAGCTGCTTATAACTTTGGTGATCCTCTAACTTTACTGCTAAAGTGATTGTTCCTCTAGATAAGACGGTCTGCTGAAGGCCTCAAATGTAAACATAAGGGAAAGAGGTTCCAGAGGGATCAGTGATGGAAGCTGATGAAACATGAAATGTGGTGTTTGTATGGAAATATCTTAATCCTGCTGCCACATTCCTCAACATAAACACGCTGGTTGAGTGCGGAAAGGTAAGTGTAAATACTGCGATGTTAAGTGTAAATAACATCATTCATAATTCATCTCTCTACAGTGAAATAACGCAGACAGTGAGGAATCTCCGAGCTGCGTCACATATCGCCAAATGTGTAACATGGGAGATTTTATCATGTTTTTTTTTTGTCAAAATCTCATGAATTCCTCTTGTTGCATTGTGAGCTGAAGATAAACCAAATGATGTTACTTCTTCAAATCTTTAAATAGCATCTATTTGATTTTAACAAGGCCTGAAAGAAGAAATCATCAAAAGCCATACACTATCATCTGTCCCCTTCAGGAAAGACAAACCGCTGTTGCCTCAGTCTTCAGCAGAAACAAGACATTTGATCCCGTCAATCACACATCGACTGGACAGACCGGCTTCCTCAGGTCTTACCCCAAACAGGTTCACTGCCTCCACAGGGCAGGACTGCAGTCTGTGGTAGTAAATGTCTCTGACTGTCAAATCCTCAATAGTGGCAATGCAGGTAAGCACGGCTGCATCTGAAACCCGAGTCTGTTGATAATACTTTTAAAAAATAATATTTGGTTGTCCGTCCAACACTCTGAGCTCCATTTCCATGTAGATAACGGAGCAGTCCTCCAGACCTCCACTGACATTCAGACTGAACACTTAGTCAGTGTCAAGTTGCAGTAAACAGAGAGCTGATGCACATTTGATTTGACCTTAAATGAGATCTAAATCACAGTTATATAACATCTGACCATAGAGAGTACTGCATTCAAAGTAAAAAAAAAACACCTAAACTGCAAAACTAGAGTTCAAATCAGGATTCTGTCTGAGTGCTATCAAAGTTTTATCCCCAAAAGAAGCAAAACAATAAAACCTGCAGTTTGTTGTGGTTATTATTCATATGTATAGTTTGCATGCTTTGCGTGATCATAACTGGTCATCTCTTGCTCCTGCTGCCATTATCTGGTGTGTAAACTTGTATGGCTGCTATGGCTTGATTCAACTTTTCACAATATAATACAACAGTTTTCATGCTAATGGAGATCTGATACTTAATTGATTTGCTCTCTTAACACACATTTGTAGAAAAATGAGCCAAATTGGTGAAATCTGGTATGTGTGCTTTCAGCCCATCTAACTCCCTGGGTGGATCCCGATTGGGGGGTGCAAAAGTCAGAAATGTTCAAATTCTACAAATAGTTAGTTGAAGCAATATTTTTATATTAACAATGGGTCACTACTACATGTACCTAGATGTACCGGACCTTGGCCGTCCCATGGTCAACACTGTGAAATTGTTGCAGTTCAGTTAAGTTTCGGGCTCTAAAACTTCTTGGTTAGGTTCAGGAAAAGCTCATGGTTCGGGTTCAAATAAATACATAATAAGTACATTAACATTAACTTAAGTTACATAGCTGACTAAGTTATGTGTGTTAAAATCAAAGGTTGTGTCTGAAATCACCCACTCATCACTGCCTCCTCCTCCTCACCTACAGAGTTCTGTATAGAGGACAATACAGTGAGCTCACCGGTCAAATGAAAAAACACTTTTGGACACCACTCGGGTCATTTTTTTCTCCTCCAGAGCAATGCATGATGGTATATAATGCTTGGTTAGTGACCATTGGTTGTACACTACTTTTCACGATGCATTGTGGGATACTTTGAGCCATAAAAAGGTATAATAAATCTCACTATACATTCAGACAGCACTACAAAATGGCAAAAAGGGAGCTAAAAGGAGAGTCAATACCAAACTTACATGCATCGGGAAAACAAACATGACTCGAAATGACAATTTTGATTCATGTCTGCTGGATGTTTTAATAAGCAACTGCTCAATATATCAACTTTAAAAAATGATAATATGTTAGCTTGTTTCTGCTGCTACCAAGTAGCCAAAAAAACAATTATCGCAGGTTTAATATCAAGTGTAAAAGATACTTATTTTACCATCATGGAAACTTCTGTGCAAGTTAAAAATCAGTCAATGCTAAGCTCAATGCTAATCACAAGGGATCTTATGGTTCAGCTGCCTTTTCTAAATGTTTTGCATTCTTGAAGATAAAACGTGGACCAGTAGTGTTGGCGAACATGGAACACGGTCACCTTCAACACAGAAACGTGTTGAGTTTATCAGCTCTGCTTTGTCGACGTCTAAATGGAGTTTGCTCTTGGAGGTTGTTGCCTTTACAGCTCTGTCATAATACTACAAGTCTTTCATCATGCTGTGTTGTAATCGGGACTGTAACTTATATTTCCATTATCTTTATGCTTTTTGCCAGAATCACACCAATATTGATAGCGAGTGTTAGATCATTACATCCATAAATGGTTGTAAAAGCAGTGTTATCCCGGATGCCTCAGTATGTGTCATATTTTCCACGTATTGTGAGAGTAACTGGCCTGTCGACATTACACACAGCAGACCACATGCTTTGCCCCCGTGCTTTTATATGGTTTAAGTTGAGCGGCCTTGGTCTCGATTCAAAAAACCTCTTCTGCTTGATGGCACACTCATAATTTAAAGGTGAAGTATAAATATTAATGACACGGCTCATTCACCAGGACACTCTTCAACGAAGGACGGCGTGCAATACTACCTAACAAAGAAAAACCCAAAGTTCAATCGTACATGTCGTTATGAAAAAACAAAAAATGTTGGTGCTGAAGCAGCTGATGAGTGTGGGTGACAGTCTGTGACCACGACAGCGAAGGTGATGAGAGGATAATGAGCTGAAGGGAGGGAGGTGTGTGTGTGTGTGTGTGATGCCTTTGAGTGCAATGCTGCTCGATGAGATACTACAGTGTTTTTCAACCCTTACTGAGCCACGGCACATTTTTTACATTAAAAAAATCCTGTGGCACACCACTAACCACAAATGTTACAAAATGACACACTGTAGCCTAATACAGCATATATGATGAAGTTATTTTAACTAAGGTTCAGGAACTGGACCACGCCACTCCACCTCGCTGATCTGCCACTCAGGCCCAGCCAATCAAACCACCTGTGCCTCATTAACTTGAAAACCTTATCTTCCAAAAAGGATCAAGAGCTGTTCCTCAATCCTTCCGACGACGATCTCTTCGACAATCGTTCTGTCAAGTTTTCTCTGATGGCGTCTCCATCCACAAAACGCATATTGGCCAGGAGTTGAGCATTTAGTCCACTAATGTCCATAGACTCATCAAGTTGCAATGCAAATTTCCCACTGATGCGTATCTTTTCCAAAACAACGCTTTCGATGTCTGCGGACATGTCATCAGTACGTCTGGCAATTGTGTTTTCTGAGAGATAATTGGACAATTTCCCACGGCACACCTGATGATCTCTCAAGGCACACTGGTGGTTGAAAATCACGGAGGTACTAAAGCATCTGACTCAATCTTCACTTATTACCAGGAGAGATAACTGATGGGTCTGCTGCATAATACTGGATTATTTTAGGGAGGAGGTATTGTAGTGAAGGAGACGTGTATGTTCACCTTAATCATAATGAAATCCAAAGTGACATCCACGACAATACATTTCATTTTACAGGTGTTTTGTATCCACCACGTTTAGTTTTTTACGTTTATTTTGTTGTCAGGGCTGATGAGGAATCAGCCAACAATTTACCGACAATTAATTTAGGTGAATGGAAAAACATCCTTAGCTACAGTGACGGTCTGGGAAAAACACAGAAATTGAAAGGGCAGGCAGTCTATTTATGGATCCACAAAAAGCGTTAAAAAATCTGATGTCGTATACAGTATTTCCTCTGAAGATGAAAGATGAAGCGTCAAACGAATGCCTGGTGGATCTGCAATAACCTACAACTGAACTTATCCCCGGTGATTGGATTTGTACACGCCACAATTTGAGGTCTGCTTTATGTAATCGGCAGCCTGTCACCTTCCTGCAGTGTGAACAGGAGGATGGGAGCTGGGAGGAGGTTGGCAGTCACGTTAGAAAAAACACGATTTAAATATTTTACATTCAATGAGGGTGCTTCAGGGGTCGGAGAGGTTTGTTACTTTGGAGATGAGGCTTTCTAGTCATCAGAAAACCTCTGCATGTGCATCCTCTCTCACTTAGACAACTGAATGTTTGATCATGTCTACTGTAACGATGATGGGTGGAGGAGCAGAACCTTTTCACAGTAACATCTGTGCATTTCAGACACTGCATACATATATATACACATATGTACTCATATAAAATGACTTAAGATCCAAAGCATGTTGTGCTCTGAATAGATGGATTATGCATTATTTTCCACAAGTTTAATTGATGTACCTCTCTTTGTTGAGAGCAATAACATTTTATAGGTTTCAGATTGTGCAAGGGGGAAATATTTCTTGCAATTTCATTTCCTTATGATTGGCTCTTCTTCTGTGGTGCTTCTTTATTGTCAACATGCACTCTTACACTCTCATATTTGCTGTTTTCATTCTAACCCAGGGGATCAGTCTCGCTCTTTTCATGGCAAACACACACATCAATGTCTGTAAATCCATCTAGAATAACACTGGTTAACACGCATGTCATACTTTCTATACTCATCAGTGACTGCAGAGTGTTTTAGACAAGGTTTTCAAACAGACATCAATATGATATTGCAAGTCCATTGTAATCAGAAGAATGTCAATAGGATCATAATTACTGTGCACGCACGCAGGCGCGCGCAGCCTCTATGTCTATATTAAGGTCTCACCTGGTGCCTGGATGACCTGAGCGAGCCAAATGACAGCGACCAGCCCGACTCCACAGCAGCAGAACCGCTGGAAGGGCCGCCGGTGCCTCGCTGCTGCTCTCATTCCTCAGCCGGCCGCATATCGACGAGAAACATCTGTTGCTCTCTTCCTGACACTTGTTTCACACTTTCTCAGCGAGCAGCTCCGAGCAAAGCGCCGCCAGCACCGCCTCCTCCTCCTCCCGCAACAGCAGCCAGCAGCAGAAGCAAGCAGCGAGCGACTTCTCTGCCAAGTTGTGTCAAAAAATCCCCGCAAACACGAGCCTGGTTTTTTTTGGTTTTTTTTTTCCCCTCCGGACTCAGAGCAGACGCGGCGCTGCTTCACTCCGACAAAGCTCCGGGTCGCTCATAGCGAGCGGACGCGTAAAAACAAGCTCTCTGCGCTGGTGTGTGCCAGTCTGAAAGGTCGACGGCGGATCCCACAGTGAGGCGCAGCAACAGGAGGCGACATGCTCTGAGCTCCGTGTGTGCTCCACTCTCTCTATCTCTCTGCTCGCACCGTGCGTCACTCCCGTCAGGCCACCAGGGGGCGACAAAGCCACGGACTCACGGACACGGGATAGTGGGTGACACCTCCACCTTTTTAAAGCCCGTGGCCCCCCCTGCTCACGCGCTGACAGTGTTTTCACTCCCGAGCATTAAAACACACAGCGCACATATTAAAAGCACATCGGTGCAAACGAACTGGTCCGAAGCTGCATCCAATTTTCCATCTCTCCCTGCTCTCCTCGCACCAATTACCTCTTGATTGGCTGCACACACCTGATCCCATTAATTAGGTGTGACTAGGGAAGGAAGAGGTGGAAAATATGCAGCTGTGGGAACCACTGAATGTATGATATTATTTTAATCAATAACTCATTAAGTCAAGAGAACCTAAGGCAAATATCATGCTTGTGTAGTACATGATAGGACAGCATCATTATATTTTCTTTAGGATTAATAGGATCTGTAATACAAATAGGATTATTCATTTTAGGACATTTTGTAGGAAAGATAATAAAAGTAATAGTAACCCCCCAACGGGCCGGTCAGAGGTGGAAAATGCCAGGGCCGAATTTCACTCCCAGTCCACCCCTGACAGTGAATGAAAGATGTGACTCTACGGTGGCTCTCATAGCTGTGGAAAAGCAAACCAGTTCTTCAAAGGTTCTCAGATTAAAACGACTTTGAACCAGCATGAGCACCAGCCCAGAACCAGCAGTTGGTTAACTTTGGTTGAAAGGGAGTATATATGACCTACATAAACAAACCAGACCATCACTGAGGAGACTGGCCATTCCCACACATATATTCTTTACGCCTGTCACCAGGAGTTTATAACATTACTGGGAAATGTTGATAACTTCAGCTTTCTCAACAAAATTAATATTACAGAGCAACTGAATCTGTTATTTGTAGGCCTACATGTATAAAAGGTTTGAACAGGGATCAAATTGAAGATAACTTTGTTTCACTGTTGTCCTATTGAAGTTATTGACTGCCTCATCGCGTATTTCTTTGAAAACAACTCGGTCGACAACAAATGAATGTGCTTTTTACGTGAGGAGGAGGTGGTGTCAATACCGCTTTTGGCCACAGGGGCCGCCAGACGCAGCAAAAATGAAAGTTTTTTGTAGCATCTTTAAAGTGGTACTAAAGCAATTTTGTATTGTAATCATACATAGTTTGGGGACTTCTTCAAAGCAGAGATGGCAGAGATATCTGAATATTTAGTCTGTAATTTGGTTCAAGCTCCAAAACATTCAGTTCTGTGCTTCCCAACATGCAACCTGATAGTCTTTTCATGACACTCTTGATGCTCACTTTTCAAACTCCACACCTCCAGTCTGTAAAGCAGACTTTATATTAAAGAAGGTTGAAGGTGAGATTACCGTGGGGGCATCACTATGACATCATCGGGGTTATTTTTTTAAGATTTTACAAAGCTCCCTCAAACTGTTTTCACAGACTGAATAGCACCCTGTTAACCTCTCGAGGAACTGCCATTGTCGTGTTCAAACGAACAGTTGTTTCTCTCGCAGCCCGTTACATCTAAACCGCGACCATAGCTGCCGGTAGTTCCTCAAAGGTCAACTTGATCTTGTGAATCCAGCTGCCTCACAAGGTCGTAGTATAGCCATGATGGGTGAAACTGATTTGAAATGATGACCAATCCTGATGTGTGAAATTGGTGGAGTTGCCCTTTAAAGATGTTAAAGGAGTTTTCTTGTAAACAAACTAAAGACAAGTTTACATTCAGCGTTTTGTAACAGAAAAAAAAATCTTGAGCGCTTTTTTCTTTCCTCATTAAACATTTGATTGGTTTACAACCAAGTATTTTTCTTTACTGCTTTTGCACAAGTATTACTTTGCTTTCTTTGGGTGTTGTCACCACCATCTGTCAATCAGTGGAATACCACGTGTGCTGATGTGCGTCCTCAATGGTGTGCAGAACACCAACAAAACAGGGACCCACTCTTAAAAATATTCCCACAGCGCTGCCAGTCAGAGCCTCCACAGGGTGCCTTTAGGGTGCAACATTTAAAGCTATTAATAGTTCAAATCGACGACCGGTTTCGACCTCAGAAGATCGTCTTCAGTGAGAGGGCTGGAAATAGGCCTTTTTGATGTGGAGGCCTTTTATAAATGCATTGTGAGTAGTCCTAGGGAGGGGGAACCCGATGATTGTCTCAGCTGTCTGAAAGGTCTGATTCACAACACTCACTGTCAACAAGGTCCTGATTTACAAGAAGGTGGTGAAGATGGGACAGAATGATAAAATAACCATATAATTCAGTGTGGTACAGTCCCATCAGGAGACTGACTGATCCTTTAATGTGTTTTTTTTTTGCTGGCTTTATAGGTCCATTTCATTATCTAATAATTATTGCCTTAAATTACAATCTGTGCAGGTGTTGCTTTTCTTGTGTCCACCCCCTGCAATCTGCACCCAGCAGGAGGAGATTCTGAAGCTTCCCTACTCCTGTGAGCTGGCAGAAAATGTCTTTCCCGACAATATACTTAAAATAGTGTTATTACTTTGAACAAAAACAAGTGGGCAATCTGCCAGTAGGGTTTCGAACGTGAAATGAGTTAAGTGACTTTCAGTGATATAATTTACTTCAACACACAAAATTTTCGATTCATTTTTTACTTGTATTGAGAAAAATTTGATTTGTACTGCAAATCGTTTTCAGTTGATCTCTGCGAATGATTTCTCTGCCTTATTTTCTCCTCCGCCAGCTCTTGAATAACTTCTAAATTAAAATGTTAAAAGTCAGAGGACGGCCTCACGGTCTGTTTTGAGAAACAAAGACTACTTGTCACATGGAGACCTTCCAGAAACAGGGTGAAGATTAAGAAACACTGCTGCGGTGCTGTCTGCTAATAATCCACCCTGCTGCCAGTTTCCCAGGAAGAACAAGAAAGTACACAAACCCTTTTGCGTAAAAGTGAAATGTGCTCTTCAGGACAAGCAGTCTGGTTAATGTCTTCTGTTGAAAATTAAGACCTTAAAAAGCCTCTGTACAGTTAAAAAAGTAAAAAAACAACATCAGTAAGCCTGTAGCGTCCTGGTATTTTTCGTTCTTTAATGTTTAACAGCAGAGTTTGACTCTGATTAGTTTATCATTGACTTGCATGGCTTGTTTTATGAGGTGCATCACTTATTAACAGGTTGCACGCTTTGCAAGTACAGTACAGCTGTTGTTTTTTGCACTGGAGTACACCAATTTAAGAAGTTTTTTGTCTCAGTCTCATTTTGTCTCAGTCTTTAACTTTTCTTCCCTGAACAAGTTTGTAAAACTGTCTTGATTGTGTTAAAAATGCATCGAAGCCAAACTTTTCCCAACCAGGAAATTTAATTCCACAGATAAATGAACCATTGGTTGTATTTCTAAACATTAGCTGATCTCATAGATAAAATATGTATCTGTTTGTATCTGTAGATGTGTAATACTGATAAAACCTGTGAAATCTGACTATAATCTTGTTTATGGTTGATTATGGTGATGTTGGAGGCAAACTCATCTCCTTGTTATGTGTGGTGCAACAGTGGCCTGGCCATTAAAAATACAATATACAACCCCACAAACTAGGAGTCTAAACACCCACCCACACACACACACACACACACACACACACACACACACACACACACAAACACACACACACAGCAGCAGCAGCACGTGGCCTCTGTATTTACAGAACACGGATGAGTCAAACTGGCGTTAAGCCCTTGAGCTGTGTGTGACACACAGCCCCTAGTGAAGACTCCGTCCTGCTGCTCCAACCCCAAATAAAGACATAGGCCGGAGCATTGTTGTCATCAGTCCTCCTCCTGGTGTCAGGGCAGGGAAGATGGAGCGGTTTTCTGCGGCTGGTGTTTAGGGAAAGCCTTCCAGAGGACAGAGCCCTGGGAAATGTTTGTATGATGTTGTCGTGCTGTATTATGATCATGGAACAAGCTTTGGAAAGAGTATTTGTCTTACCTCATGCTGTATCAATCCAGGAAGGAGGGAAAGTGCATCCAATCAAAGTGTTGTAAATCTGTATTATCTCACTCTGAATCTCTACATGTGTTTATGTGAGACAGGCTCGTTTTATTTTTATATCCAGGGGCCGAATCTCAATCAGATGTTTTATTTAGTTGTTGCACTGATGAGACACAGTGAGAGGAGGATGAATCCTCCGTTTCAACCATCAGACGGATTGACATAAAATTTGGTCCACATTCATTTTAACCTCAAGAGGAATCGTAATAACTTTGCTGATCCCTTAAGTTTTCATCAGCGGTGGAAATATTCAGATACTCAACTTAAAAGCAGCAATACTAATAAGATTATACTGAAGTATAACTACACAGGTATTGAAAATAAAATTAACTAAGCAAAAAAAAAAAAGATTAACTAAGTATCAGATGTCTTACTTTTCAACGTTTTTAACTTTAGACTTAAACTGGAATGAAGTGTTTAATGGATATTAAATAGTTAAATTAGTTTCTATTTTGTTGGGAGTTTATTGTGGCCCTCTGTATTTACATGAGGGTGTTACATGTGTTGTTACAATCACCTCTGCATATGGGGGCAGATGTGACGTTTGATGTCTCATGTTTCAATGAACACTGTGACTCTTACATTGATTGTAAAAACATTCAACCAAAAATTGTTATAATTGCCCCTGGTCTCCCCAATCATTTCTAGTCCACTATGTAAAATTTTCAAGGGTCACTGTGTTGTTTTGTAGAAGAAATTAAAAGTCAGAATTATAATATTTACAATATTAATGAGGTAATACTACAAACTCAAACATTTATTTTTCCCCTAAGTGAATAAACAAGCTGTTCTCAGAGGAAAATAAGGTCCCCAGAACACTGTTTGAAGCTAGAAAGGTGGCACATATAAACAAAGTTCAACAGTTGTGTTGTCCTTTAAGGTCAATTTGTTTATTCAGTTTATCCAGTACCTCAAAATTGTACTTAAGTATTGCAAACAACTGATTGTATGCAAACAAGTTATTCTCCATTGCTCTTTTTCCTCTGGTAGAAATGCCAATATGTAGAATACTTTGTTTTACGACAGAATGCCTTGAAAGTGCTAATTAGCAAATGTTAGCGTGCGAACATGCTAAATTAAGATGGTAAACAGGGTCACGATTGCACCTCTGTTCATGTACTATCCTTCCGCTCCGCCACATTTTGGAAGCAAATATTGTACTTTTTACTCCACTACATTTACTTGATAACTTTAGTTACTAGTTACTTTGCAGATTAAATGCTGCATAAGAGCCTCAGTAGCACATTTTTAAATTGATATATTGCAATCTACTGACCAAAAGTATTAACATACATGTGAATATACAGTTGGCTGTGGCTCAGGGGTAGAGCCAGTGTCTTGTTATCGGAAGGTCACTGGTTCGATTCCCCTGGTCTGCATGTCAAAGTGTCCTTGGGCAAGATACCGAACCCCAAACTGCTCATGATGTGCTGGTTGCCACTGCCATCAGTGTATGATTGTATGTATGAATTTACTGTAAGTTGCTTTGGACAAAAGTGTCTGCTAAAATGTAAAAATATGTGTGACTTTCACATTTACCAAAGTAATCTTTTAACACAATAGCTTTACTTTTACTCAAATATGACTTTTTGTAACACTGGAGTTATTATATAAGAGTTATAGCACTGTGAATGGTGTAAGAAAGCATAATAACAAACATGTTTGTGTGATTAAGGTCTGACAGCATGAACCAGATTAAACTGAAGAGTTTCTACAGTTTCCTCTGTCAGCCTTTTTCAGTTCCCTGTAGGATGTTAAATAACAGAGAATATCTGGACAAACAAAAGCTGTGTCGTGCAGCTGATATCACTGTGGAGCTCTGAAGGGTCAGGGACAGAGCTCGTCACCGTGCTTTGCTTGCTCAGCTCATCTCAGAGACAAACAGGAAGTTAAACTGTCTGTTTCTTGGAGACGCTAAAGGTTTGTCAAGTGTGATGGTCAGACAGGTTGAACCGATTCAGTGTCAACACATGTTCGTTCAGTCCACATACTGCACTGAACACATAATAATCGTCGTCACCAGTAGCTCTGGATGACGGTGTTTCAATAAAATATGAAAGTCAGAGTGTTGAGATTAAATCAGAGCTTTTGACGTCCTGATTCTCAACAGTTAAATTGAAATCTTGTTCAAATCAGTGATGTTCTTCTGCGTCCAGATAGATATTATCAGCTCTCGAGCAGCGTTAGGCTGCAAATACATTTTTAATTAAAAAACAGTTCAAATGTTTGTTTCTTTTTGTGTGTGTGTGTGTGTGCGTCATGCATCAACCTCAAAAATCAGATTTAGAACACGAAGCAGTTTGATTGTGAAGAGATGAGTGTTTTTATAATCCTGCTCCTCAAAGCTGCTGCGTTTCATTTCAGCTGCGGGATTGATTTGCACCTGGAACAAGTGCAAACTGCAAATAACAGGAACCCTGCAGCACTCTGGGTGCAGAAAACCATTGATTTGGTGTAAATGCAGTCAGCTGTATCAGGAGAAGATTTAACTTTTTCATTATTTATTTATTCACGATTTGCTTTCCTCAGTCTGTTTAGAGATGTATTTTGCCCTGATGCAGCTCCAAAACAAAATCAAATCATTTCTAAAAGTACCTCAAGTGTGGCCCTTCCCTTTTATACCAAGAACATTTCTGTGTTTGCCCATGTACGAAGAATATTTTGCATACTACTTCTCCTTTTGCTAGCTCAATTACAGCAGAAGCCTTGTGTTTTAAGACCCCAGGAGAACACACCTTCCCATAGTGTGAGTTAGACTGTTTATACATACTTCTCGTGCTTTCATCCCACCTTGTCAACTGACTTTTACTGTCTACTATTTTCAGACAATCAGATTTGGCCCTGACCTCCGTCTTATGTCAGACCTTCAAACTGTTCCTTCCGTGGCTGCTTTCACCTCCCCCGCCTGCTGCGTCCATCAGAGTCCAGTCCAGGATGGGAGATCCTCATAAAATCTGGTTCTGGATAAATCCATCCAGCTCTTCTCAGGTTATCTCTAGATCTTCACCACCGCTTATATATAGACTCCAATGGGGTGGATACTCCTATGTTAATTAACAATAAGGTCTAATTGCTACTCTTTCTATTCCTGCCTATGGTTTCAAATAAAGCAAGTGGAAAAAAATAATACTAATAACTCTCTAATTTAACTGATGTTTACATCTCATGTTGTGCAGCGTCTCTGCTGCCGTGCTTTAAATAGAAAACACCAGTTCAACCAATCAAAACGTTATGTTCTCTCTGCTGTCTGGTGTAGTTATGGAGTGATTAGAGTGCCATACAAAAGAAAGTGAATATAGAAATATCAAGAGAAATAAATAAAAGAATCAATAAGTAAATAAAATATATTACATTCTAAACATAAGGAGAAGTAATAAATGAGTAAGTCTAAGGAAAAGAATAACAAAATACAAAAGAATAATTATAAGCAGTTTCAAATGTGCTTGTTTTCTTTCTGTAGTTATATATTTATTAATATATTTTTAAAAAATGTTTTATTTGTGCTTATAAATTACACATTTTTTCTGTATATTCTTAATTTTTGCAATTGTTTTACATCATTTGTTTATTTTTAATATATTTTTATATTTCTGCCCCCTTTTTGTGTCCTAATGTTTTTTCCCTGGTGTTTTTGCTATTTCTTGAAGGGCCAGGCTGTCCATCATCTGGCTTTGGCTGGGCCTTCCTGTCCATTTTTTATCCTCTACAAACTACAACAGAATGAAAACCACCTCCCATAATCATCCCATCACATCCTAAAGTCATTTAGACACATACCTCAACATTATCTGCCTTTGGATCACTGTGTTGACACATCATGTGTATCAGCTGTGTTTGTCACCAGACTGAGATTGTTGCAATTCAAGATAAGTTACATGTGATGCCCAATATATTGCAGTTTTTTCCCCCGTATGTCCCTTTTAGGTCATTCAGTCACAATCAGATTGTTTTCTCACATACTCTGTTGGATTTTCTGAGACAATTTATTTTTTTAAATATTTAAATACCAAAATAATCATCCCTAAGAGGAAGCATACGCCATTCAACACATTCATATCAACTTCAACTCGATTTCAATGCATCATCAGACATTTGAAGCACCTTTTTCCTTTTAATTCGCTTTTAAAAACCATATATTTGTCGGTTTGCGTCCGTGAACAATCGGTGGTACTCGCTGAGCTTCAGTGATTCTTCAGACCAACAACAACAACACACATCTATTATTATCATCTGTTCCTTCGCACCATGTGTTACTCAATGACTTTTCCCTGTGAGGCGGATGAAAGACCAGATGTTGCGACGGTCTCTTAGAAAATCCTTCATCTGCCGATAAAAAAACCTCAGTAAGTGCAACCGAAGACAAAGAAATGAGGTCACTATGCTGGGTTAACATACATTACATTTTCAGGTAGGCACAAAGTCAGAGAAATAAGCCTTCACGTAACACCAGTATGACCAGTTTGACCATCCATTCTGAAAGAGGAGTTTCACTCATTAAGGCGTACCTAATGGTGTTTTAAGACCTTATTAAATATGTACGAGCTATCGCTGAAATAGCTCAACACTAGAATGATAATAAGAGTCACATTAAGCAAGATTTGCAGATAGTATTTTGTCATATCATTGTTGGTTCTCTACAAAAGAAATTTATAACCAAGCCCACCTTTCCTTTCTGCCCTATTTCACATTTTTTTTCCTCCAGTTTAAACAGCTACAAGAAAATCCACATTTGCATGATTAATAAGTTACATTTTTATACATACACACATACAGAGAGGGGGGGAGCTTGGAAGTTGCTTGGCACATTCTCATGCTTGACCAACCTCCTACAATCTAAATAACTATACAAGACACAGTTGAACAGGTCTTCTCACACGGACGTCTCCCTGTTCAGTCGTGAGGCTCACAGGAGGTGAAACAGGAGCCTGCGGATATTAACACTTTGTCTGCATAATCATCCTGCAAAAGGAGGGCGTACACAACCCAATGCACTAAGTAACATGGAACTGTACATACAGTATCTTCACATACTGATAAAGATTCATAATTTAATCTGTATATATCTTAATATGCTGGTACCAGGTATTCACAGTGACTCTAAAATAAAATTACAAGAGGAAGTCTGTACAAGAAACAAGAGAGTCTGAGTGACCGGTGAACGTTTGGCATCCCTTTTTCAGTCAGTTCGGCTTGATTGAATTTGGTGGGATTCAGGAGAGCTGCCTGGGCTTTTTCGTTGGCACTGAGGAGAAGCAGTCCGACTCCTCTAAACACGTTTGTTTGTTTGTTTGCTTGTTTGTTTGTTTATTGGCGCCGTCAGCAGTGGACACAAAAAAAGGTGAGGTAAGGAAGGTGGTGCCAGGAGGGGGGGATGAGATCGTCTCCACCTTCTTCTGTTGAGCGAGGCTAAATGAAGTACAGCATGTGCCCTGTCCAGTGCTGATTTTACATAAGAAACAAAAATGAAAAAAAAAAAAGAAAGTGCAAGAACGACACAGAAACATACACAAACACACATCAGGGGTGGAACGGTAAGATTTCACCTACCACTCAGAAGCCATACTAAACAATTACCCCAAAATAGTCACTGTAGACATCCGCCAAAAACACAAAACATATTTTAAATACAATATTCTGTATTTCACTATGAGTTCAAGGTGTTTTATTCAGACACCTAAAGCTATTTTGCCAGCTGAAAAAGAAAAAGCTGCCGTTTGGCATTTTGTGGTTCAGGCCAGCAGGAGGAGATCTTCTACAGTATGGCTGCTACAAGAGTGAGGTTAGAAGAAAACAGCTACAGGCTATCATGGAAGGAAGCTGAAGCATTTCTTTTTCCTGCCATTGTCTGTGTCTTCGGGAGAGGTACGACCCCTTTAATATTGTTTTCATACGTACTTCCAGGAGGAACAAGCATGCTTAGTTCATTTTTTTTTTCAGGGGACATTTCCAGTTTACGTCCCTTTCATTTATGTTTTTTTTTCCCTCTCCCTACAAACTGTCTTAAATACAGTACTACTGAGAAGTGATGAGGGCAGAGAGTGATGTCCTTATGTAACAGACGCTGCCCTGAGGCCAGTCACTTAGCATCATTACATGTTTTGAAGTAGAAGGCAGCCTGCAGGCTCGTCATTGACATGTTCCCTTTTTTTTTTCTTGTGTTTTTGTTGCGAGGCCTCCCACACTATGAGCACACACACTCACACATTGCAACTACACGTCCGGCAGAGAGGATAGCAATACTACTGTTCACATATATTATTGGTGATATATATATACACTTTTGGTCATTTCAGATAAGACACCACCAAACATGCTATACAGTGTCTCTCAGTCTTCATTGCCACTTTTTTTTATGCAAGTGCTATTTCAGCCCAGCTTGTCAAGTATTTGAAGCAAGGTACAGTAAGAGATGCACACACACACACACTGAGGCACGCGCGCGCACACATGCGGCACACACACATACTGTAACATACACACCAAGAGAAGCACTCTGGCATAGCACGCCAACGCAGCAGCCTGGGAGCTGCCCATTGGTCAGTCTATGAAGGGATGTGGAGAATGTCTTTTGTATGAGTTGATTTGCATACTCCCTCACCAACTGGCAGGTCCAGGATTCAGGAATGAGATACACAGTTTGAAGAGGATGTGTTTGTGTGTGTGTGTGTGTGTGTGTGTGTATGTGTCTGCTTTTGCAAATATGCACAAACAAAATAAGTATACTGAGCGTACAAGCACGCTGCATGATTTGCATCTTTCCCTCTGCTGATTTGTGTGTTTGTGCGTGCCGCGGCGAGGCGAGGTGAGGAGAGGAGAGGAGAGGCTAACAGGGCTTGTTGACGTTGCACAGCAGCTCAGTGACTTTGATGAGGCGAGCCACCGTGCTCTGCGACTCCTCCTGCAGCCGCTGGTTGTTCTGCCGGAGGCTCTGCACCTCGGCCTGCAGCACCGCCTTGTCCTCTTTCTCCTGAAAGACATCGGCACACAACAGAAAACAAAAGCCGTCGCTCAGATCGCTGTGGCAGGAACGGGAGGGGAGCGACAGGTACAGCGGTGGCTTTAAGGCAACTAGTGGGCACACATAAACACAGAGCTTGAAATACAACGACACAGGAAGTGTAGAGAGGCACATCTCACTGCAGTGCAGGAAAAAGACACAATTAGTGACTGAACGGACCATTTTCTTTGATGGAAAATGAGTTCAGATTCTAAACGAGTGATTCCCAACCTTTTCTGTAAGACGTACCCCAACAGTTCATAACTGGACTGAATGTTTAGGTCAGTTTGGTCAAGTTTGCATTTGTGCTACAACCACATTTCAACTATTTATCAATTACTTTTAGTTAATTATTTCATATCCTCTTGCTTGCTAACTAGTTTTCATGCACTCTTAATGGCAATAACACATAAATTAATTTAGTTAGTTAGTTATAACTTATGCACTTTTTAAAGGAGACATATTATGCGCATTTTCAGGTTCATAATTTTATGTTGGGTTACTACTAGAATAGGTTTACATGCTTTAATGCTCAAAAAACACATCAGTTTACTCAAACTGTCCACTGCAGCAGCACTGTATTCTCCCTCTGTCTGAAAACGCTCGGTTTTTAGCTCCTATCTCTTTAAGGCCCCCCTCCCGAATACACAGTCTCCTCCGATTGGTCAGCTCACACATGTCTGAGCCAGCACTGCTAACAACATCAGTGCAGCTGAGCTAAATCAATTCTTGCGTGCCAAACTAGCCGCTAGGCATGAATTATGCAAATGTGTGACATTGTGACGTGTCGTTGTCACAGAGTCACAGAATCAAAGGCGGGACTACTGACGAGGCATTCAGGAGCAGTGTTTTCTGTGGGAGAGATGAGCTTCTGTTGGTGTGGACCTTTTAAACTTTCAAGAACCTATAAAACACACTGAAGGATACAAAACAAAAAGCATAATAGTTCTCCTTTAAATCAAATAATAGATTCTATGTTTTTTAATTAGTTGAGCTACTCTGTAATCTCTCCACGTACCCCGAGGCAAATACAGAAGTAGCCCCTTGGGCACAAGTACCCCTGGTTGGGAATCACTGCTCTAAATGACATCATTGTCTCAATGCTTTGAGGTTTAAAGCAGCTGGTCAGACTGAGTAAGCAACTTACTACATATGTAATGGGTATAGAGCTGCAAGTATTGACTTATTCATTATTTTTCAATAATTGCTTAACTATTACATTTAAAAAAAATGAAAAATCACAGCTACCAAGATGACGTCTTTAAATTGCTTGTTCTGTCCGACCAACAGTTCAAAGCCCAAAGATACTCAATTTACCAACATATAAAAAAGAGGAAAGCAGCAAATGTTCACATTTTAGAAGATAGAATCAAAGAATGTCCCATTTTTACTTCATTAAAGACAGACGATTAATCAGTTATCAAACCTGTAGCTGATTAATTTTCTGTTGAAATTGGTGTCACCATTATTCTTGAGAGTTCATGGACCAAATGATTGGTTGATAAGAACAATAATGAAACGAGTATAGTTGCAGTCCCGATCAAAGAATAAATAGAAAACGTTCCATACAATTGAGAGGAATAATATATTTATATAATATTTTGTACACACACAGACACAAACACTATTTATAAAAAAATCCTCAACACAAGGTCCACCTGTCTGCTGACTCCACAGGCTGAATGAAAGCACAAGTGGACCTTGTATTGAGAACTCTTTTTTTCAAGCAGCTGTTTCTGAGGTGGAGAAGAAGCCTTTGAATTCATCACATACAGCAGTCTTTGACATCTACATGAAAAAAAAAAATAAACAAAGCAACACAGATTTGTGGAAAGAGGAAAGTGCTAGAAAATATTTACACCAAAGGAGTTGTAATAAATACATTTTAAAATAAGTATGATGTTGGAATAGTCAAAGAATCTGAAAATGTCACTGTACAAATTTACAACAGAGTTATGAATAAATAAATGAGTGTTTTTGTATCTTCAGTGAGTCAGCTGAGACTTTGAAATGGCCGAACGGACAGGAGGATTTAAAGTAAACAAAAGGCAGCATCAGAAAACACAAATCCTCTCGCTCCAGCGACAGAAGCTGTGATGCTTTAAATACTTTCTCCTACCTGCTGACACTCCCGTTGAGCTCACTGAAAACATTACAGAGAAAAACATTCATGAAAGTCAAAGCACCTTTTGCAGGTCATCCTGCAGCTTCCTCAGCATGGCTTCCAGCTGCGATACCTTCTCTTCTAGGTGGCCTGGAGAGTCACTGCAACAAAGAGATGCAGTGACACTCGTCAACAGCAATTACAGAATTTTTGCAGAAAACAAATAAATGGAAACCAAATCATCAACAGGGTGAATGTCTTCACTGCTGCAACACCTCCCTTCATCTCATACAGAGCGAACATCGTCCTTGCCACCTTTAATGAAACCTGTAATACTCAGAGATCAATTTACAGTAATTGCTACTGCTGACACGCAGACCCATTCTGAGCGAGTACGGTCATCCCATGATGCATTTCGTCTGACCGCAGTTATACATAATGACGACGCCCGACAGAGCGGTGCACAAAGCCGTCTCCAGGTGACGTGAAAAGCCTGACAATGACTTCAAAGGAAAGAACATGATATTGTGAAAATGACCTAGTGTTGTATTTTTAAGTTTGATAAATTTGGTATATTTGATCTTTTCTTTGTTTAAAGGAGTCACATTATGCTCATTTTCATATTCATCATTTTATTTTGCAGCACTGTATTCCCCCTTTGTCTGAACACTGTGTCTCATGAGTCTCCACATGTCGAGTGCAAACTGTATTTGTGGACAGCGTTTGCTCATCTAAATTTCTCTGAATTTTGAACATAAGAAATATTTATTTGTGCTAGATACTAACCTCTTGTTAGTATCTTGTTTCACAGACAGAAGAAGATGAAGAAGAAGTATGGTATATGGAGAATACTGTACTGGTGTCTTTTTACAGCTTTTTACATGCCAGATGGAGCCAAACTGTAATGGTGAAACAGTCATCAATGCTGACCTCTACAGTACGTGGGTGGACATGAACTGCTCCTGTAAACATGAGGGACTTGGACTGCAGAGAAGCTTTACGTCGGTGTTTGCTTGTTTTCTTATTGACTCATTTTCTGTTTTGCTTTTCGCCAACACTTCTTTGGACTTTGTAATGGTAAATGGTAAATGGACTCTACTTATGTAGCACCTTTTCTAGTCTTAGCGACTACTCAAAGCGCTTTACATCACATTGTATGATCACACACTGCGTGGAGGAGAGAAAACAAGGCGACCAAGGAGCACCGAGGAGCTGGGAAAGTATAAAAGTAAAACAAAATGGATTGGAGTGGGAGTTGATGACAATGACAGTGAGTCAGACATGCTGTGTGTGTGTGTGTGTGTGTGTGTGTGTGTGTGTGTGTGTGTGTGTGAGCATCTGTGTCTGCATGCACATAAGTGCACCACTGAGTCAGCGAGAGGGCTCTCTTTATGGGGGAGAGAAGCCATTGCACTGAGTCAAACAGTGGTATTTGGCCGATAAAGTCTGAATATTTGAGAGAGGATAAAGGAGAAGATGAAGAATAAAGACAAAAGGAAAACCAAGAGACTAACTGCAGTGATACTGAACTGTCTGTATGAACTGTAGAGCAACCCACCTGTCCTTTGAGTCTTTCAGCTTGCTATCTGTCTGGTCTCCGGCTTGGGAGGGGTCTCCGGCTTTACGGTCTGTGGTAGGGAACATTATCCACATTATTGGCATTTAAAATATCTTTACATATAATAATCAACAGTAAAGATGAGGGAGGCAAAAGTGGGAAATGTACTATACATCATATGGCCAAAATGATTTGGATATGTGAGCATTACAGGACTTTTAGAACCAGGCTGCAGAAATGTATTCCCATCCAGTCACAAAGGCATCAGTAGCTGCAGTTACACAGACAGTATTTCTTCAACATGACTGAAATCATTCTTATTAGAGATCACAACTTAACTGTTTCATAAGCGATTCGATTAGAAAGCATTTAATATAACTGTTTTCACATGCACAATAATGGTTCCACCAGCTGTGATGTGTCCAATTTGTCCGCCAACAAGCCACAGTCACCTTTAAAGTGCCAGTTTTTTGAATGGAATTTGGCTGGCTCTGTTCAATGGGGAGCCCACCAAGACAAATGCCTTTTAAAATTATCCGAATTTTATATTTCTTTCCTCATCAGTGGTAAAAAATGATCATTTGTGAGCCGGTAATTCTTGTTTATTCGGCATATAACCTTTGACAAAGTTATTTAAGTTATTTAGACAGAATTTCAACTTTTTTGTGCTTTACTAGCTACAGACACATTCCAAGGAACTTAATTTGGTGAAAAGTGCCAACAACAGGAAGGCAGACCGATCGTAAAAGTTAATATTTTATCGTAGTAAGTGTTACTTCAATGGGATTAATGTTGAACTCTGCTTAAACAGCCTACATTAAAACTTTTTGATTAATTAAATAAGAGTATCTTTGTGCTTAGGTCCAAATCTCATTTGATATTTCTGATTGTGCTAACAGCTAAGGCAGCTTGTTTTATTGTTTGACACTTAAACAGTGAAAGAGGTATGGATCTATAAATAGTGTCTCACCCTCTCGTGACAAAGCCTCCAGGATGCTGCGGCAGGCTGTGGCCAGGTCAGCGATGGACTGCCACTCCTCCTCAGTAGAGTCTGTCGTCTCTGAGAGAACTGAGGGAAGATTTAAGATTGAAGATTGTTTTCTTATTAAACATGTCTCGGTGTAGCAAATATATCATAGCAGGGAAAATAATACAGCAGAACAGCGGGACTGCAGACATTCGAGCAGCCGTTCTACAATAACAGAGAGTCACCACTGGGGGGTGCTGCTGTGTTAATGCTGGTCAGATTCAGGAGCAGAACAGAGGGACAAGGAGGACACATTATTATTTATGACTGTAGGTTTCATACAATTATGTTTTTGACTTTGTAAGGTCTTTTTGAAGAAGTTAAGATGAAAACAGTAGATGAAAGTAAAAATGTGCTAAATTTCATTTGAATAACAAAGTTTTGGTAAATGATTGCATGCAGATTTAAAAAAAACATCTAAAAAATTGATTTTAAAATGATGACATTTGTGCCTTCATAGCTGATTGTTTACTATACACAACAAATAACAATGTTGCTGGTTCAATTCCAGCTGGGGACCATTTCTCTCTCTCTCTCCCCATTTCCTGTCTGCTTCTTAGCAATCAACCTGTGTAATAAAGGCAATAATCTAACAAAAGACGCTATAATCCTTCCTTTTTAAGATCTATCAAGTCCTTGAATTTCATCTTTTAGGTTCAAAAGTTGTGGTACACTTTAACGACCTGCAGACTTCCTGTGAAAGCACACAACATAAAACAATCAGGGGCTTCAGAGGCCGCCCCCACAAAAATCAGAAGAATTTGACGAGAGGATGAGCAAGTGTGCTCTTACGGCGCTTAAATGATGAGTCTCATAGTCTCGGCGGAGGCAGAGCAGATGGTGTAAGAGGGGCTCCTTGATTTTGGGGCTGCCTAAAAAACTCCACCCCTCCCACTACCCATCTGTCCCCCTTTTATCCCCGCCCTGGCAGGGGGTGGCAGCAGAGCAGGGGTGATATTAGATTAGCGGAATAGGGGGCAGTGCGGATGAAAGAGGAGGGACAAAGGGGATGCAGCGGGGAGGAGAGAGAGGATAATGAAGAGAGGGGTTTAAGGCAGAAAAAATCTGTGGAAAAGGAATTAAATCAGGCAGGGATGATTTGCAAAACATGTGTAATTGTTCCATTTTGGCATCGCTGGAGCAATCGTGTCAGCTGTTGTGTCTGAGAGGGGGAGCTTTGTTTTGAGTCCATGATCAGGGTCATAACATCTCTGCGTGCTCTTTGTCCCTCAATTCATTTTCAAACATTTATTTCTTTATTTTACATGCAGCTTCCATTCCTTTTTTCAATTTAAAGTATTTAAAATATATATATATTGAGGGGTAAGAACCAGAGGGTCATAAGTGACATTTGACCAACTTTATAGGAAATTCAAAACAAAAAAATGACCATAATTTGTCCTAAATTTAAGTCAATATTTGGACATTTATTGAAAAGAATACTTTTAATATATGTAAGTGCATTTATGTCCTTTGGACTGCAAATAGTTTCAAGTGTCACTTCTCTTGGTTTTTGATCAATAATTGGTTTAAAATTCAAATGTGCCCTTTTGGCTGTAGAACGAGCTCAACAACAGCTTTCATTTCATATATATAACTCATAAAACAAATCTTTTTCGGTCAATCACACCCCTCTCAACTCTCATTATTACAATTATATAGCATGATATGTAGGAAAATTGATGTCCTTACTCTTGGTGATGGAGTTATGAAGACTCAGGGCTCGTGAATTCCTCTCAGCTCGGTCCACGCACGACAGCCGAGAAGACGAGTCACTCGCCGAAGCTTTGTCATCGCCGAACTCAGCGGCCATGAACTGAAGACACAGAGACAGAGGGGAAACGACACTGTCAGAGAGGAGAACAGAGCGCTGCAGAGAAACCAATCAGATATCCTCTCGTCTCAGCCTGTCACCTGTTCGTCCTCCAGGGGAACCTTGGGTTTGACGGCCAGGATCAGATCAGGTGTGGCATCCTTCAGCTCACCGACGTTCTCGTAGATGTGGCGTTCCCCCTTCAGCCCCACGTTGTCGTACACATGCCTGATGGGAAAAAAAAAAACACAAAGCAAATATGCTGTTGATGCTCCCTGACATTTTTTTTTATCCAATCCAGAGGTCAAAACAGGAACTGGATTACTTAAACAAGTAATCTGCAGGACGGCTTAGATTTTGGCCTGATTGATGTTTGCTATCCTGCCCTCACAAAATCATCCATCACAAAGATCATATCTGATGCGGTTTTGGTCAAATTGCTCGGTTCTGCTTCGCATGACAATGAAAAACAGTCAAATTCATTTCGGTGAGCAGCAGAGTTTAATATCATCCTCATGAATATTTCCTTTACAATCTCCTCTTCAAGCTGCTTTTTGGAGTTCTCAGGGGAAGGACGACCAGGCAGTGTGTTAAATAATCAAATAATTTGTCAGGCAAATACATACATGTCCTGCTGTGTTTCTCTTTTTCCTTGCAGTTTAACACTTGGCAAACATTCTTGTGACTCTCAGATGAGGACCTCGAGAGGATCAGGGAATATTGCAGAGTGCGAACCATCATATAAGTGATTGTTAAACGGAAACAAATGCTTTGTTGTTGTCATTTATTTGACTTGCTGTCAGCGACTAAGGTCTGAAGAAGAAGAAGACAAAAACTTTCAACTTGTCATACTTAAAGGGTTACTTAACAATTTTACACATTAAAGTGTGTTTACAGGTCTTGGAAAGTACCTCTTGTGATGTCACTCAGTGGCATGTTGCATCTTGGGTAATGTAGGCGCCAGGTTTTAAAAAGCATTCCACTGGTCTAATATTGCACTTCTATAAAACTGTTGGACTCATTATGGACAGTTCAAAGACAAGTGATCAGAATGGATACAGCAGAACCAGAGATATTACTACATTTCCCACAAAGCAACTTAATGACATCACTGGAGGATTTTATCAGATTACATGCAGCTTCCTCTCGAGCCACAAATACAATAATATAATGTTATATATATATATATGTGCAGTAGTACTTCCCAAGACCTGTAAACCCTTTAAGATCTACTGTGCAATCATCCAATTAGTTACATGCAGAGGTGGAATATAATGTACATTGACTCAAGTACTGCACTTTAATACAAATTTGAGGTACTTGCACTTGAGTCTTTACTTTACACACTACTTTATGCTTCTACTCCACTATAAGTCAGAAGGAAATATTGTACTTTAGTTTGACAGTAGGGGTGTCGGCAATAAGCGGTGCAATAACTGTGATATTCAAAAAATTTAATATTTCTATTGTGTTAATAATACACATAATATTGTTATTGTGAATTCTTTTCGACATGATAATCGTCCGGTGATAATCTGATATCGTGATCATATTTGACAGCTTAAACTACTGTGACTAACAACATATACATGTAAAGCAAACGAGATTAGTTGATTGGCAGCTTTTTTGATAATTGTCATAAAAGTACATTTTCATGCCAAAACCATTTCATTGTTCCAGCTCCTCAAATGGATTTGCTGCTATTCCTTGTAATCATTTTATTAATTATTAATTAATTTAAAATTATTAAAACTTTTGGACTATAAGTCCAACATTGTGATACTATTTTCTGACATATTATAAACCAAACAATCAAGAAAATAATCGGGAGATTAATTCATTTGGAAAATAATTTGTTGCAAATTAGCTCCAACTCAACAACTGTACAATGTATTTTGTATTGTATGAGTATAAGTATTAATAATTTAATGGTGTTATACATAAAAGTATAATAATCACATGGGGCATTTCTGCATTCATTACTTTTACTTTCAACATTTTAAGTACATTTTCCTGATTATACTTACATATTTTTTATGTGTAATAGAGTACTTTTACAGTGTGGTATTAGTACTTTTACTTGAGTAAAGGGTCTGGAGTTTGAAAAATAAAATGATTCAAATTGAAAAAGGAACATCTGAATGAATTTTCTAATGTGAAACTTTTGCATTAAGTTGACACACTTCAGTGACGCAGCGTGACACACTGCTTAGTGTCCTTTCTCTGTGCCTCGTCCTTTGCAGGAAAAGTGACGCACTGACTCAGAGATTAAATTGTGATGAGTCAGCTCCAATTTGAGGATATTTTCAGCCATGTTGGATGATGTAAGAGCTCTTTTTACCTGCTGCTCTCCCACTTTGTAGATGTAGCGAGAACGATTATGATGTCTCGCAAAGCAGAATTTTTTTGTCTCTATGATGCCTGTAGTAGTATAGTACACTCACCCATCACCATCACATGTGTCCGTGAAGGATGGCCGTCTCTCCAAAGAGCAGCTGCGTGTGAGCTGTGGGCCGCTGCCGTCCTGGCTTTGATTGGCTGGCTGGTCCTGCAGAGAAGTGGCCCGTAGCAGCGGTAAGCTGGGCGGCGTGAGGAGCGAGCCGAGACTTCTCTCGCTTTGCCCTTTATCACACGGCTGCGCCTCGCCCTCTTCGGCCTCCACCTGCACCTCCATTATGTCCGCTTCACTGACCCCATCCGCCTTCAGCTTCTGCTCTTCCTCTTCCTCTTTCTCCTCCTCCTCTTCCTCTTCTTCTTCTTCCCTCTCGTCCAGCACCCAGGCCTCTCCAGACTGATCCTCGCCGGGCTTGCACTCTGCATCCTTGATGGCTTTCTGGTAGAGCTCGGAGAAACTTCTGCAGAGCACGAAACAACAACATACTCAGAAAGAAGAAAACCATCGTTTGTGTCTAGCTTTTCACTGCGCTGATGAGTCATAAATTAATCTAGAAGACAAAAACAAAGACGAGATGAGAAAAAAAAGGCTATATATGTCTACGCTTCTATTATATTCCTTTGAAATCGCCAAGCCTCTTCTTCCTGTGAGGAATTATGACATCTTTGTGACTATTTGTGCTTTGTTGTCAGAGAACAAGCATTTCAGAAGTGGAATATAAATAAACTAGTTTGGGGTTCTCTGAGGATGCTTCTGCTGCCAGCTTGGAAGTGTTGATCTAAAGTTAAGAGCTCCAGTTTAATGTTATTTTTCCTTTATTGTGTCCACATCTGCCCTCTGACTTCAGCTGAGTGGTAACACTGTGTCAGAGTGATTAGAGATCATTAGAGGGATTGATTGGCTGTTAGCCAGCTGGTGTGACACTGACAGTGGGCCGTCATCAGCAGCAGAGTAGCACCTCTCTTGTCCCACTAACCCCCTCCTTCTTATTTACCGTCAACCTCACTCTCACCCCCTCACTGGGACTACTCTTCCCCTTTTGGAGCACGCTTTATACCCATGAGCCCCTTCTCCGGTCTCACTCCGCGTCTGTTGATCCAAACATGCCCTCGTTAGTGCTCCCTCCTCCTCCTCCTCTCTGCAGCCTCACCCACCTGCGAGGCTTGCCGTTCTCGTCCGGTGGGATGACAGTGATGTGGATCTTGTGCGCAGTGCGGAGCAGCCTGGTCCTCTCCTCGGGGCTCAGGTGAACCAGCGAGTGTCCGCACAGCCGCACCACACGAGCCCACAGCTGCAGGCCTCCGCTCTCTGCGTAGCAGAAGCGCTGCAGCTCCGTCACAAAGCCCTCCTCGTTCATCAGGAAGCCGGGCTGGCCGACTCCGTCGCGCAGGGGGGTGACCTCAAAAGCCTCACAGCCTCGGGTGACCAGCTGCAGGTGAGGACATGAATGAATCAGAAAGATGCAAAGCGACCACTCTGACAAATTTCAAATCTGGACACAATCACCCACCTCTAGCCTCTGCACCACCTCTCGTATATCCTCTGCCTGGCTCTCCATCACACTGATTGACACTGACTCCCCGCGCTCATAGAAGATGTCCAAGCAGGGCCCCCCCTCCTTAGTCTCCGTCACCGCCTTCCAGCCGATGACATCTCTGCAGGAGCAGTTAAACACCACCCTGCGTGTGCACCTCTCAATGAGCACCACCGACTCCGCCGACACCCCCAGCAGACAGGGGAGTCTGAGCTCTCCCGCCTCCCCATCATCTCCGCCGTTGACCATCACAGCCCACACCAGTGCTCCAGCGCTGTGCAGCTCCGCCCCTTTGGCGCCCTTCAGCTTGTCTTTGCGCTTGCCTCCCAGAGAGAGCAGTGGGAACTTGGTGGAGGAGTCGATGGGAGTGGTGGTCACGTAGTTTTCGGCCAGGTCCTTTAGGTATTCCTGTCGTGTGCGGGTGGCCATGGAGCGGAACTTCTCTGACTTCTCGGCGGCGTTTTCTGCATTCACTGCCTTCGCCAGGAGGAAGTCTCTGAAGGCAAGCGAGCGAGGGAAGCGTGCGCCCTTAGGGAACAGTGGGCCAAATAATGGGATGTCTTTAGAGCGTGTCACAGCCACCCTGAGAGGGAGAGAGGAAAAAAAGGAATGACAGCGTAAGAGAGAGAATACCGCAGAGACATTCGATCTACGTCTTGTTTTCAGAGCTCCAGTGTTTCTCCAGAAAGACAACCACTGACATTGAATCCAATGCAGAGGTGTACAGATTTAGATTTTCTCCTATATATAGATATACACCCATCTTTATATTGATTACACTTCCTATGATACAAAGCACCCACTAGCTGGTGAGTAATCTGTTCTCATAAGAGATTTCAGCCTGTAAAATGATTTTTTTTTCGGGGGTAGAAAGATGCATTAATTCTGAAAAGAGTGCAGCAGGAAGTCAGACCTGTAATAGGTTTTGTCAGTGCAGGGCTCGTGAACCTGGACGATGATGAAGACATGTTGGAAATGGGAGCGGATGGACTTTGGAGTGAAGGGCAGGGCGCCTGGCTCCTGGAACACGATTGTCACGATGTCGTTACCGATGTGTCGCTTCCTCAGCAACTGATGGAGCAAAACAGACACACAGAGAGACGTGTTAAACAAGCAGGCCAGAGTCATCATGGTAAACTAAGACGAGACGTATCTCACTGCAGCAATCTGACTGGATTTATATCTAAAGAAATACAAGAGAGGTTTTAAAAACAGCTAGAACGTCAACTACATTATTGACTGTATGTAGTTCAAGCAAACATTTGTTGAGTAAATGTATTTACTTAAAGCTAAGTAAAATAAAATAAGTATTTTCTTAAGTAGCCTTGCTTGGCATGACCCACGGACGGATCGTGAGACAACGGTCCCCTGGCCACAGACATTTAAAGGCCCCCCCAACTATTTTGTCACCCTTTCTTGTCACTACTTTTGTGTCCCTTTGTAGTTGTGTGGGATGTTACTTTTGCGGTACTTTTGTGTCTCTATTTGGTAGTTTCATGTCTCTCGTAGTCATTTCTTGTCTTCTTGCGGTAAATGTATGTCTCTTTGAGGTAGTTTTGTTTCTCTGTAGTTGTTTTGTGCCTCTTTGTAGTCATTAATTGACTTTCGCAACCAGTCAGCCCATTCAGTAGTCCATCTGTGGCATGACCATCCTGTTTCTATCGGTTTACTCACTTAATACTCAAAAAATAATGTACAGTATGAGTCTTGTATCTTCAAAATCACTGATTTAGCACTTTTAAAATGTTTTAGGACTTTAAAGCCAATACTTTCTCTTTTGAATTCGTTAATAGAACTGAAACTAGATTGTAACACTGAATAAAGTCAGAAAAAACATGCCACTAAACAGTTTAAGGAAGTAGGGCTTTGTTAAACCTCTAATCTACATAGTGTAATATAATAGTACGTCATGTCCAGTCTCTTTGAAGTGACGGCGAACAGGCTTAAACCACAGCCTGCACATAAAGAGCTGACAGTCAGCTGAACAGGAAGGCTGCCTGAGAGGCGACAGTGAATACCTTCATGGTGGGAGTGAACACTGGGGGGCAGGATTTTTATGTCATGCTTGTTGCCGAGTACAGAGGCTTTTTCTAAAGCATTTACCAAAGCATGACCGTCTGAACAGAGATGGGTAATGAAGGTTGTACCGAGACTGATGCAATTTCTTTAAGAAGAGAGGTGAAACATCTGAGAAAACTGTCAGTGGGAGAACTCCAGGAGATTAACCTGGTATTGGAAAAAATGCAGCTGCAAAACAAAAGGCAGGAAATGGAAATTGTGTGTCATATCTCTGTTTATTTTACCTGTTGTGTGTTGTTGGCTGTGTAGGGCAGCATGGTGGACACATGAAACATAATCTCATAGTCCTGGTAGCGCGTGTAGAGGGAATGTGTCCCCGTTGAGTCCGCTACACAAGCACACAGAAACACACAGAAACACACACACACACACACACACACACACACACACACACACACACATCACATAAAGAGATTTAGCAAAATCAGTCAACGTCTCTGAATGAAAGACTAAACTCAAACTGTCACATTCAAAGCGGTTCTTTGCTGCTCACTGAGGGGAAAACAGCTCCAAGATAATCAGCAGTGACTATGCTATTTTGCAGGCATTACTCAGATTACATGTGGCCAGATAGCAGTTATCTTAGGCTTTCAGTGCTGCACTGATGCCCTTTGGATAATGGTACTGCGACAAGGTGAGATCCAGCCGATGGATGGGGGGTGTGGTGTGTGTTTTCAGCTCACTCTTGTTGTCCAGCTGAGCTCGGTATTTCTCCCAGCCCTTGAGGCGCACACGCTCCCCCAGCAGATCCAGAAACTCCTCGAATGCTGGCCCCGAGCTCTCGTTGTTGTACATGTCCTCCTCTGAGCTCTGCCCGGCCCGGCAATACATCACCCCGACCTTTCGCTGGAAATTCAGCTGCATTAGAAGACAGAGAATCACAGAGTTTAGGCTGTTACATATGCATATTTATACCATCCTTTCATTTAAACTGCCAGGACTTTTCATCTATATTAAATGGTTTCCTGATCATTTGACATCTTACTTTACAGCACTAAAAGGTTGATTTTGTCGAAGGAGTTAACCTTTTCACTTGAGGGCCTTAATGTTGACCCACGGGCCAAAAAACAACACCTATTGTATTGTTGAAATGCAAGATGGTAAGAGCCCAAGTTCCCTTAATTGACTGACTTCCTGTGTCCCCCACGTGCTCACATTATGAAAAATGCTCAATCATTTGTTATCTTACATATCAAAAGAGCATTTTAGTTTGCGAAAAATGAATGAACAGTGATTTTTAAATTTTATTTTGAATGATTTATTACGCTAGAAACATCCTGCGGGCCAAATCAAACCTTGTAGACCGTATTCACACAGAGACCATTTCCCTCTGACATCATGCTCAGGCTGGGAGGCTCGAATTTAGTTGACAACCCATTAGCTTTCATTAGACAACAGCTAATGATAGCAATCAACCACTTCCTAGCTAACCTTACTGTATGGGAATGTTACACGATACACTAAGAAAAGCATAAAATTATTCAAAACTATCAAAGCACATCTGAAAGACATTCATTTAAGCTTCGAAGTGAAACACGTTGGATGTAATCATGTCTGATGTCCCTCCTTAATTTTGCAAGGGGTCATGAAAGTAAGGTTTCCGTTCATGTGATACATGATCAGAAAATCACCACGCGATCAACATGAGTTAATCAATGATGTTTTCGGCTGCAGTGTCTCAGACCTGAATATTTGCATGCTTTAGTTTAATCTAGGTTTTTATTCTTTCTGAGTATTTGTCAGACAAATTCAGCAACACTCTGGGCTCTGAGAACATATTACAAACAACTGTCATTGTGCTATCTTTTTAAATTATTAATTGAAAAAACGATGGACAAATTAATGATTAATAAAAAAAACAGAATTTCAAATTAAAACCGATTTCTTTCTGTAAACAACTACATGAACAATTTGGGATATAACAATAAAAATTAGAGCAGAAGACAGAAAATGGCAATTACTCTCAATAAAACAGATATACAGTATAATACGTACTAAAAAAGTCAGCGGGTGTGGACTTCAGATTCAGACACTGTAGTCTGACCTTGGTAAAAAAAATAGTTTTTCATTGTATCTATCCGATGGCCTCAAAAGCTTTCTGTCTGACGCATGCTGCAGTCTTCACTGTCAGCAGACGTACTCACCCCCTGTTCATCCAGCTTCAGCAGGGTGTCCCGGACCTTCGGGGAGTTTGAGGCCAAGCGAAGGCAGTGCAGGTTCAGCTCAGGCATGATGAACTCCAGCAGCCTCTTGGGAGACAAGCCCCTAGGGGTCGTGTGACGGGCGGCAGAAGGCACTGACTCCTCCAGGATGGAACCTCGCAGCGTCTTCAGCTGAGGAGAAGATTCGCATTTGTCACATCCAGTCGGATCAATTGTACACACACTGAGCTCAAAGTGCAGGTTTTACCTCTGTGGTGCGAAAGATGATTCTGCAATTGTACTGAGCTCCGCTGGATCCTTCTTTCTCCTCTCGACGGAAACTGATGGCCACTGGACCGAGGCGATCGTCCATGCCGAAGAAATTCTGGTGTTCTGTGATGACAATACAGTCACATAAATACAACTGTGAAGAACACGACTGTGACAGAGTTGTGCTTAAAATATGGTGATCATAAGAAAAAAAAATGTGCAAAGACAAGCGGATCGCTCTGTTTTCCTCACAGTAGCAACTTCCAACAACACAGGACAAAACGTGAGTTTATTCATGCATTTAGTTTATAATAGAGACATAAAAACAGACAAAAATGGTACCAGGCTGCCAGCCTGACTGGGAAACTTTTCCCGATAGATTTCTTACCCAGTGCCAGACAATGATAACATGAATTTGTGACCATAAAACACATTGGAAGAACCCTTCCACACCCATGCAGCCCCCTTAGTGGGAAGCAAATTGTTTAGTCTGCACCTACTCAGGTTTGGTGAGATGTTTCGCCAAAGAACCACAGTAAAAGTGGCAACAAAATGAAAAGAAAGGAGGGAAATAGGAAACAACTAGTGAAAAAGGTGAAAGTTCCCATGAAATGCTATTTGCTTTGGCATAGTTTCCCTTTAAAAACAGGCAACTAGGGAGGAACTTTTCACAAATATTGACTGGCGTTTACAGTAGCCAAGAGCGATAGGGAATACAGTACCGAGGTGGTTTTCCTGCCAGGTTTGGCTCCTGACACTCCGTGGCTGAGTGAGCAAATAGGCTCCTGCTGCATGGCTACAAGCTAACTGCATAGCGACAGCTAAATTAGCAAAGGTTACAGGTTACCTTAGCAACTAAGCTACTGGCATCTGTCCATCAGGACCTCGGTATTGTAACTGGTCTCCATCATTCTCAAAGGCTGCGTAGGCCCCGGTCTGGAGGTGTTCATTGGGAAGCTGTAATAGTTAGCAGTTACTCGGGCCAACTTTCTGGCTGTAACAACCTGAAGTGGGAACAGGCTGCGGATTTTGAAGCCAACGAGCGACTTTAATACTTGTGGCACTCACAAAAGCAGATTTAGTGATATTTAACAATAAAGTTTCACAAGAAAAAGCTGAAAATAAAAAGTAAATCTAGGCTGAAACTTAAAAGAGTTTTCCTGACCTCCCAGATAAGTAACACTACCCTCCGCTCAAAAAAAAGTACTTAACCCCCCCCCCCCCCCCCCCCCCCCCCCCCGTCCCTAATAATTTTAGCACAGTCCCTAAATGATACATTTGTACCCTGATAAAGTCTTACTCAGACTTAAAAGGTGATTGTATTGTTTTACATGCAAGGAATATGTCTTGGTGTTTTGGTGCACGACAATAAATATAGTAAGTAGGAAAATACAGTATAAAGAAAGACAAAAAGCAAGTATTGCAAGTCTAGGAGCAAAAAATATAATAAAAATATGTACAACATGTTGATAGCTTCAAAGCTGACATGGCTATCCTGATTCAACAATCAACTGAATCTCTGAAGCAGTCAGTGGATTCACTAGGTCAGCAGGTGACGTCATTTAACAACCGCCTCACTACTACTGAAGTTGTGGTGAGTGAAAACTTCGAAAAAATCACAGAGATGGAAGCCGCGGTTAAGACCTTGCAATCCCAAGACACGGTGCTCCTGGAACGAGTGGACGACCTCGAGAACCGGTCCAGGCGCTCTAATTTGCGGATTATCAACATACCCGAAGGGAGCGAGAGAGACCAAGACCCGACAAAGTTTGTTTCCAACCTGCTGATGGCGGTGACGGGGCCCGACGTTTTCGTCAGCCCTCCCGAGATAGAGAGAGCTCACCGCTCCCTCGGCCCCAGACCAGGTGATGCCGGCGCGGGGAAACCAAGAGCCTTCATCGTCAAATTCCTCCGCTTCCAAGAGAAAGAGCAAGTCCTCCGATGGGCCAGACAACACAAGATGAATTACCGCGGCTCCGAGCTGAGGGTGTATCCAGACATCAGCGCTGCTCTGGCTAAAAAACGGGCTGCATTCAACGCCATCAAACACTCTCTCTACGTGAAAGGAATCAAATTCCGCCTGCTGCATCCTGCCCGTCTCCAGGTCTCGTTCCGAAATGAGAACTTTTACTTTGACTCTCCACAAAAAGCCCAGGACTTTTACAACGAGCGTATTGCTCCCACTGGTTAGTGGTCCTATTGAGGATGCTGGCCTTATCTGGACCCAGTGCACGGTCAAGTTTGGACGTTTATAAACAATCAGGTATGGAACAGATGCGCCAGTAAAACTTTGTACTTTATTGTATCCAAGCTATTATTCATCCGAATAACATGATGTGGCACTGGCACCACATCAGTCAGTTCTGTAATTGAAATATTTTTTTTTTTTTTCTCCTCTCCTCTTTCCCCCTGAAAGCTATTAGACTAACTTTTTTTATTGTAAATCTACATTTTTATTTTCTTTTTTTCTTTTTATTTGATATGGACAAGATGTAATTCCAAGGGGCTACTTAGGTTATTTCTTAGTAATTTGAATGCTGATATGGGTGTATTACTGCCCCCATCTATATCTTCTTATTTTGCGCCTATATGCACATTGTAGACACACTTGTAGATATAGGAGCCCTATCTGCTCGGTGAGTGTTTAGTTCACAGATTTATGTCACATGGAAGTAACAGAGTCTATGGAGTCCCGCTGCTAGTTCTCGTTCTTAGGACAAGCTTAGGGAGGTCTTGGTGTGTTTATTTGTTCCCTGTTCTAAGGGTTTTTGTTTTGGGGTACTGGGGTGGGGGATCCTACAGATTTGCTTTTATTTATATTTTTGTTTGTACGTTTGTAACACTACGTCCTTCTACAAAGCAGTGTTTTCTCCTTCCATATACTTACAAATTTGTTTATGGCTAATACTACAAAAAAAGGGGTGTCTTGTCTGAGATTTGTCTCTTGGAATGTTAAAGGGATCAATGGCCCAGTAAAAAGGGGTAGAGTATTTTCTCACTTAAAACATCTTAAAACAGAAATTGCTTTTTTACAGGAGACGCATTTGATTGCTAAGGATCACCATAGGTTAAAGGCTTCATGGGTTGGCCAAAGTTTTCACTCCAATTTTAGTAGCAAAGCAAGGGGTACAGCGATTTTGATACATAAAAAAATACAGTTTTACCCAACAAACGTCATAGCTGACCACCAAGGCCGGTTTGTTATAGTCTCAGGCTCCCTTATTAATGTACCTGTTGTTCTTGTTAATCTCTATGCACCCAATTGGGATGATGAGGCATTTATTAGGAAAGTAACCTCACTTTTACCAGACTTAACTTCCCACCACTTAATCTTAGGAGGCGACCTTAACTGTACTATAAACCCTTTGCTAGACAAATCCTGCCCACGGCAGGTCTCCCCTTCTAAAGTTGCCAAAGCAATTTCAACGTTTATGGATCAAATAGGAGGTTTGGATCCCTGGCGCTTTCTCTATCCTGATAAAAAAGAATTTTCTTTTTACTCTCAGGTCCATAAAACATTCTCAAGAATTGATTACTTTTACATTGATAACTATTTTCTTCCTGTTGTCGATAACATAGAATACTCAACGATAGTGGTATCTGATCATGCTCCAGTGCTACTCGACCTTTCGTTTACACTTTTACAAAAGACACGCCCTCCATGGAGGCTGA
Organism: Pagrus major; assembly: GCF_040436345.1. NCBI lineage: Eukaryota > Metazoa > Chordata > Actinopteri > Spariformes > Sparidae > Pagrus > Pagrus major. The sequence goes on along the minus strand of NC_133227.1, from coordinate 5,520,119 downwards.
ATTGTACATTGCTAAACGATGATGACTTTTGCCAAACAATCTCCAAAGTAATCGATGATTTTCTTGTTACCAACAAGTCCAATCTCATATCCCCATCTTTACTGTGGGAGACATTAAAGGTGGTAGTCCGAGGAGAGATTATATCTTATTCTGCAAGACTGAATAAACTCAAAAAACAAAAACAGGAACAACTCATGGAAAGCATAACAGAATTGGACAGAAAATTATCAACATCTCCATCCCCTGAATTAGACAAAGAGAGACAAAACCTTCAAATGGACTATAACTTGCTGTCAACGCAAGAAACTGAAAAATTACTCTTACGTTCACGTGGATTTCTTTACGAGCACGGTGAGAAGGCAGGACGCCATCTGTCACGCCTAATAAAAAGCCAATCAGTATCCCAGCAAATTAAACAGATTAGAACTCCTTCAGGTGAACTTACAGTAGTGCCATCCGTCATAAATGAAACCTTTAAAACATTTTATTCTGAACTATATACTTCACAATCCCCAACTGACAAAACAAACATGATGAGCTTCCTGGATAACCTAAATTTCCCACCCATTTCTTCTACTCAGAAGAGCGAAATGGATCGACCCTTAGAATTTCGTGACTTAGCATACTCAGTTAAACTAATGCAAAGTGGCAGGGCCCCTGGCCCAGATGGTTACCCTATAGAGTTTTTTAAAAAATTTGCTGATAAATTAATTCCTCTCCTCTTAGACATGTTCAATGACTCTCTGGACCGGGGTGCTCTGCCTCAAACTCTCACCGAGGCATCTATAACCTTATTATTAAAGCCGGGTAAAGAAGATTCTGATTGTAGCTCTTACCGTCCTATCTCCCTCTTAAATGCCGATTATAAGATTTTAGCTAAGGCACTGGCCTTACGACTTGAATCAATTATGCCGAGCATCATTTCACCCGACCAAACCGGGTTTATGAAAAATCGACACTCTTTTTCCAATGTCCGCCGCCTCCTCGACCTTCTTTTTTCTCCCGCGTCCGGGGAGACACCAGAAGTGGTGGTCTCCCTGGATGCGGAGAAGGCTTTCGATCGGGTGGAGTGGAGTTATCTGTTGGAGGTCTTGAAGAGGTTCTGCATTGGGTCTAAGTATATATCCTGGATCTCACTTTTATACTCTTCCCCTAAAGCGTCCGTAAGCACTAATGGGATGAAATCCCAATATTTCACACTCAACAGAGGAACCCGCCAAGGGTGCCCTCTGAGTCCACTATTGTTTGCTGTGGCAATCGAACCTTTATCTATCGTACTTAAATCGGCCAATTTTAGTAAAGGAATCCACAGATGTGGTTTGGAACATACACTTTCCTTGTATGCGGACGATTTACTATTGTTTATTTCTGATCCAGTAACCACCATCCCCAAGATAATTGAATTGCTTAACAACTTTGGAGCATTTTCCGGTTATAAGTTGAACTTCTCAAAAAGCGAATGTTTTCCTGTAAATAACTTAGCCCTTGGGATCCCCGATGTGTCTTTCCCATTTAAAGTGTCTAAAAGCAGCTTTAAATATTTAGGTGTGCATATCTGCCGCAAGATGTCAGATCTTTACAAGAACAACTTTTCACCCCTAATCGACAAGCTTAAATCAGATCTGGAAAGATGGTGTAATTTGCATATAACTATAGCAGGCAGGGTAAATTGCATCAAAATGAACGTGCTTCCACGTTTTTTGTATCTTTTCCAATGCTTGCCGATCTTTTTACCCAATTCCTTTTTTCGTGCTATAAATAAGCAAATTTCATCTTTTATATGGAAGGGCAAGACCGCCAGGATAAGGAGAGAGTTTTTACAAAGGCATAAGTCCGTTGGTGGTTTGTCACTCCCTGACCTAAGACTCTACTATTGGGCAGCTAACATAAGCAAAATGACTCTCTGGATTCGTGAACCTGAATTAATCTGGTGTAAACTAGAAGCTAAATCCTGTTCTACATCACTCCTAGCTCTACTTACATCAAAATTGCCCTTTCAATCATCCAAATATACATGTAACCCAATTGTCGTCTCCACCCTTAAAATTTGGTTCCAATTTAGATGTACTTTTGGACTCAAAGGATTGTCTAATCACAGCCCCATACATAACAATCATCTCTTCCTCCCTCCCAACATTGATAATGCATTTTCTCTATGGCAGCGCTCAGGCCTTGTCAGGCTAAGTGATCTATATATTAACAATGTCTTCGCTAGCTTCAGCGAATTATGTGGAAAATTTAACCTTCCCAAGTCTCACCTATTCCGATACTTCCAGGTTCGTAACTTTGTTAAATCCAATAGTACCTGTTTCCCCAATATCCCTCCTAACTCAGTAATTGAATCAATTTTGGAAATTCCCACAAATCAGAAAGGCCTTATCTCAAAAATGTACACCTTAATATCCCATCTCAAAGAGACATCTCTTGATAAAATCAAGAAAGACTGGGAACAAGAACTTGGCAGGGTTATCGATGACGGTGACTGGGACTCAGCATTAATTCGTGTAAATAACAGCACATCTTGCTCCAGGCTTAATCTGATACAATTTAAGGTTGTCCATCGTATTTATTTGACCAATTCCAAACTTTCCAAAATTTATCCCAATGTTGCAGACACATGCAATAGGTGTCACTTGTCACCAGCAAACATGACCCACATGTTTTGGTCGTGTCCCCGTCTGCAAGTTTACTGGACGGCTGTTTTTAAACATCTTGCAGAGGCACTAAATATGGAATTGACACCTTGTCCAGAATTGGCTATTTTTGGAGTAGTATCAGACCAAACAATTAGGAAAAAGTTTAAGGATAATATCGCCTTTGCTTCTTTATTAGCACGTAGAAGAATTTTATTGGAATGGAAGGCACCAGTTGCCCCCAAAGCTTCCGTGTGGCTTAAGGACCTCATGCTATACTTAGATCTGGAGAAAATTAAATACGATCTGAGGGGGACACCTGGAAAATTTGATTCGGTTTGGGGCTGCATGATTAGTTACATAGCTAAATTAAAGACACTACAGGACAAGTGAAATGTTCACTTCTGACAACTGACTTTTGAATTTCCTTTCCTTCCTTATCTCATCTCAACCCATTGAAAATATTACTTCTCAGCTTTGTGGTGTTTCTTATTTTTTTTTATTTTATTTTATTTTTATTACTCTCTCTTAATTGTCTAGGCACTTTTATATTTGCATGTCTGTTTACGGTAAGAAGGAAGGATGTGTGTTATTACTGATCTGTGCCAAATTTTGTAGGATTGGGGAGGGCTGGGAAAGGGAGGGAATAAGTGGTTGTTGTTTTTGGAAAAAAAAAGAAAAAAATCCTTATTTTTCACTGTATGTACTTTTACCTGTCAAATGAATAAAAACATTAATTAAAAAAAAAAAAAAAAAAATATGTACAACATGTTATTTAAATTATAGTGCAGTACAGTTTGTACAGTATTGTGCAGGAATCCACAAAGCACCACAGTGTACTTCCACTTTCATTTAAGATGAACAAAAATTGATTTTCATCCCTGATGTGACATTGTTCTCTCCATAAGAAGAATCAGCATGAGTTGCCTTGTGCTGCACGTACCTTTCATGTAGAAATATTTGCGATAGTAATGTGCTCCCAGATCTGCGTGCTCTATGAAGTAGTTGCTCTTGCCCTGCTGCTGGACGTGACTCTCTCTGGGCTCCTCCAGGACCGACACTGCATCGTTGGGGGTTCGCAGGCTCGACCAGAGTCCCCGCCTCCACTGGGATCGACCCAGACCCACCTGCTCCTCTCCCCCCGTCTCGTTGCGGAAGTGTGGGCAGCTGAGCAGGAGCTCGTTATCATTGCCGTCGCCTTCGTCCAGCAGCAGCGACTGCTCAGGGTCATCTGCGTTCCCACCATTACCTCCCCCGCCCTGCGCAGGTGAGGACGGGGTGGCTTGGGAGAGTGGGCGCAGCTGGGAGGCGGCTGAAGCCCCTGAGGTGATATTCTTTTTCCGTCCGATGCTGTCTCTGTTTGTAGCCGCCTCGGTGAGGTCAAACAGGATGCTCTGAACGTCGTAGTGGGCAAAGTTCCTCACCCAGGCTCCACCCCCGATCACGTCATATGGACCTGGTTGAGGGATCTGAGGGGGCACAGGTTTGGTCTTCTTACTTAGACCTTCAGGCTTCGGCGGCTTGGCAGGTTTTGGGGAGTCCCCTGTGGGAAGAGACAGACCCCGAAAGAATCCATCAGGCTCCGGAGGGTTGCCTTGCAGTCCTAAGAGCAGGAAAGGGTCTTTGAAGCGGAGGGCATTCGGACTCAGGGGCCCCTGGTCGTCTGTGCTTGTCTCCTGGGCTTGAGACTGTCTCTCCAGTGAGGACAGGCTGCCATATTCCCTGTGAAGCAACACACCTGAGTCCCCCTGAGAACCCGCACCCACCTTTTCACCAGCTGCCCGAGCTGCCTTGCCCCCTGCCTTTCCGGAGGAGTCCAAGTCTCCTAAGGTTACATCGCTGTTGCTCCTCTGCATGATGTGGCCACGGCCCACCGACCTCAGGGTTAACCCTGCGCGGCTCGGAGTGAGGCTGTCTCCGTCAGCTCCATCACCCTCCCTTCTGGGCGGCCACTCCACCACACCTGCTTCCCGCTTTGGGTCAAAATTGACGGTGGCGATCGGCGGCCGCATGTTCTGACGGCGAAACTTACGGATGAAGAGGTCATCTGACTGCATGATGCCTGAGGAACCAGTCTAACTATCTATTCTCCACTCTGGTCCCAGAGCTCTCCGCTCTCCCAGTTAAATCTCTGTCCTGGTCTCTATGGTGCTGGTGTGAAACGGGAGAACTGTGTATGAGGACGAAGTGTAGGCAGCAAATACAGTCCTCATTCACACCACTTAAGATGGCTGAACTTTCTCAACCCTTCGGGCTCTCATCGATGCCTCTGTGAGCTGCCACACAAGAGTTCTGAAGTGTGAATGAAGAAGATTGAGGAGAATGTGCAAGCGTGACTCGTCGCAGGTGTGCGTGTGAGAGTTTCGGTGGTGGTCCAGTTGCGGGGTGCTCCTTCCTGCGGTGTGAGGATGAGAGGATCATCACTGGAGCCCGACTCTCTGTCCTCTGTGTAGGAGAGGCTCTGTCTCTATCAACCCTTCTAACATGGCATCCATTCGTCTGCACTCTTCAGTGCCTGCTGCTGCTGCTTCCCTTTTGGTCCACTGGCCACCTGTAGAGAAAAAAACACAGAGGAATAAATAGCTTTTTCAATCTCATCCGTCCCATCATTCCACAGTGCTATTATCCTAATCGACGGCTTTATATTCAACCACGGCAGCTTGTAAGCGAGTGCTCAGAAACACTTTGTGGAGGAGAACGGCTCTGATAAACAACTATTGAATTCTAACTATAAAGCAGTGAGCAGTTCTGACGTGTGTCTTATTGTTGAGTAATGCCTCGTACCTCTGTTTTCTGCTTTCTTTCATTATTATTCTTTCCTTTACACACTTTCCGTTCCACAGTTTCCCTAAATAGTTCGGCAGCAGACTAAAATGCTCAACACATCCACGCCGCACACGCTCACAATAGACAGTATTAACAGAGAGGAGGGGGCCTTCCTGACTTACTGACAGTGTGCCAACATACAAGAGAAATAAGTGTAAACTCTCTCTCACCCTTGCATACGTTCACACACAAACAGACACAGTTTGGTTTAGCTCACTCCTGCACCAGTGTTAAAAGAATCTATAAATAAAAAACAACAGGAGCATTAGCGGTATAGTATTTTGGATCAGCTGTTTTTTTTTTAAGAGTCATTCAAAGGCAACAGAGTACGAAGCACATTGCTTCCCTTTTTTAAGTCCAAACAGACAAATCATCGTTTTAAGTCTTGACTGTAACTTACCGACAAAGTGGGTTTTGTTTCTGCTAAAGATCATTCGGTTTCTGTCATCATCTGCGACTGCTGCCCTGTCTTTGACCAAACTGACGTCAATCAGCTCGAGCTGAAACCTTTTGTCGCACTCAATAAGGTACGAGGCTTCTTCCTGTCTAGCTTTTTCACATGCATCTCCTCTCTCTCTCTCATGCTTGCAGCCTAAAGAGCAGGTGCAGTGGTGCAGAGCTGCTACCAGAAAAGACTCACACGCACACACACATGCACACACACACACACACACACACACACACACGTAAAAATGCTGTAGAGTAAAGTGAGGAAGTCACAAGAAATCTTTGTTTCCCTTCCTTGCCTGCTCTGTTGTCACGATCAGAAGTTATCAGTAGTTTCAATAGCGTGTCCAGATATGCTGACATGTGAAAGTGTTAATGTGCACTTAAATCACCGAGAAGACACCCTGTGACACCAAGGGGCTCACTGTTGGCAGGAAATTTGAAGATTTGACCAGTTTTAAGGAGACCCATTAAGTTTTTCTTCTATTTCTTTCCTTTAGCGTTTCATATAGATTCTTGTGCATGTAAAAGGCCTTGAAAGCTAAAGAGGTCAAAGTCCGCACCACCAGAAGCTCCTCTCTCCCACAGAAAACACTGCTCCTGAAATGCCTCATCAGTAGTCCCAGCTTTAAATTCTTGACTTTGTGACATCACACTACGTCACAGAGTCAAGCATTTGCATAATTTATTCCTAGCGGCTAGTTTGGCACATAAGAATTGATTTCTTGTTGTTAGTGGTGATGGCTCAGGCGTGTGTGAGCTGACCAATCAGAACAGACTCAGTATTACATTTCACTTGTTTTCTTTTTGAAAATGTTGGAATGACACCATGGCTTTAAACTAAGCTGATTTACTTCTAGCTACCAGTATCTTCCTCCTAGGCAATCATGTTGAGACTTTACATTAACAATAATATGCATTTTAGTTTGTTGGTGTTGCTCTGCTAATGCAATGCTTCGAAACAAGCTGACGCAGACGGTCCCTGAGCTCGCAGTCTCCCCGGCCGAGCTTGAGACACACATCATTCGATGCAAATGAGCACATACTGTATTGAAAGAAGCATTCAGCTGCTACATAAATCTAAATGCTAATACAAGAAAGGACCGGGAAGGTGGGGTTAAATTACTGGAAGCAGACAGGATGGATGTTTATGTATGCATGGACACAGTCGGGACCTCAGAAAAACTGAAGTCATGAGTGCAGATCCCCCTTGTGCAAACCTATTAATCAAAAATCTTAATTTCTATTGTATTTTATATATATGTGTAAAATGTTATTTTCTGTTATCTTGAAGCCTAAAAGATAAGTGGACATTAGTGCAAAATGCTTATAAGGATGGCTAGTATTATGTGTATATGTGTAGCATTGGGACAATAAAAGACTACCGTGTCTGTCTTATTGATTATCTCATATGCTTCAAATGATGCTGCAGAAGTAGCATGATGAATTACATGCAAACAGCTAATTAAAAAAATACACCTCTGACTGGTCCAGGCTTCTCTTTCCCCGAATATCTAAGACATTTCCGTCCATGTGTGGTTCCCCATTTGACACACGAGCACTGGTTCACATAGAGCAGCCTCTGTGCACTGTCTGCGTGGTGCCAGGGCTGCTGACATTAAAACCCCGCTCATGTTTCTTTCTGGGAACCTTCAAATCTTCTCCAACCCCCCCATTACCCATGCGGGCACAAATGATGTTCATCTATCTGCAATCATTATAGGTGCAGCATCATCTGCATGTTTCACAATGCCATGAAAAAGTGAGCGAGCAAACCCATTTTCTCCGGTGTCTCTAAAGTGGGAGTGGAGATTGTTGGCAGCAGGTTCTTTTTTCGAGAATCACAGATTGCCTTCATGTTGTTCCAACAACAAACTGAACTTCCAGGATCTGCCAGAAGCACTCCTGCTCTCCACCAACACACAGCGAGGGCTGAACTTGGACACTTATCACTCACCACTTTTGTTCAAACCGTGTATTCCTCGGCTTCCTGAGACCCCCGACCCATGAATCACTCCTTGTTTCCATAGTAACCGGTCTGGTGCCACCCTCTCCGATGTGTTATCTAGTCCACCGGTGCTCTAAATTATTCCTGTTTACTCCACTCAGAGGGTGAAATAGCTTCACTTTTGTTAAACAAGCCGTCGGCTGATGATGACTGTGTCGGTGAACTTCAGCAAACTACTACAACAAGACAAAATGATCTTGTCATGGTTTAATTGATTGCCTTCAAAACACAAGATGGTTGACTGAATCTTTAGTTTATTCAAATTTCACCAAAATAATATTGTCTATCTATAGATCTATATGGGTTTGATAGTTGCAGAAAGGAGGTGGTAAAATAAAATTAGCCATAGGCCAAATAAAGAAAATGCAATTGCACTTCACACAATAAATCTGGGTGCTTAGCCTCCAAAATAAAACATGTCCAAGTTAAAAACCTAAGAAAAGCGGCACTCATCACGTGCCAGCAGCATGGCTGCAGCATGTTTAAGTTAGCATGCTAACACTCTAAATTACGGCTGTGTCTGAAATCGTTCTCTCATTCACTACTTCCTACTAACTGTTAGTTAGTCATTGTGAATATGTGAGCATGCTAATGTTGACATTTAGCTAAATACACCAGTGCAGCCAGCTGTTTTCCACTGAAAAAATAAAAAAGTTTCCATGTCAAGCAAAGAAATTGGTCAAGTTAGCAACACAGAAAAGCACAGCTGTGCTTCCATTATTTGACAATTTCAATTACCAGTGACATTAGCCTAATTGTTTGTCTTAAAACCTCATGTGCAATCGAAACTTTTAGTTCCTGTCGCTTCTTAGTGCATTAACCTGATCAAAAAGAGGCATTCGGCTGTACTTAACTACTGGTATCAACAGAAAACTGAGGTCTAAATGTTCAGCAGTCTTTTCAGTCCTTCATTGATCAGGACCCAATTGAAACCAGCTTTGAAGAGGAACTGCACAAGTTATGAACATGATTCACATCTACATAATCTGCCTGGTGCTTCAGCATCTATCTATTCCAGTGTTATTAAGTCATTTTTCATCTGCTGTGTGAAGGTAATAAACAAATTCTCTTTGAATCAGAATCAAGGACAGCAACAGAAAACGGTACATTTCAAAGCAAAGACAGCCATTTTCTTACCATTACTGATATGTGATGTTTTCAATCAAATCCTCACTAGTTCGGATTAGTTTTTTTAAATACCCTTGCCACATTAACAGTGACTTTGAATAGATACTGCATGACTGACTGTGGTACTGCTATAGAGAAGTGTGTGGTGTACCTAACGTAGTACCTAAAGTACAACGTGAAGAGGAACTGAAGTGTTGACCCTGCCCCCAAAAGTTTCTGCTCAAAGTGAAACCAATTGTTTGTATTTTCAGCTGTATGCATTAGCCATGACAATTTAAATATCATTTTGCATCCTCCCAACACAAAAGCAGGGAAGCTTTGTCATTTAAACAACTGTCTCTTGATCCAAAAAACTGCTACCCTAGAAAAACACATAAATGATTAATAACTCGCTTAATGTTTTCCCAGGATATTTCTAGCTGAACAGTCTTACGAGCTGTATCAGTCTGCCTTAAACCAAACCCTAATATGATCATAAATGGATCATTTCGTGATAGTGAGACTGACTGAGTGGCTATAAAAAAGAACTTAAGGATATTATAAAGGCTTGACAATAAACAGCAACGGGAAGCTCTTTTTTCAAAAGCTTTCATGCAGCTGATTGTAGTCTGACTGTAAATGTGCATCTCAGTGGTTTCAAAACTGTTTCCAGTAGTTCTTCTTTGGGGCCGCACAACTAATTGAAATATAATCGAAATCGCAATACGGTTAAGTGCAATAACATTTGGTAAAATGTGTGACAAAGCAGCATTATAATGAAGCACTGCAGAGCTTCAGAGGTGCCCCTGACCTACAAATTTTGTTCTCCAGATGTTAGAAAAGATGTCTGTTTGGTACAGAGCCCAGCAAATGTTACATCATCATGATTTTAAAGGAGACCTATTGTGCTTTCTTGTTTTTTTTTCATTTTCTTCAGTGTTTTATATGTTTTTGTGGATGTAAAAGATCTTGAAAGTTAAAAAGGTCAAAGTCCGCACCAAGAGAAGCTGCTCTCTCCCACAGAAAATGCTGCTCCTGAAATGCCTCATCAGTAGTCTCGACTTTAGTTCTGTGACTTCATGACATCACACTACGTCACCATGTTACACGATTGCATAATAAATGCCTAGTAGCTAGTTTGGGACCTAAAGATTAATTTAGCAAAGCTGCTCTGTTGTTGTTAGCGGTGATGGGTCAGGCGTGTGTGAGCTGACCAATCAGAGGAGACTGGGTATTCGGGAGGCGGGCCTTAAAGAGATACAACAGAGGGTTTCAGACAGAGAGGGAATACAGAGCTGCAGCACTGGACAGAATGAGAGAGCTGAAGTGTTTTTTGAGCATTAAAGCATGGAAACTTATTCTAGTAGTAACACAAAAGAAAATGATGAACCTGAAAATGAGCATAATATGTCTCCTTTAATAGTTTTTTCAGTGAAAATTAAAATTGTGAAACAAAAATGATCATTCCCACTAATCACGAATTATATTGCAATTGTAATAACTGTCAAAACAATCACAATATGATTTGTGTCCTGCAGCCCTGTTCTTCTTTGAATACAGCTAAAAACAGCCTGAGAAGATTAGAGAAGATTAAATCTGTCTACATGGTGTAGTTGCATCACTTTCTAACATTTTCAAATGCCAACAAATAAAACAGTAGGTCACTGTCTGTTCGGAGATTACTGCTTTTGAATTTACATCAGATATCAGCTCTCTTCTCTCCTGTACAGGCAAATAAATGCTTCACACTGTTACAGTTGCACTCACCCACTTCAACAGTGCAAACATATTTCTCCATGGCAGTCAGTGCAGCAGTTGATGGAAACCGTGCGTGACCCCTGATGCTCCCTGAGCCACAACTCTGCAGCCACATCAAGAGAAACTTGACCACTCACTAGACTGGTTAGCAGCAATCACTCAAACTCAATTTATTAAATGACTTTGAAGAATAACGGCACAGAATTTGATTTGCTGACATTTGGCATCACTTAAATCTCAAAGATCTGGTTGTTTGGCCTTATAAACTTCACTAATATTTCCAAGATATCCAACAGTGGATTGTAACATATGGTCAGACTATTGGATAAAAAACAGCTGTATTCTCAATATCTTGCAGGCATTGTGGTCTATTCAAGCACTGAATCACTTAGAATAATAAACAGAATAAAAACAGTCTTTGTTTCTCTCTTCTGCCACAGCATCAGTCCACGAGGGATGACCCAGACATGCTGCTGACACTCTCCAGGTTTTTTTTTTTTTTTTTTGGAGCATTCACTAACAGCACAGGGAGGATGCTTCCCTCCGCACATCTCCTCACGGTACCAGAGACGGTCTCTCTCTCCAGGAAACTCAATAATGCATGTAGACAGCAGTGTTTAATCCTGCATCTCAGAGCTTAAAACTCTGCTAGTAGACAGTGGACAGTACTGATCTCAGCATTGTGCTCACATAGTCTTATTTTAGTGCTAAAAAAATCTATTTCTTTGTGTGCTGAGCTCCTGTGTCCATCAGAAATGATGACAGTGTCAGGTCAGGCTAGGGCAGAAAGGGAAATGTGAAATTTCACAGTGGAGCAGCATCATATGATCTGCTTTAAAGGATTATATCTCTACTGTTGCTTTGTTCTTTTGCACCAGATTCACATTGAAGGGTCATTACTGCCCAGTGTAGATTTTTGGTATCACTGACGACAGTAAATGAGGTCCACTTCCAAGTTAAGTCCAGGACAAGGTTAATGGGCCTCTGGTGTACGCTGTCAGGACACAAACTGAAGTCAGAGGAGAGGAGTATTAAACATGCACCATTTTGGGGAAGTCATGGCCGCTTGACTTTTTTTGCACAGGCTCGAGCAAAGTCTGCGTCCTGTGAAACAGGAAGAGATGACTGACTTTTGAACCCTGAGAGGATGGGTGTCGTCATCGTTTCTACTCAACACTTCCACACCTATGGCAAGAGCAGCTGAATCAGTGAAGCATGAATGAGCAGCTTTTTGGTTTCCTGCCTTTAACTGAGGAACTACTTAAACTTAGTTTTTATCATATCGAAAGGGACAACTCACCCCAAACTTGAAATAACATGTTTTTCCTCTTACCTGTAGTGCTATTTATCCATATAGATTGTTTTGCTGTGAGTCGCCGAGTTTTGGAGATATCCACCATGGAGATGTCTGCCTACTCTCGAGTATAATGGAACTAGATGGCAGTCGGCTTGTCGTGTCAAAGTGGCAGAAAAACTATGTTTGAAAAACTCAACCACAGTGTCTATTTGCATAAATCATGGCCTGGTTACTCAAGATAATCCACAGACTTTGTTGTGAGCAGTTTCATGTAGGAACTACTTTCTTTCGACCGAAATACACCTGCCAAAAGCATCACCGTGCAGAATGAAAACATGCATCTGCTCACGGAAGGCACAAGATTTAAGCATTAAAGGCATCATGCTCGGCTGAGCTGTAATATTAGCTAGCTTAGTTAGCTAGCCCCTCGGCATAAGTGGATACATGCTTCCCTCTGCACAGTGATACGTTGTAATTTGGTAGAAAGAAAGCAGCTCCTACATGTAAATGTCTGTGGATTATCTTGAGTAACCAGGTCATGATTTCTGGTGAGAGACACTGCAGTTGAGTTTTTCAAATGTATTTTGAGCACCACAAGCCGAGTGCTGTCAATTTGGAGCAAAGACAGACATCTCCAAAACTCGGCAACTCACACCTACACAAACTAGATGGATAAATAGCACTACGGGTAAGAGGAAGACATATGTATTCGTTTTGTGGTAAGTTGTCCCTTTAAGGCTGATGGTGCAGTCATTTGAAGTGTTTAATGGCAAAAGAAAGATTGCGTCCTGATTCAGACGATTTGAGATTTGATCCGTTTTCTCCTCAGGTGAAGCTGCTGCAATCGGCTTAACGGCTTAGCAGCAATTAGATGTGATCAGTGACAAAAGTTGCGCGTTTACTGCAGCCTTATCAACTCCATTACATCACGTTGCAGTTTCGTCTTGCAGCTCGATGTCGTGCTTGTTGTCTTTCTGTCAACACTGAAGACTGACGTTGTGAAATACACCGCATGCCTCCACATGTTAGGCAAGCAGACTGTTTTGACATGTGACATTAAAATGATACGTAAAGACAGAGAAACCGACACGACGAACATCCAACAGCGTGCATGTCGCTGCACTCGGGTGAATGTTTAACCAGGCGGGTAAACGTCCAGCTTCACAGTCTCCAGGTCAGCTGCTGTAGTGTCACAGTCTATCCTTGTAGTTAAAAGCTGCCTTACCGATCCTTAACCACAAGGTCTAAATCAACTCCTAATAGTGATTGATTTGGGGAAATTTAAAACCTGGCAGAGCCTCACTCTCATTATTGATCCCATACAACCCTGTTATATCTGAGATCAGGTTGCATCCCTGCTTTGCTGCAGAATATGTGACTCTTCACTGCAAAGCTTTTAATAGGGTAAAATGTGAATTAATGTGGCTGGATCTGATTCAGAAAATGAGTTCATTCTCATGCCCAACACTCGCTTTAGGCATCCTCAATCTTCCCCCCCTCCCTCCCCCCCTCACCACACTGCGGACAGTGAACTGGGCCAAGTCCAGAGGCTGCTAAGTGGATGGTACTGCAGCACTCCCTTTTTTGTGTAATGTGTTTTATCTCCCTTTTTCATTCAAACTGTTTGCAAACGTCAGTCGGAGCTATTGGTCCCCAAAGACACATAAGCCTGCTGCATCGCCAGCACCTGGTGCTCGATTTTCGAAAAAGAGGAGAACTGTTAGGGCGGCAAGAGAACGAGCAGGTTGTTGAGGAATATCAGAACATTTCAGCCATTTCTGTGAGAAATATTTTGCAGACTGGCACTATTGCCAACACGTATGTCTATGTCATGTCACGTGTATATTACACATGTATCATCACTACTAGAGTGAATTTTGACTGTTGCTGTAATGATGTTTTCACACAACCCTTCAAGGTGACAGATAGACTGCCAGAAGCGCGGCTGCATCATTTAAAGAAGTTGTTGGTGGTTAACTCCTTCACCATTCTCACACATGTCCTCTCATATTTCTCTCTTGTCAGTAACGTTGCAGCATATCAGTGCTAATTGGATCTTTCAGGGTTAGCGTAACAACATGTTCCCCCTGTGACATTGACATCTACTTTTCCTATTTCAAAGATCAGCTCCAAAATGTCTGGAGAGGAAAGTATTTCAATTAATGTAAATTTTCTCCAGGTATTAGGGAGTACTACTGCATATGTGAAAAAGTAGTATGAAGCCTTTCGTGGCTCCAGAGGGAGCTGCATGTAATTTGATAGATTGTCTCCAGTGATGTCAGTCAGTGGCTAAGTTGCATTGTGGGTAATGTAGGTACCAGGTTTTAAGTGTCTAGCATTTCATTTAATAACGCTGTTGGACTGATAAGGGACAATTTATTCCACGCATTCCTCTTCCTTTACAAAACCTTGTGCCTACATTACCCACAATGCAACTGAACCAATGAGTTTCTCGATCACTGGAGAAAATGTATCAGATTAGATGTAGCTTTCTCTGGAGCCACAAAAGGATTTATACTTTTTTTTCACATATGCTGTAGTGCTCCCCAACACCAGTAAATGCACTGCACTGCCCTTTAAATGCAGCTCAAGGAACAACTGGCAACAAGACTCTGTGAAAAGCAGTCATTGCCTGCATCAGCTCTGCTGTACAGCTCTACTGTTGTGGATCCAAGTTGAGGTCAAGCCTCTCTCTGGTCTACAGCTACAGCACGATGAAGCATCATCTCCACACAATCAAAAACCTTCAATTTCAAGGAGAGCTGCCCTCCTTTAAACCTGTCCTTCAAAAAATTGAAAATAAGTCTTCTGTGTTATAAATTATTAATGAGGCTGGGCCAAGGGGGCGAGGGTTACCAAGATGTTAATTATTCATTGGTTGGTTCTCCTTTGTCCACTCTCCAACCACCGGGGATGCACACTCAGACCAGAGCTGATTTGTTATGATTTATATCTAAGTCTGCGTCTTCTTGCGCAGATGTGCTTCAGGTCTTACTGTAAAGCAGCATGGCTGAGGTCATCCAACATGACTTCAGAGGTGCCTGCACCAGTTTCAGTTCTTTTTTTGGTCCGTTTTAGCAAAGAGGTGGTCTTTACAAAGAAAACAAGCTGCTCAAATTAGTCACTGGCAGTCAGAGCGGCACATGAAATAAATGTATCTAGGGATTGCTTTGTATTACTTTTTGCCCATGATGGGGGCATAATTAGTGAACTTCCCCCTTCAGTAAATGCAAAGAGGAAGCACGCTCAGAAAAGCTCCGTCTATAGCATTGTCCATATTAAAACCTCACTTCCTCTTGTAATAAATAGCACAACTTACAAATGATGCACTCTCAAATACAGTCTGTAGTACTATTGTTTCAGACACAACCTACGTGCTGTTCAGGCACAGCAAAAGAAAGTACCTAACTCGCTATTCTTTGACAAGTGATTTGCCATGACATCGACACTGTGCGCTGGCAGAGTACTGCCACTTCCTGTGTATCTGAAAATACACCTTGTGGCAGGCCATGTGTGTGACAGAGGAGGAGGGGGGGGGATTTAAGGCCTAAATGTGAGATGGCTCGACTGCATGTGTGTCTTTGTGTGCCTTTGCTGACTCTATAAAAGCCTTATACATGTGGCACACAGTGACAGGAAGAACAGCTGTCCCTCTGTGACTGCCGTGTGTGTGTGTGTGTGTCTGCGTGGGCGTGTGAGAGAAAGGAACTGACCCTCAGCTTCATGACTGCATCTATTATGTTGAGATACGGTTCACTGTTACTCCTCCGTCATCAGTGGAATCGGCTCTGAGGCAGAGGAAAGGAGATTGCTCAATATTGCTTCAATAGCACTCTGAACTGTTACCCTACCTTTTCTACATGCAGAGGAAGAGACGCTGACCTCCTCCGCTTCCTCACTGTCCCTATTGTCTGCTGAAATGTAAGCGAGTGCCCATGAAATGGCTGCAGCACCAACACTAAACACACTTATCACGATTTTTTCGGCTGAAAATATTTGAGAACTGACTGCAGTGAAATAAGTGATGCTTGTGACTTGAGGGTGCTGCATTGGGCCATTTTGGCCACTTCCTAAATGTTTGCCATCAAACTTAGAAGCTACACTGTTTCAGCTTGTGTCCAATATGATCTCAAAGGACACAGTACACAGTGCAGACTCCGGTAAAGTCTCCCATCAGAAAGGCTCTATATGTTTTTTGTCCATTTTCCCTATTTATATGTTATTATTTGTGTTTATTATTTATTATTTGGAGTTGGCACCCTTTACTTGGCATTACTGCCCCCGCTGTACTTTACTCGTCCAGTATTTTGTTCTATTACAACTTATTTTTGTCTTTCCTATCATCATAAACATAATACATACTGACATTATGCATTTGTTTGCAATAATAAAGAATACAGAATGAGAGGAAATAAAAAAAAGTAGACTATATGTGAAAGACATCCATGTATTGTGTTGCAGTGATATCTACTGAAGTTAGCATGCTAACCAGCTAGCCCCGAGCCGCTTGACGAGAACACTAACACTGATAGTAAACAACACTAACAATGATAGTAAACAACACTAACAATGACAGTAAACAACACTAACGCTGATAGTAAACAACACTAACGCTCTCCCAGTGGGGAGCCAGCTCCTGGTCCGGACAGAGTTAGCTAATGGGAGCACTAGCTGTATGGCTAGCTGAGCTAACTAGCTGATAGCAGCTTCAGTTAGTTAGCAGTTAGTTTGTGATATGCTGCCCCCTATTTGTTTTGAGTATTAATTCCACACATGGCCAATTTATACATACTGTACCTTTAAATGATTAACCAATCATCAACTAATTTTCTTCTGATCGACTAACTGATTATTTGACTAATAGTTGCAGGTCTAGTTTTGGATTAACTGATTGTAAAATATTAGCATTTGCAGGAAAACCAGCTCCTTTACCTTGAGGCTAATTAGCTATTTTCAAAAAACAAAAGGTCCAGAAATCCTAATTATTCAAACGTCCTACTAACACACTATTTTGGGAGGAGCTAACGGTACATCTGCTCTACAGACAAACACCGGCTGCAGTTTGCAGCCTCTCTTGCCTGGTGGCCTTGTGTCATTCACACCATGGCTCTGCACTTTCTGACCTACTTAAAAATGAGCAGCTCGTGCACCAATATGCTAACTATGAGGATGCACACAGCGGTTGCTTTACTGGAGCTTCTTCTGCTGATGAGAAGAAACAGCTTCTGCGAGTCTGTGGCTTTACACTCGTGAATGAAAACACGTCACATGCGTCACCGGGACGCTGCTATGTGTCGTGTGAATTATTAGTGTGCACTAATGCTCGCATGGGATGAGTCACTAAGCCATTACGGACAGAAACCTGCTCAGTTGTTAAGTTTATCAGTGACTGCCTGGAGCAAGCATTTTTTTTATTTCTGGTGCCATTTTTTTTTTTCTTCACTAAGGTATAAAATTGACACGTAACCGCTGTAACTGCGAGGCACATATTTGAGTCCCATTAATTAAAATGAGCAAGAATAAGAGAAGTGTGGCAGAAATGAATTTCAAAGCAAACGTCAGACACCTCTCTCCTCCCCTCACCCTCACCCCTCCGGCTCTCTTCCCCTCTATGCCACTTAGGTCACATCTGTCAGTCAGTTTCTGGTGTGCGGTGGCTGCGTGGGGCTGCAGACAGACAGCGAGGCAGCACCGAAAGGTATCTGCTAAAACTGCTCTCACTTCTTCATTAGCGCTGCTGCCTTTAGCATGTCTATGAAACAGTTGAGGTTGCAACTTCCTCCCCATAGTTGTGACAGAACAAAGAGGCCCTTCAGTCTGAGACAAATACGTTGATAATCTCTAACATTTCACGCAAGGACAGAATATTCCCCACAAGGGTATTTTTACACTCCTCGCAGTGTGGAATTTTTTTTTTTTGCCTTTTGATCTGTATCTGCCAAGTATGAGGATGGAGTGACGTGGTGCGGGCGTGAATGGTCGGGCCTGGTCTGCTTTCAGTGGCTCTGAATACCCTCGAGTGCACTTGTCCTGTAATAGCAACGTGAACAATGAGAAGGAGCCACTGCACCGCTTAATGGTTTAATGTATGTATGACATAACTGAGAGGGGTGTTGTGATCAAGGACAATAAGCCCAAATGAAATGCGTTTTTACAACATGCAAACATGCTGGGTTTTTTTTTATACGTGTGGGTTTTCTAAATGTAAGTGTTATAAACATAAGTGTTCATAGCAGATGCTTACATAAATATGTCTCATGGAGGCAGCTCTCACATATTTTAGGACTATTACATCAGGGTTTTGTTGTTAGAAACCCCAGGCTCGATTTCTTATTATCTCTCTGTAGAAAGTACAATAATTATGCAGACTGTTTCATTTATCAAAATAGGTCCAAAACATCATTCATCAATAATGATGATGTTCTTTGTAGTAGAAGCAGCCATTTCTTTGTTCATCCTTGACTTCACACTCACACAGCCAATGGATTTGTGAGTGGTTTTTGAAAGGGATATTAAAGACTATTATTCCTTTGTGTGGTTTTAAAACTGTATCAGGAGGTTTGACTCCCCAAATATTAAAAATTCTTTCACCAAATATTTGTCATACTAACAAATCTCTACTGTGCAGTCTCGAAAATGATACAGCTAAAAACAGCCTCGGACTAACCCAGAGGTCTGATCTTCCATTAAGAGCAGTGGCCAACGGGAGGGACAGGTGACACCAAAGAGCACGAGCTAAGAGGATCCACCCAGTGGCTTACACTGCCAGCATCCTGCCATCCGATGAGGAGAAGGCTCCGCCTGTCCAACTGCCTTCCCTGCTGAGCCCCCCCACAGGGAGACTGCCGGGGTGTAGCCATGCAAAATGGCTCCAAATGAGAGGAAAGATATGATGCTGACTCAGACCAGAAGAAAATCTGCCTGGTAACCCTGCGACATGTTCGTCTGTATCTCAGTGACTGAGTGCAAAAACATCTCAAAGTCAACTCTTTTCTTTCTGGGCAACTTTTTGTTCAAATATCCATACACGGGCAAACTGGATGTAACTATAAATAACTTTTTTGCTGCCTGTATTTTCCTCGCATTATCAAACGAAGACTGCTGATCGTTGATCATCCGGTGCTCTGCGGACAGAGAGTCGTTTTGCCACGGTGTCGTTCAGTACAGAAGCAGGACAAACAGTGTGAGCTAAAGTTAAAATCCTGGCACAGAAACAGCACCAGGAGACATCGGCCTGGATCGAACAGCCCTCACAGTGACTCAATCTTACTGCACAACTGTGTGATGCTACTAACAGTCATCATCATCATCATCATCATTCAGTGGAAAGCAAACAAAGGTTACTCACTTCTCCACCTGCATCTGAAAGAGCAACAAAAACACGACACTAATCTACAATCCTTTGTGTCTTTTCATGGTTTGGTTTCACAACCGTGATGATGCTCTCTGTTGTCAAAGGTTACAGTCGGCACAGAAAGAGACCGAAGCATTTAGGGATTATTTTAATGGCATTACCTCTCCGCTGAATCTGAATCCACAACATGACACACATACACATATACAGTCAGGCTCTCTTGGCTCTTCTTTGGTGCAGGAAATAAAAGTAGGCCGATCGATTCGAGAGTCTCCTCTGACTCTGCTCCCCTCCTACTCAACCTGGAATAGTAGCACAGAGGAAGCCTCCCAGAGGACAAAAAGACACCCCTCAGTTTTAAAATTATCACACTAAAAAAAACCTGAACCCTTGTGCGTGTGTGCTATTTTTTGGTCACGGACATTTCAGTTTATATCTTGAAGCTTGGACAACAAAAAACTTTCGTAGGAGTCTTTTTGGATTTGTTCGGCGTTTCACACATTAAAATAACTCACCTCTAGTTCGACTGCTTCTGGACTAAAGAACAACAGACGAGTCAGAGGCCTAAAACATTCGGGACGACTGTGTCAAATGTATTCAGACCAGATGAGACTCCAAAATGTGCACATCAAACTGTGGCTGAGACGATGAGGCAACATGTTTGACCACTGATGAACTGTTTAAGTCATCAAACAAAAATGGCAGTGTTCTTTCTCTGGTTCTCTCCTGACTTCCTCCTTTTTCTCTGCTTTCTATGTTAGTAACCTAAATAATAGAGCTCTGATGAAGACAAAGTGGACGAAACGTGTGATTTTCGAACGCATGGCCTTTTAATGATTCAGCCACAAACTGGCTCAGGGCTACTACTACTACTACTTCAATAGATAGGCCTCTGTCTCTGCAACACAATACACAGACACCTTCGACATTATGACAAAACTCTTATTTCGTCACATTCTGATTGATAATTTCAGTTCATTTTTGAATGTTTTAGAATAAAATTCTTACATATTGCACCTTTGATCTATAATTAACCTGATAGGAAATTGTTAGTTGCAGTCCCAATTCAAAGGTGTCTTTTTCTCGTCGACACTCACACAAAAAGCTGTAACAGACAGACATGTAAGGGGCCACGATGGCTTCAGGTATTCTGATGTTAGTAGGCTTTTAAATATAATTTGGCTTTGTGCACCTGCTCTATCAAGTAATACACAACTACTTTGGATTAAGGTACTGCTGACACTGGTTTCAAGATTAAAGATTCAAGATTAATCTAACTGTCAATATAATTAATAACGAAATTGATCTATTCATGGCAGAGTGTTGCGGACGAGTTCAGGAACCTCACAGCCTGAGGACAGAAGCTGCTCTGTAGTCTGGTGGTACGGTAGCGGTTACTTCTGTATCTTTTGCCGGGCGGTAACAGGATGAACAGACTTTAGCTGCTTATCTATATTGTATACTGTAATTGCAGCTCCGTGTGTGACAGCAGCAGCCGAGTTGGAAGCATAGGCGGCATACTGCCAGCACCGTTGTGTCAGTGCACCTCAGACACACTTATCATAGAGAATCACTGTAGGTAGTTAAACAAGGTGGATTTTCACACACACACACACACACACACCTACCTAACAGCCCTGCATTTAAAGTTGACCCTGATGAAAAACACAACACACCCTCCTGCCAGTCTCGCCAGGAACACAAACACAATGCCACCAAGTCCCATCCAGCCATCACACATCCTTCCTCCCATCATGTCAGCTCCAACTGCATTTTATTGTCTCAAATGCTATCGTGAACCACAGTGAACACCACACTGCATGAGGAGCCATGCGGCTCAATGTAAATTAAATGGCCCGTCCTTTGAGTGCACTGGCTTATGTAAGCTGCCGCTGCTTGTCCTCCCCCCCCCCCCAAACCACCCCCTCCCACCCCCCCCCCCCCCCCCCCTCCCTGCCTTTCTTTCCCCTCAGCAGCTCTAACCATCCCCTGAAACCCTGATGTCTCGTAAACACACAGCCCCATCCTAAATTAGAGAGTGCAGGGGGCTGGTGGAGGAGGAGGGCGCGGAGGGAGGGAGGGAGGGGGGGGGGGGACCTGACTCCTGCATCCCTCATTTTCTCTGCCACCTTGAAAACAACACCCCAATTCCGGTTGTGGCTTCTCCATTCCATCATTGTTTGTGCACGTCACATGCAGTGGTGTTACAACGCTCTCCGTCCACACACATCCCCCTGCATGCCGCACACTCATCTGGCCTTTGAAAGGACGCATCCAGAAAGAAAAACCTGCTCCTCTTCTTTTTGTTCCTGCATCTTCTTCCTCTGTGTCTCTCTCTCTTTCATTCTCTCAGTGTCCCTCCATCCCTCCCCTCCCCTCCTTCCCTCCACCTTGCCCTCATCTCTGAGTCCTGCAGCCACAAGCGCTCTACAGCGAAGGTTTCGCAGTGGCTTCTTCGCAATGTCATAACACTGTTTTTTTGAGACGATCCTGCCCCTGCACAATGGAGAGAGACAGGGAAGATGATGATGGGGGGGTTAGTGTCGGGAGAGGGGGAGGAGGGGAAGAGGGGGGGGGGGGAGGGAGGCCGGGGATGAAATGCGACAAAGGTTGCTGGATCCGAACCTACAATGTCGCGTGTAAATGCTACGTAGAAGGCTCGCTGGGTAAAATGCATTTTTAAAGAGCTGACAGCAACACAATGGGCAGAGAGGCAGAAGGAGGGTAAGCTGGATCATGATGTGATAATGCCGAGCCATTATTTCATATCCTCTGCTGCTCTCATACATTGTCTCTGCTTGGATTGTGTGAGTGGAACAGCATGCCTGTACAGAGGTATGTGGCACAACACGGTGTGCAGATCCATCCATCTGAATTCATTATCATCAGAAAGAGGACGCACACGGGGAGGCTGGAATGTGAATTCTCCGTAATCTCGACACAGAAAGGAGAGGAAAAAAAAGGCTTACCTCCACATTTCAGCTCCGCTCGACCCTGCCTTGTTTCATCCTGTTTCTCTCTGCCGACTCCCTCCCCTTCTCTCCCCATGACAGCATTTTTCTGCTATCTATCTCCACGGTGAGGCTCTTTTCTCCTCCTCCTCCTTCAGTTCCTCCTGTTCTCTTCCTCTCACCAAAAATAAAAATAAAGCAGCAGAACGCGACACTTCCCGATCTCTGTGTCTGCCGGCTCCTTCTATTCTGTTGTTAAAGTCAAGAGGCAGGTTGATTTGTGCCGTCCTCCTCCCTCTTCTCTTTCTCCCTCTCGCGCTGATTCTATTCCATTCACATCACACTAAAGCCAACCCCCCTCTTTCTCCTCCTCTCTCTCTCTCTCTCTCTCTCTCTCTCTCTCACACAGCTTTACCCGGCCTCTCTCTCCTTAACCCCCCCCCCCATCTCCTTGTCAGAGAGAGGTTGAGGCAGCGACAGACAGCAGTGGCCAAAAGGAGAGCTCTCTGTGTCTTTTATATATAAAATGTGCTGAATCAAGGACGTTACAACCACAAATGTGCCAGATTAGACTCTGATGCAATGTTAGATCAAGCGTTTCCCCTCCTACAACCTCTCAATCTCTCTCTCTCTGATACATTAATGAAAAGAGGCTCATTCTTCTGTGCCAAAACAGACATTTCTGCGCAAGAGAGATAAAGGCTCCGAAGCAGACTCGAGGGCAAAGGTGAAAATGGCAGTGTGTGTGTGTGTGTGTGTGTGTGTGTGTGTCAGTGTGTTTATTTGTATGTAGGCACCTCTGTGTACTCCCCAAACGTAGTCAGCGGAGGTTTGAGACCATAACAAACAATCAACCTGCTTCAGAACAATGAGAGCTCAGGAGTGTAACAACACAGCTCGCCCTTCCCATCTTTAAAATAAAACAAAACATACCTGTGAGCTCAGATTAACCGTTTAATGATGCTGATGGGAGGGGAGGAATCACGCTGCTTAACCTACACTGCAGCACAGCCAAGTGTCCGGCACCATCCCCCTAATTACTGTATGGAGTGTCGTCCCGGCCGTACCATATGGCTCTGTGTGCTACCAGGTCAATGGCTCTGGTCTGGGGTGAGGGGGGCCGGGGAGGAGCCTGCGTTGTTGGTGGCATGTGTCTCTGGGAGATAAGAAAAATAATAACAGAGGCACCAGTTGAAGGTAGTTTAACAGTTTTCTTTAAAACAAGCGTACCTCAGAGTGTGTTTATCAGGGGATGGTTGGTGTTGTGGGAGTTTGCTACTTCCTTGTTTTAATCTGATCAATAAGATATTATAAATTATATAAAAGTGGAATTTCACCTGACACCTTACATTTCCACGTGACAATAAAAGACAAATATGAATGTTCAGACGGATCTAAGATTATATCTCATTCTGATTCCATTCATGCATTTGATTTACTGGGATGTAAACAGTAACATTTTGTGCAGTACTCAGAGCTGGAGCATGACTTGTGATGGTGTGAGATTTTAAAACTGTTAGTCCCACCAGAGGTCATTAAGTAAATGAAATAGCGCCACAACAATCAGTGCTACAGTGACACCATGTGGAAATTAAGACTCTTAACATGCTTGAAGCTCTGCAGACGAACAAATGTGTCTTTCTTACGTTTTGTCCTCGTTATGCAGTGTTGTGAAAAGTACCCAAAAGTCGTACTTTTAATAAAAGTAACAATATAATTCTAAAAGGCACGCATATGAATAGTACTTGAGTAAAAGTCTGATATTAGATGAACTTTATCAAAAGTACAAGTAAAGTAAATATTTACATGTATGTATAAACTGTATACTATGGGTCGACTGATGATCAGATCTGATATTCAGCGTTCTTCTGATTAGCATGCTAACCCACCAGCCTCATCTTGTCGTGGTGCTACATTACTGTGCTAGTTTCCTAGACCAGGGACGTAACATTAAATCTGGACACCGCGTTGGAGGCGGAGCCCCATTCATTCCTATGAAAGCTGCTCAGTGGCGTTCAGCATTTAATCTGGTTTGTTTTGAGTATCAATTCGACAGGGGACCAATTCTTACATATTGCACCTTTAATATGTAAAATTGGTGGAGTTACCCTTTAAGAAGCTGCTGACAGAGAATCTTTGATGGGTTTTTTTTTGCTTGAAAAGTAACTCAAACATTAACAACATTAGTATTCTGTTAATCACATCAGTTAACTGACTAACTGTTTTCACCAGCGTACAAACACCTGTAGCACAAATGTACTTGTATCTCTGAGGTCCAGATGACAGAGTGCGGCACCATTCAGGAATCAGGATGAGGAAACGTGCTCAATGTCAGGAAGACTTCCCAGATGAGTGATGTGAGGAGGATATTAGATTAGTGTGAAGTTCCTCTCAGTCCTGTGGGGACTGCTGTGGCTCTGCCAGGTGTGATGTGATGTGATGTTGGGAGGGAATTCACCAGAGCCAACCATTGTCACTATTATCTTACTCTGCTTAAAACACTGTACAGTATTTGTTTTGAAATAAAAAATAATGTGAAAAGAAAACAGCTAATAGGCTGATAATGCAACAGCTTCAGGCCTGGTGTAGATAATAACTGCAATGATAACATGGAACAACAGATGTGTTCAGCCCCTGCAGGTAAAGCAGTCTGTTTCTAAAGGTTTTGCCTACCTTGTCCTGTCCACATGTGAAGGTGTGGCTCAGCAGCCGCCATCAGCTAACCCAGGAAAATCAATTATCTCCCCCCTGACCTGCAGCGGTGAGTTCAGGCTCCTCACTCGGTTTAGGAGCATATTTAAACAGTTATTACGCATCTACCTGTGCGCGTGGACAACCAGAGTTGATCCAGAGCAGGTGTCCATTTGTTGTTCAAATTTAGCCAGTCCCTCGCCAGCTCTAATACAATTACAATGGCGAAGTTGCAGATTGTATTACATTTCCTCCGTCGACGAGCATCCCTCCTGCCTAATTTTAGCCTGTGGTCTGAACTTTGTAATGAGATTTTGGACACACACAGACAGAGGACTTCACACTGCTGCCCCCTGGTGGCCATGACACCAAACAGCATATGAACATACAGTATACATATCACTTAGTCTGTCTATTGGTTTTTTTTAGTAGTCTGCAGTTTTCCAATATTGATACATTCACTTCAGCAACCTCTGCACTATACCTGTGGGTTTCTTTCCTGTTTATACACTACAACCTTGTTCTATAAAAATACTGTATACTGAATAAAACTGCAACTACAGATTATTTACATTAGCAAATAATCTGTCAGTTTATTTCAGGATTTAATGATTAATGGTTTAGGTTATAAATTAACATTAAAGTAAATTCAACTTGCTTTTGTTTAAAGTCCAAAATCCAAAGAAAGCAGCAATTAAAAAGCTAACAATTAAACAGCTGAAACCAGTAAATGTTTAACATTTTTTCTTGGAAATTACTTATTTGGAAATAGCTGGTGATTAAAGCTGCTGTAAGTGTTATTTTCTTTTTAAAATGAGTATTAAATAGCTCTATCTTCCAACAGTGATCGCTGTTTTAGTGTTTGGTCAGTAACCCACATCCTTCCTCTTCCTGCAATATAAGAAGAGAAATCTTCTGGTATCCCTGCCAACTTTATCCAATCAGGACCGACAACTCCAGAGCAGGATCTGGTACCTACAATGGTGGAACAGAATAAAGCTACCAATTCCTGCGCTCCAGCCAAGTGAAGAAAAATGCTTAAAGAAATAAAGAGGCAGAGAGCTGCCTCAGGTCATGCAGGTGTGGTGACGTAGAGAGGAGGGAGGGGATTGCCAACTGCAAAACGGACAGGAAGTTAGCTAAAATGATGAGAAGGTTTACAGCAGCTTTAATTTCCTTTTAGTTGATTAATTGACTAATTATTGCAGCTCTACTACAGGAAGACAAACTTTTAAAGACACATTAAAAAAAACACGTTATGGGTTTTTAAACATGTTTTTTTTATCAATTCGACAAGCTTTTCATATCAAATGTTCAAATCATACTCTCAACTGTGTTTCACTTAAAGATATACTAAATCATTTCAACAGGGTAAATTCAACATCCTTTGTGACATGTAAACATAAAAACACAAAATGAACATAAGATATCACTTAACGTCTTTTCCTGTTGATATTGTGCAGCCAGTTAGTTTACATTAAGTAAAAAAAGAAAAAGACAACTGTACACAAAATTTACATTCCTCTAACAGTTCAACATGGCTTCTGTCTTCTAAGCTTTTTTTTTCCTTTTTACAATCAGGTTCAGTATGTACAGTTAGGGGGGAACATAAGTTTAACTTGGGGAATTGATTTGTCTCTTTGTGCACTGCACAGATGACGATGACAGGTTATGTGAAAAAGAAGAAATATTCACCTGAATGATCACATAGAGCATAAATACTATTTAAAACACAGGGAAATGAAGAGCAGAGGTAACACTGTGAAAGATAAGAATCCTGAACTGACCATGTTGGCTCTTTAGCAACATTATAACTGTACTGATGTCTAATTTAAATTTTTTTAAATGCATCAAAACTGTTTATTGGAATTTGTAGCATTCAGGCGATCCAACAGAATCCAAATAAACCAAGAAATATTATCCGAGTGTTGAGGTGTTTTTGAAGCCTGCACACTTAATATAAAAATCACTATTCAAAAGTAGAAAGTGGTGACTAAATTCTGGAGTGCTGTTTAGACATTAATGAGCTCTACCAGTACATTTTCCATCAACTAATGTTTCTCAGTTTTGAGTAAAACAAAAACATTATCGTACTGGAAAGAGTCACAAAGAATTCTGCTGACTTATGTTACAAACAAACCTTTCTTGGATACATAAATACTTTTAATGACATTGTGGCAGAAAGAAAGGACGTAGATGAAAACACGCTAAGAAATCCCCTTTGTGGTTTTTACAATAATGTGATGAGACAATTCACTAATGAGCTCAAATTTGTATCTATAAAACCACCATCTTGTTTTCATTAGGTTTGCCACTTTAGGCTTGAATTTACACTATCAAACAGATACCACGTGTCACTTTTAACGCACTGTCGGTCATAAACAGGGTCTTTCACACAGTAGAAGGTGTATTATTTGGTGGTGTCACTATCAACCAGTCTCTGTTTTGTCCCCAAGTTTGAATTCACAATATAGATAATGAATATTCACAATAAAAGTGTGCGCATCTACAGAAAAATTGTGTTTGTTGTTTATTATCTGAAGAGGAGTCCTGGGTTCCAACAGGTTGCAACAGCTTGACAAAAACCTTTCTCTGGTCCACCGTTTGTTTGGAGTTGCCGTTTGGAGAGGGTGTTCAGTGAACCAGGTGGGGTATCTACCACTTGCCCCTCTTGCTCCAGTCCTTAGGTGTGAAGTGAAGGCATTTTGGATCTATGCGCAAGTGTCTCTTCTGCATCGCTCTTTCGTGTCCATCCACAATGTCCTCTGAAAGAGTCAGGATGTACTGACCCTGGATTCAACAGACAAGACAAAGCCAGCGTCACTAAAATCAGCATTTGTTTTCTGTGCTACTTGATTGGCTATCGACAATTGACGTTTGAAAGATTGACAGAGAAAGTTAGGCGCAACAAATGGTTGTCATGTTCAAGTACAGCCACAAAAGCATTTTGAATGGTGTATTTATTCCTGTAACACATGTAAAAGGGGACAAATCAACTGTAAACTATATTAATAATCTGGCTGCTGAAAAACAGACGCTTTGGTTCCGAAGGAGATAGCGTCAGTACATACGACTAGAATACAGACGTTTGGTGGTAATTACTTAACTACACAACGTCCCCCGATAATACTAGTCCCATGTGAATGGCGCTTTAGTAGCGTGTGGTTTCGCATATTGAGTTTTGCTAAGTGATAATGCAGTTAGTTACGCAGGATTTGGAAGCACAGGCTATATTAACTGGCACTGAACTGATTAACTAGATTGTTTTAACCACAGGAACATGGATACACATTAATTTGATTGATGTTCTATGTAGCTCTTACCTGTGGTTGCAGAGCAAACATTTTGGCATCCTCTTCCAACAACTGAATAGGAAGTTGTGTAAAGACTAATGACTAAAGTGCAGAGGGCCAGTGTTTTACAGTGGAGGACATCAAGCTACCAACTTCTGTTGTTTCTCAATCTAAAATTTAGTTATTTACAAGACAGTTCAGACAGCTTCCCATGCCAACCACAGAGATGATAACTCTGTGTTGAGGCAGAGGCAGATGCTCTACAAAAGCTGCAGATGCAATCAGAAAGGGCAGCGTTGAGGATGGTCTCTCACCTTGTAGTAGTTGATGAGGTTGAGGTACTGAAGCGTTGAAATGACATCTTCTTTCTTTACACTTGTGATCTCGCTGATCTCACTGGAGGTTTAAAAAAAAAAGGAGTCACATGAAAAGGGACCCAATAAGTTCTGAAACTGATTCTTGCAAGACAATTAAAGGCTGAGAGATAAAGCCAACAGTCACATACTTGATGGTGATCTGTGGTCTCTCTCCATTGTCAGGTTTGAGGTCCATGAGAATTTCGAGGATGGTCTGGGACCAGTAGGAGCGATAGGACAAGAGGCCGAGGTCAGAAAGTGGCTTCTCAGGAGTTCCGGTCTTCCCTTCTACCTTTGACAGCTCGTAACCTGAAAAACAGACAATGAAAAAACAATTACCATTGGTGAGGCAGACACAGAAAATTCCCCAAAATATCTCCTGAGTTTTATGCCACTATTTTTGATTAAACACTTACTGAACTCAATGAGCAGTTTCCCATAACCTCTCCGCTGGTAGGGAGGCAAGGTCAGGATGCAGGCAACGTTATAATCTTCAGTCGACTCTTTTTCCTGCACACAGAAAACCAAAGTTAAGTTTCGTTTTCAGAACCCCCTGGTTCAATAGGGTATATTTCCAAGATTGATCAACATTGCATCATTTGTGTACCTTAGAGAAGTATCCCACTATGTGGAAGCCTTTGGAGTCGTACTCGGTCATAACATAGAACAGGAAAGGGTCTGTGTCGTAATACAAGGTTTTGTGGTCCAGGAAACATTTAGCAAGTAAACACAGGTTCTGGGAATAAGTCTGGAAAAATATAAGAGACATATCAATCAAAATCCAATCAAAACAAACAAAATGTTGTAAAAAATGTTTAGAGGTGATATAAATATATCTCATCACTAACTTTGTTTTTCCTGCCGTCAATCTCAAAGAATGAGATGGTGCCTTTGCGGTAGATCTCGTTGCCTGGCGGATGTCTTAGATTACATTTTGTCTGTCAAAGATGATGGACACAATGAGGATGAGAGCAACATTCAGGCGAATTTAGGAGCAGGAGATTAAGGGCTTAAGCTGGTGACACATTGATTCTTACCAAATGCCTCTGGAGACACTTCAGGCTTTTGAGGTACTTGAGACAGAATTCACAGAGGTAGAGGATGGGCAATGTGGTGAGTTCCTGTGGGTACGGTGAGAAGTACCAGGGCTTCAGTCTGTGACGTCCCAGCTCTATACACTCTATGTTTTTCATCCGGGTGACAATGTCGTCGTGGCTGCGGTCGGACACCAGACTCCCCGTCATGCGGGGCGCAGTAGGGATGCCATCTGAACTGTCCTGGGAGTCCTGGTGGTTAACAATGTCAACATGAGACACATTAAACACTGTTGGTGTAGTTATTTGATCAAATGGGAGTAAATGTATTTTGAGATTTTCACAGATTTCTTCAAATTAGTAACATGTATAATCAAAATTGTGGTACGTGGCACTAAAAGGACTGAACTTGGGTCTGAGGTAAGGATCGCCTCCTTTTTATTGGACCCACTAAGGCACAGCTGAATTTGCAAAGCAACACAAAATAACAGGAAATAAAACAGACCTCTGGTGGTGGTAGAAAGACACTGGCACTTTGGTTGGTTTGGTTGTTATACTGCAAAACCTTTATCATCTAGCAGAAAAAGACACAAAAATACAGGCTTTTGGAAACTAAAGAGGGGAATAAATTGATTCGTATTTACACTGAACAGTTTGGTGAAGGGGCAGATTGACAGCAATATTGAACTTCAGTGTCATAATTGTAGTTTTAGTACACTCCAGGGTGGGTTCATCAGGAGCCAGATGGCAATGCTGGCACTCAGGAGGTAGTGATAGAGATGTTAGAGGACAGATGAAGAGTGAGGAAATGAGCAAACAAAATGTTAAATGTTAGACCAATTATTTCATGTGGGTTTGACAAATCATTGTGTTAACTTATCTGACAAACCCATTGGCCACTGTCATCAAAGATGATGTGAGAACAAGAACTCGAGATGTCAGCTGCAGCAACAACCTAAACTCAATACTACAGCTGAGCTGCTCGATTCAAGAAGCTTGATGGAGGAAAATAGAAAATAGAAATCCAGCGGAGGTCTGACCGGACAGGTTTATTCATTTTTCTGCCTCATTTAGTTACAATACATCTTTTTTTAGTGTGTATAACTGCCTCTGCTCTTCTGCTTGGTAAAACCAAGAAGACAAAGAGCATAAAGTTGATGATTATTTTGTCAGAGATTTGAAATACAGGGTTACACATACACATCCAGGTTCCTTATAGAAGATTAAGGTTTTCTTTAATATCGTACGCCTGCAAATGTCAACATGTAAATAAATGCTCCTCAGTGTGAAAGTAAATTATACAAGACTGGAAATCTTGTAGAAAATGGCAATTAAAAGAAAAGGATGTTAGAATGTAAGAAATGAAAATGAATGAAAGCACTGGATTTGGTCCACAATACCTGCTGGTATGTTATGTCATTATGTTTATTCATGTTAGTTACTGAAATTTATGATTCAATAATCAAGCATTATTCAAACTGAAGCAAGATTTTAGTTAACATCGATTTTAAGCTCAGAAACATAAAACAAAACAATATTGTAACATATAATGTAACATATAAAATTAACAAATTAGAAGAATTAACTGGTAAATATTTTTGCTATTTTGAAACCTGCATACTTGGGGTGACCAAAGATGGTTATACAGAAAAGAAAAGAGTAATCTATTAGTATCAAATTTTAGATTCATCTATTGCAAAACAATTTATACAACTTAAATCCTTCTCACATTAATAAAGGCAGCATTTGTAGTCAAATTGGCTTGAATACTGGAACAGATGATAAAGATAAATAAAACTTAAACATTAGTGCAGCTTCTGTGCACCAATTTGATTTTCTCGCCTGCAGAATTAGAGAATACTCTACTGTAAACTTACGTATACTGTATATGTGCATTAGTTTGCAGTGCTCGAAATAAAAGAGGATAAAATCATACTGACATAAGGGATACGTTTGAAATGAGTAAATAATAAGCTGGCTGTAAAGATGAATATACTGAAGTTACAAACCTCATCAGGGCCTCCACAATTAGCTTTTCTCTTCCTCCCGGGCTGTGAGGGGACGAGTCGCCGGGCAGTGCCGTTCTATTGTTACAAAGAAATTACGCATTAGCCTATGAGAAAAGACTCCAATGTAAACAATGAAGAACCCCATGTGATGTCCTGTACCGTTGTGAGCGAGGAGAGCTGTTCATGGTCTTCGCGTGACTTGAAGGTGTTGGTCTCCCTCACAGCAGGAAAAACAGATGCCTGAGTGGCTTCAGCTGAACTTGGCAGGGAGGGCACAGGGGTGGCCGGGGATACCTGAGTCGCCAAGGGGACGGCCTCTACTTTCCTCTTCTGCAGCAAACAAATGTTGTTAGACATTTGGCTTAAAATGAGTACACATTGACACTTAACTGAATCAGGATTTTTGTTTCCAATCATGATTTTGGGATTCCTGCCACACTAATGTAATGATTAAAAGCTGGGGACTGTTATGAGCTAAAACTGTTTTGATAGTCACATGACAATTTAAGTTTTAACAATTTCTGCTCATCTCCAAATGAAAATAGTCCAATGTAAATTAAACCTTATTTAAGCCTGGCATTAACATGCAACAGACACAAATCAGCTGCAACTGCAATAGGTTCAGCTGAAATGTGTCTTCAGGATTTTTTTGGACTCCTCTAAAATGCCAATTGGTCCTGCATGAACTAGAGATGTGCATGATTAGTCATTTAAATGTTTCTAACATCACTAGTCAGCATCAGACTATTCAGGTAAATTAATTATTAGTATCAATTACTAACTTTAATAATGCCAATTAACTGCTGTGTCCAAGATCTTATATAAACAATGTTTTTGGACAATATTTAACATAACAGATTATTGTGATTTCTTACTTTTAGACTAGTTGATTAGTCAAAGTTTAAACGTTAGTAACATCCTTAACTTCAACAACAGCATTCTTTTAGCTAGTTTCAGTACATGTGAAAAAGAAATTTCATTCAACTCATAGAATAATCAATCTTCAGCACTACACAAGAGATTTCAACATAAACAGAGAATACCAGCTAACCTTGACAGATTTGAAGCTGAAACGTGGCTTGACGTTTCCAGTGCAAACACTTGACAAATGTTTGGATACACTGTGTGTTACACCACTTCCAGATGTGATCTGCACAACTTGATCATCATCTTCTTTTTTTGTGTCATGGTTGTTTATTTCTTGATTTCCATGACCCGACAGCTGTATGATCACACAAGATGCATGTTAACACCAGGTTTAAACAAGGATTTTTAGTCATTTCTTGAATGGGTAAATTCAACTTGTACCGGTGTGGGGAGGGTTTTGCCTCTGGAAGGAGCTGTGGCAGGTTGTAGGTTGAGATCTAGACTCTTCCTCTGAATTGAATAGAAAGGAAGAGAAGTGATGGGGTTAATTGACATTCATATTAACCCTCAGATTAATACTCAAACATTCACTGTGTCTTCAACAATTGACACAGCATTTAAAATCTGTGGTGGTCAATTGGAATTAAAATCAGATCTGAAAAAGTATGAATTCTAAAAGTCCAGATTGAAAGTGATGATTTCAATATTTCCTTATGGGTCGAGGCTGGGCTGAATGTATAATTTTGTGCCAATACACATAGCAAACGCATCATATATTCAGCTGGTAGCCTTTAACAAATAGTTTTTCCAGCAGCACTCAATATACTGGAGGCCATCAGTAAAGTGACCATGTAAACAGTCGCTAATAATCATCAATGAAACTGATTAACACACAAAAATGCGACTTATTATTGACCACTGATTACAAATACTAATTTAACTTGTTTAAAATCTACACTATACAGGTTATCATATCCAGTTAGTAATATTCATGACATAAGAACTGTCACTGGCATTAACTTTTAAATTCTGTGAGCATCTTGAAGGAATAAATAAAGCTGACAGAAATATGACTAGTCTCACTAATCTAATAGAAATAGCATTCACAGGACTTTATTGGAGCCATTTTACAATTAGTAAGAAGTAGATTCTAACTAGGACTGAACAATATGCAATATGATAATTGTTCAGCCCTAGTTCATACTGAATAAACTATTGTCTTAACAATGTTTTGGGGGCTGACATGAACATTGGGCAGCGCAGCATACACTTACCACTTCTCTCTCTGGAGAACTGGGACGGGAGCCTGGAAGACCATTCTTGGTTGGTGTTTTAGCTTCTTTCTTAGGGAACTGAAGCTTCTTCATGTCCAGCCTGTCTCCTGTGACCCACTCATCCAGGCGCTTGTTGACTTTTAACACAAGCAATTTCACACAAACAAGAATACATTTGTTCTGATGCTTCTGTGTATGTAATTCTGCTTAGAAAGTTACTTTATACAGTTAAAATAACAGTTTACATTTCAATAATAGTTCAAATGTCAAAGAAAAAGAAGAAGTAATAAACTGTACTCACAGTCAATGTAGTGAACATAGTAAAGCTTTCTCAAAGAAACTTCCTTCACACTTAGAATTTCAGCCAATGCTGCAAGAAAGCAAGAGAAGTCAAACCAAAATTTGAACTGAGCTGTGTTGACATTTAAAACAATTGTGATGGACATCCTGAAAAAAACATTATAGATTTACCACCATGCACAACAACTGTCAACAAACAACTGACAGCTGATGAAACTACTTAAAAGACTTCCAAGTAACTTTCAGTACTTAATTTGTTAATAGACAGAAGATTTTTCACAAAAATACCAAATATTTGTTGGTTTAAACTTCACAAGTGTGACGAAATACTGCTATCAATATTATTTTTTATTATTTTTATTGAAGGTTGAGGTCTTCACTGAGCTCTAGGAAATGCTGATGGCCATTTTCACAATATTCTGAAATTTTATAAACAAATAATTTCTAATTTAAAATATGTAAGCTGTCATCCGATATTAAAGAACACAGGCAAACTGTGTGGACTGTTACATTTTCAGACCTCCAACGTGGATTTAAATAATAAAGAGGAAAAGATGGGAACATCTGTTTACTCACAAAAACCTGTGACAAGGTGTGGAGAATGGTTAACTTTTGATAAAAGGGTAAAAATTATGCCAAAACGTTTGAAACAACCGCACAAAACCCTCTTGGGTGAAAGTTCACAAAATGTTATAAAATATATTTATTTATGGTGAGATGTCAAAGAATAACGATGCTATAATGAGCTGTTTCAGATTTGTAAACACTAACGTTAGCCTGATGTCAGATGTATTTCGCCTCGTCTTTCCCAATAAAATATATTTTATAAAAATGTTCCTTACAGCTGGCTATTGAGTTTCCTGTGGGATGTAACAGTGGTTTGAGCAAGCATTTAAATAAAATAATTCACATGGTACAACTGCATGTGCCGCTTGTCAGTGTGGTGTTTACAGTGCTTTAACTAGAGGCCGTGGCGTCTGCTAACAACAGCTGAGGTTCGCTAGTTAGCATTAGCTAGCTTAGCACAGGAAAAACAACCGGACAATACTTACGCCATTCGTCCTCGTGTTCTTGGTTTTTACGAAGAACGGGAAGGCGACAGCCCTCGACAATCTCGACCTGTAGAAAATAATACGTTAATTTGCACCCTGAAACTGTTCAATGTCTCTAAAATAAAAATATATCGCCCGAAAACCTACCGAAGATGAGTTGTCCGCCATTTTCGAAATCTGTGAGAGCAGGAGCAGGGTGTTGTGGGAAAATGCCGGTCTACAGCAAAGATGAAATAAACAGCAAGATGAGCTCGAATGTGTGGAGCGGAAGTCGGAAAACAAACCCGGAAAATAGAAGTAGTAGTCTTTTTCAAGAGGTGCGTATGCCATCTGAACTTTTCTGTGCTTCTTTTTTTCTTTTCTTTTTAAATTAATCTATGTTCTAACAGGTTCACACTGTGTGTAACTTCGGTATTACATTGTTCAAAACACTTACTAAACATCAATTTAGTCTTAAATATTAATGGCATGATGATGAACACATCACCGTAGTTGTTTCTTCACATTCTGTTCATAATGTTAGTTCATAAAGTTTCAAACTAAAATTCAGGCTATACATTACAAATAGCCCCTGTAATTGCCAATTATAAACGTTACTAGCACGACTCTGTTGGTCTGTTTTGGGTTTTTTTTACCAGTGGGGAAGCATGCAGAGCACTTGCAAAATAGTGGTTACCTGAAGTAACTCCATCATAATGAGTATGCATCACCTTCTAACTGCATGCCTAACTGGCCCCTTGTTTTCATTTTGTTTGCTGAGTTTTATGTGAGCCAAGCGGCAGGCGTGCAACACTTACCACCACCTGATTGGACAGAGTGCATTGATCTGTCTCAGGGTGCTGAGGCCTTGGTAAGGTCTAACTAATTAAAGCCCATTCGATTCCTGTGCAGTACTCATAAACAACCAGGAGAGTGAGCGCACGCCCAAAAACCTTACTCTGGACAACCACTATTCTGTTGCAATGTGGCACACTTTACCATGTGAGGTTTCAGTGTTGTGTGTGTCCTTAAACTGCTGGATTCAGGTTGTAACAGTATGGTGTGAGTAAAGAAAACATGTTTGGATGTGACAAATTATGGAGTAAATCAAACCAGGATGCAGCCTCATTATGTTGAGATGAAATTCCATTTCACATATTCATGCTGATACATTTTGCAGCAAAGAGACATGCAAAAAATACAGATAACCCAAAGTCCAGCATATTTTCAAGGAACAATGGTATCCTTTTTTGCCAGCAGGGGTCCCTCTTGACTACAACCTAATCAAGCCTCAAGGAGAAAAGACATGATCCACACAGGATGTCTGTTCCTGCTTAAGTTTCATTGACAACATTAATTGGGGATTAACACACAGCTAAGTGGAGATTTAGATGTTACTCAGCCTGAAATCATGTAGGTTCAGTAAATACATCATGATTTCTTATTTATTGATGTCTTCATCTTTCCCCACTGACTCTTATACTCCCTCTGCTGCAACGGCCTAATTTTGTATCTGTTTTTATCTCATAAACTCTATATGCATTGATGTGTAGCTCAAGGCCCGTGTCTGATATCTAGTTATTACCCTGGCTCGGTCTGTCTTTGCAGATGTTGCACAATGTGAGGGTGTAGACTGCAGCAGTGTAATTGAAGCAATGAATCTAAGTCCTTGTTAAAGTCTCATTGCCTTTTCTTTTGTCACCCGCTCTCAGCTTTTGTTGAGATGTCTCATGTTGTGATGAATATAAGTTATGATTAGCCTGAATAAAGCCTTATTAAAGCCCTTAAATCACTCTCACAATACTGCATTATGTTTGCCCGCAGTGGCTGCTCTCACAATCAACAGAACAGTGGTGCCATGGGCTGTAAAATTTGTAAGAAAGTGTGGTCATGCTGACTTCTCTGGTTCTTGATACTTAGATGCAAATTTCCATTATTGAAAAGATTATCATCTCTTAATATACAGTATGTCTCATTGTATATAATACAGCTACTGTTTATGTAATACATACAATAACACAGCTCACATTGTGAAAAGCTGTTCAAAGTTAGTGGCATATGCTTTCAAGAATGCCATTTTAGTATTTAGAAAAACAAATGCAATGGAAACAAATGGGGAAATAATTATTAAAATAAATGCAAATATAAAATAAAAATGAATCAATTAAATGAGTCAGTATAGTTCAATACATAAATAAATAAATAAATAGGGTTTTTTTATATTAAAAAGAAAAATTTTCTAAGCATAACTCTTATTCATCTCACGTGTTCAATGCAAATTAAGTGGGCATGGTTATCTCATGACGTCCATGCCAACTACCTTAAAACTTTTTAAAAAAAAGATAAGAAGAAGACTTAAAATTTCTGGAGGGTGGAAGAAGAATAGGCTAACGTTCGCTACATGATTATCGTTCATTATTTATGATGTCAGACTCTGTGTGAAGCATTTCAGATTCATTGAGAGAGGCTGCATTCTGCCTTGATGGGATGGTTACGCAGCAGCCACCATCTTAAGATGCTAAAATGGGCACCCCAGACCCAAGAACCCCGTTCCAAGGTAGGGAACGTTAGCTTAGTTCAGATAATCCAAAGCAAGCTTACTGGTGGTTTAATGTAATGTATTATTCAGTATGGTTGACAAAATTTAAGAAATGAATCCGTGAAAACGTGATCCAGTTCTGTTACAAGAGAGTGGGAACATGTCCTGGCTAATCACCGAGTCATTGTGGTAGCATTAACACTACTTTAACTAGCGCCATGTTGAAGGTCACGTTACCCCAGAGACTTCCAGTGAGCTCACTCTGTCCATAGACACTAATGAAGTAAGGTTTAAAACAATTTAAAAAATAATTTCAATGGGGGTTTTGTGAAAATACACATATGCCTCTTAAGTAAATAATATGAATCAACAACAATAAAAGTTTGAGCAAATCCATTCACGGAGAAAGGGCAAAGGTTATAAATAATCTTTATTATAATCCTTGGAGCAGCGTTCAGTATACAGAACTTGCATTTTTTCAGTTGAGGAACCGTTAATTAAACTGTAAATGATAAACAAATTATATCAGACCAAAATGAAAAAAAAAGAACAATCCGTGTTAAACAGCCTTCAATTCCATTAATGATTTTCAGACATTTGTAGCTTTCTGTAGGGATAGCCTGATTACTATTGTTACCATGCATGATAGGGTGCATTGAAGTCAGGTGGCTTATCATTACAAACAGGTGAAATAGTGACACGATAAATGAAAGTGTCAAGGAGTGAAAAAACATTTGGATGCAAATGTAACGCTCATCAGCTGCATCCTGCACAATCACTTATTACACATGATTAGATTTGATTAAGGTTAAATTATTTAGTATCTCCACTGAGGCCAAATCCTATCAGCCGGTAGTGATCACTTTTCTGACCTTGAAGGGCTGCTGGAAAATTAATCTTAAGAAACATGATTGAAAATACATAATCAGGATTATCCAGCGGGTGGAATGTGTACAAACATGGTGGATGTCTTTTTCAGAGCTCTTTCTTTGGTCAGATTTTCTAAATTTGACACCACAATCTCACGGAAAAGCGCACCCACCATATTTCACATTTTGATGCAGAGAAGGATGATTTGTTTTGTTCTTTGGTACCACAGGCTGTTAGACCTCAGGCCTGGACTGGCTAATGACTTTGACGCTGCTAATTATCCCTGCTTTGTTCCAGGGTTGGAGCCGTTTCCTTTTCTGCAGTTAGGTTTTTTTTTTTGTTTTATAACCGTGGGCCTGCTACCAACGCATGGCTTTTGATATGATTTAGGGAAGGTTGCTGTGTTGGCGCTTAAACTGACTTTATGCAATATTTTCCCCATGCTACACATTTTCCTGCGCTAACTCGAGAACCAATTATCTTGACGGGGTCTGACTTTAAAAATGGCAACATCTGCCCAGTGGCTGTAGCTTATCCAGCACCCATCTACAGTACACTTTACTGGTAGTTTTCTGCTTCTGTCCCTCTAATTAGATCTTAAAGAGGGTCATCTCATAAACATGTCCACCAAAGTAGCCTGTGTTACAGAACAGAAGCAGCAACAGAAGATCTAAAATAAAAAATATTAAAAAAAACAAAAAAAAAGGAAGCAGCGTCACATTTTCTCTTCGTTAAAACCTTTGTATGGTTATTGCACATAATAAAACATGAAGACTTAAATCTCAATATAAAACATATAAACTGACTGATAATACAGCAGTGGGAGGTATAACAATTAAACATCACAATGTTGACTATTGCTATTAATGACAGAATCCAAACCTCCGTCAGTGATTATTGATCTGCTCTCTGATCCACTTTGTTCCTAAAGAGACCGTCAATCTCTTCAGCTACATTAGAATAATACATTTGGTTAACTGTTGCCTTCTTCCATCCGGCACATTTCGCACCTGTTACGCTTTCCCTCCTGATCCTTTCTTTTTTTATCTACACTGGTGACGCACTCGCTTCCAGATCGTCTAAAAATGTTCAGCAGAAAGCAGAGGATTTGCATCTCCTCAAACATGGCCGGATACATACACTTGGATGAGGAAACAAAAATCGTTACGCTTTACGCTGAAATTTAATATGTCATACATTTCATTCCTAAAGTGAACATGCAACATTCGGTTGCTGTTTTCCTGTTATACTTTCAGGCAGCGCTCATCACATAGATATAAAAAAATAAAATTAAATACAAATAAATAAAAAGAGGATAAACATACATTGAAAAGTGCAAATGTACATTTGTTTACAGCATGACATATTCACTGTACAATCATTGATTATATACTCACATTATTTTATGCATTATAATAAGGATTACTAAGTAGCATAGTTTGAGTAAGAAATATTTCATAGCAAGTCTATTGGAAAATATTTGCATTGCCCTGTGACAAGGAGAGGCTCTTCTATACATTGCCAAGGGGGAATGTGTGTGTTTGCTTGTGTGTGTGTTTGTGTGTGTATGTCTATGTGCACATGTACCTGTATGTGTGTGTGTGCGAACCAGCATTGACGTAAGGTGTATGTGCAAACAATTAAGCAGAAGAAAACTCAAATCATTCTAGTTCAGAGGCACAAAAACTGCCCAGCCTGCATTTCAAGTATCTAGCATTGTTTTAGAGAACACACATCTGTCAGACGTCAGCAAAGCAGAGAGAAAGAGAAGGAGAGAGAAAAAGGGATATTTCCTTTCGTAGCTCAGGGAGGAGGCAGCTAAAGAGTGGAAACGAGCAGTTCAAACGATTGTGTCAAAAGAGCGACACACCGATTAGACAAACATCCCTTTCTTCGAACCACAGAATGGGCTATTGCACTTTACCTAAAACACTCTTGTTGCAACCGGGATGATTAAGACAGCCCACAGCATCAGGCTGTAAACTGCAGTCATGCTTGCTTTAACACTGTGCTCCCTGTTCACTGAATGCTTCCTCGGTTATGGCAGAAACAAACAGTGTATAATTGGGAGCAAGTAAGGAGTCAAAGGCCCTAAGTCTTTGACACTCTGCTCGATATTTTACAAACATTTAAGTATTTTCTGAACCTTCTACCAGCTTCAATGTTCGGGCAGAGGGCCTGTGAAAGTGATCCACACTGCAGAGAGTCATCCGCTGGCAGTCGATTCGTTAAGGTCGTATTCCGTTAAGAAAAGCCATCGTGTTTAGCGTCTGTGTAAGAATACCTCATGAGATGATCCTACAGGAGAGCGAGCACAAACATTTTCTGCACTTTTTCTGATGGAAATAAGAGGGTATCCATCTTGAAATCTTGTTCCTGTGGCATCTTGATGGGTGATGTCCAATTCTGATGTGAACCTTTTTAGGCGCTGGATTGAGAAGCTACAAGTTATTGGACACTCCTGCACCAAGATGGTTATTATGGCTCCGCATAACCCGCGGAGACTTTCTTGAGGTTCTTGGAAATCAGTACAAATCCAAAGGTCTCACTTTAAAGAAACATGCTTTCTGTTACTGTTGGGTATTCTGTTTCTGTTTAGTGCAGATAAACAATCTTGTTGAAGGAAATGGTGATCTGAAAGAAACTACTAACCTGGAGGACAACTGATAAAGAGCAGGGGGTGGAACAACACTCCATAGTCTAAACTTTCCTTTTCAAAGATAATATTATACTGTACAGTTTGCGTAATGGTGCAGCACAGCTTTCTGATGATTTCACGTGCTGGCCTTGTGTATGTCTTTGTACATGTGTGTGAAGTGGAGACAGAGAAAGACAGAGAAAGAGAATGTTTGCTTACGATCTCACACTGCCGGGATATGTGCGAGCGTCCTGATCCATCAGTGGTTGCCTTCCGGACATCTTAACGCTCTGACTTGACTTTGTAGCGCAGGACTAGGTAGGTAGCCAGTCTGAGGATCAAGAAGAAGACGCCCAGCACCATGAAGTCCACGTAGAGCTTCGCATCTTCCACGTCCAGCAGCTGCAGGACCTCCTCTGGCTTTTGGAACTTACACACCAGGCCACTCACGCACTCCAGCTCCGACCGGTTCATCCCGTAGATAGAGAGGATCACCCCCTCAAAGCCGTATCTGAAAGGGGACACCTCATGAACCCAGGCTCATTTAAAGAGACTCTTTACAGATCAGAGACAGCCGACAAAGATCAATAGCCAAAGTTAATTTAGCAAAAGTCTAAAGTAGCTGAAAGTACCTGACATAGGAAACATAAGAGCTCCACTGCAGGTATTTGGGAATGGTGTCAAAGTTGACGAAGAAGCCAGAGAAGAGGAGCACAGGTATGGCTGTGACTGGACCCACGAAGGTTGCCACCTGTGAAACAAATGTACAGTATTCAATAAAAAAACCCAAAAAACTGGCTTAATGTCATACTTGCGATGAGAAAAAGTAAAAATAATCATATCTTCTTTTTTATTAATCGTTTTCATCCTCCTGGTGCCAACATGACTCTCAATGCAACTCCAACACGACTGATGTAGCCTCGAGCATTAGCTTCACGCCAAATTGAGGAGCGAGCTACTGATGTTCTGATAAGTTCACACCTTTCTCACACACAAGTGTTGGACAAGTTAGGGTCAGTACGTAAAAGTAGAATATAATCACTGGGATTAGTAATTGCATTCTAATTATTGATTTCAAAATCAAAATCTCTCACACTGCTTGTTCCTGATCACATTACTCTAACACATTACTAATTCCGCAGTATTTTAAAAACGTGAAGGTGTGAAAATAGGCGATTCCCTCCTTTGAGTGAAGGGAGACGGAGATGAGTTTGTCTTTTCTGTTTTTTTCCTGTTCAGCCCATCGGGAAGAGGCTCTGAGTGAGGAACACACTGGTCTCCCATAACTGGTCTTATTTCCGCACTTATTTCGCTGTGCCAGCCTGGGGAAAGGAGCACGCCAAACTGCATCTCCCAGTCAGCAATGTTTAAATTACAGGTAGCTGTGAAGTAAACTTCTGTTTGTGAGAGCTCTCGTTGTTATAATGTACTCGGGTTCACTGTAACGTTAAAAAAACAAAGTTTTTGGGTCCACGTCACACTGATTGGCAGCATATATCCAACCAGCAGGCACAGTTTGTCCCTCCGGCTAGCAGCAACATGATAGTTGGCTGCGAGCCACCCTCGGGCAAGGCAGCAGGGTGCTTGTTCTTCATCTGGTGCAACAGAACGCTACGGTACTTAACTAAACAGTAGCATTACATATTTTAACTTACATTTGATCACAGTGAGCTTCTTTTTGCGTGCTTCACTATTTACCTCAGACTGCTCTAGCAAAGCTGCTAGCAGACAGTGTGTCTATATGGCACAAATTAACTTATAGACCAACATGCATAACCGGTCAAAAATATTCTCTGTGGTTAACCCCTGACATCCCTAGCAGTAACACTTCTTAAACTCAGATGACGAGCAGAGAGAAACCTCTTCATATTTCAGCAGATGAATGTGAAAACTTCTGTCAAACTCTGCATGTACAGTATGGTTTTCTGCACAGTGAAGGTCACACGCTTAAGTGAAGTATCAAAAAGCAAAACACATTTTTTAAGAGGAGGGAGACTTTAAGGTTGCCTACCTGCAGAGACGTAGATGCAGCACCTATAAGCAGACCTAAGGATTGGGCCACCAGAGCCGTGGACGTGGACAAGGCCATAAAGAGCAGGTAGCGACCGGCTTCTGGAGGCTGTTCAGTCATCCAGTACACTATACTACAATACATGATTGGACAAATCACCTGTAAAAGAAATTTTGAGTTTGTTATTTGAAATAAATTGCATGCCTAAACCACTGTGTGCTCAATCATTTGCTCAATTATACCTGGAACGGTACGTCCGCCATGGTTTTGGCCAAATAATAAGCCTTCAGGCTGTACCAGTAGTTGAGATGTTCCCTTATAAACACAGCCATCTCCAGAGGAACTGTGAAACAACTGCAGCGTTAGAAAAAAGTTCCACTTCCACAGAAAAACAACACAGCAAATCAATGTTTCCAAACTCTCACTAGACATCTTACAGGTTAGGATGGTGGGCATCAGGGCAGCAAACATGAGGAACAACATGGAGAAAAAGAGGAAGCCAGTGTTGTTGAATACTTTGCTGGCATCATTTCCAATTTTGAGATAAAGCAGACCAATCAGCACTCCAATACACAGATGGGACATCACCCTGAGGTGGGTCAGCACCTTGAAAACAGACAAAACAAACATCAACACATCTCAAAAGCCATTAATTGCTACCAATAATCAAATTAAACCTATTTTTCACACTAGCTGGTGGCCATCACAGCAGGAATTGTTTGTAGGATTTTTTATTTTTTTTTACCGTGTCCCTGCATATCGTAACAAAGGTCCTTTTGAAGAGGATGCAGAACTGTGTGGTTGTACTGGTGGCAAAGCTGTGTTTCTCAAGTGTTCCTGTGTCCTGTGGAGATAATCAGTGAGGACAAGGACTCAGTCATAGATACCAATACAAGACGAGCAAAAACAAGAAATCACAACTCTTTCACTGGTCTAAACAGTGATTAGAACGTGTTTTGTGTGTGAGTTTATATTATATAATGTAAGAAATGAATTCAAATGTCCCCTGATCCTCAAGAGAACAATGGTGTCAGTATAGAAACATGTTTTATTGCCCATGCTATGCACAAAGTGGGTTTTTTGGCCAGTATGGAAGAGGTATGAGTGAGAAATAATTACATTTTTTAGTGGAAGCTGAGAAGTCAATGCAAAGTGTCAGGCAATATCCAATAATAATAGCAATAATAATGAAGACATGGACTTATATAAGAACAGAAAACACCATAATCTCTTCGTCTATGGTAAAGGTTACTGGCTGATGCCTACACAGATAAACCCAGAAGAGGATAGAAAGGGCAACAGAGAAAATCAATAAACTGATAAAATGTTTAAAGAG
This sequence comes from Pagrus major, assembly GCF_040436345.1. NCBI lineage: Eukaryota > Metazoa > Chordata > Actinopteri > Spariformes > Sparidae > Pagrus > Pagrus major. The sequence continues at coordinate 5,475,489 of NC_133227.1, read as the reverse complement.
TATGAAGGGCAGAACTGCACCATGTAGGAGTAATGGTGGAGAGAGCGCCTGGTGGTTTACATTTACAGTTTTAGTATTTAGCTGATGCTCTTATCAAAAGCGGCTCATGAGGCTGAGAAAGAGAGAGTGAGAGGAAGCTGAGGAGACGGATCGATCGAGTGGAGGACAGGAGGAAGAGTTTGGGGGAAAAGAAGAAATAATGTGGACACTGGACAGGAAAGGGTAACACAAGTCACAAAATTTGGGGATTTTCTATGTACATTTGCTCAAAATGAACGCAACCAACAAGAAGAAGAACATTTCTATCACACTGTGGCACTGTAGTTTAGAAATATATCCCCTTTTTTTATATGTGAATGAGTAGGTCGCTTATTGTTTAGTGTGAGCAGTTAATAACCCAGAACCAATGCAGGGAACGAAGAAATCTTTGAGACCAGTAAGTATAGGTGTGGTGCTATAGTGAGAGAGGCTGTTATTACTCACACTGTGGCATTGAGAGGGACAGGAAGAGTCACTTTTATCTCTGGAGTTCTTCTTGCTCTCCTCTGAGCACAGTCCGCCCTGGACGGCCTCAAACAGCACTGGATTCAGATCCCCATACTCCCCTGACGCCACCTCAATGACTGGGGACAGAGAGGACAAGCGTGTAAGAACAAAAACACCAGACACACACATGCATTCCCTTGTACTAAAGGACTTGCGTGACTCACTGAAATCAGCAGGATTGTGATACGTCGGGCAGTGGAGGCCCAGGTTCTTCAGATAAGGGATGAGGTAAGGGACTGTGCCCTTGTATATACACTGACCCTGACTGAGGATGTACAGCTGGTGGAAGAACACAGGTACAGAGTAATCAACGTAGTTTCCAACACACCGGCTCTCTGAATTATATATGAACAACTGACAAAACAACAGGCCTGGGTATCGACTTGTCAGCTGGATAAAATGAATCATGCTAACCTGCAGCGCCCTGGCCTGAGCAGCGGCTAATGGAAGGCTGGACGTGTCCAGCACTTTAAGCACTCAAGTTACCTTATCAAACATCTCAAAGAGCTTGGCACTGGGCTGATGAATGGTGCAGATGATTGTCCGTCCTCCCTGAGCCAGAGACTTCATGAGGGAGACAACCTGGAAGCAGGACGCGCTGTCCAGACCACTGGAACGAGACAAAACCAGAGAGGCCGTTACACTATTTAATCCAAATGTCTGTTGGGATTACACCGATTCAATCTAGGTGAGACATATCCTACCTGGTGGGCTCATCAAAGAACATGACAGGAGGATTGTTGACCAGCTCGAGCGCGATGGCCAGTCTTTTACATTGACCTCCAGAGAGACAGCTGGTGCGTGTCTGAGCACATTCCAGGAGACCCAGAGCGGTCAGGATCTCATCCACCTGAGGAACAAACAGGGACGGATGATGACGCACGCCACCGACAATACAGTTGGAAGACATGAACCAAATCTTCTATCATGTGTGACCCCATATTTATATTTTGTATTGTGTTGTGATGTAGAATACTTCCAAGGAGGACCTGGCTGCAGACAAAATGGTGGCAACAATGATCCTGTGACATCATGTGCTCTGCTCTTATCTTTTTTTGTGCCGTCTGTTTTCTTCATGGTTAAAGTGGAGTGATATTTGGAACAGGTACAATTTAATCTCTAAAGTTAAATTTGTCTTAATTGTAAGAAGGTTTTAAAACTGTGGTTCTTTTCTATTTTTGTTAGTTCATGTAAATCAAAATCTAAAATATTTGTGTTTAAAAATGTAGCTTGGACTGGCATTAGACATCTTTTTACCTAATTTTGAAGTAAATACTGATTGCACAGTGTCATGGCTGTAGAAAAAAAATGGCACCATCCATGATTATACTGGTTCCCTGTAAGCCTCCCTTTGACTCCCAGAAAAACAAAGGTTGAATTACGGCACAAAGGGGTCATTGTTTTCCCAGGTTATGATGGAACAACTGGAATAACTGTTGAAACTCTCCCCGCTGATGGAGGAGGCAAAGAAGGTGACGAGGGAGAGTGATACAAACCGAAGTAAAATAAGAGTGAACGATGGAGAGCGCTCCGGTGTTGAGTCTATTCCCCCATGTGTGTTTCCCCGCACCAGCAGGACCAAAACCAGCATTCTTTCTACTAAATCAGTGAGTTACAAAACAAAACCTGCCTACTTGTTGATACAACAGGGATTTTTGCTCTGCCGTTTAACAGCGCCTAGATCAGGGTTACCTACTCTGTGAAGTGTGGTCTTTTTCGTTTTCTGGAGGCATTCAGCAATGACCCTTCCTTCATTTTTAAGTTCCCTGTATACGGTTAATCCCTGTGTTTGACATCCGCCATTTTGTCTGCAGCCTGCTTCTCTTGGAGTAGGTGAGAGGAGATAATGGTTATTTTTTGGAAGCCTTGATTTACCTAATCCAGTGAAGGTACATTATTACACTGATGCAAAAATATTCTAAATTCAATATTACCATCAAACAGTCCTGCTCATTAATATGCATTAATAACCCGATATGACTGATAAGATATTCAAAGGGTAATCACTGTGGTATACATATTGTAGTATGGAATATCTTTATCTCAAAATAAATGCAGCACATATCACCGTAATGTAGTCAATATATTCAGACTTACGAGTTCTTTTTTGACCTGAATGCTCTCATTTAGTTTCAAATTGGCAGAAACCTGAAAGGCAGACAGAAGTCAGCACATTATTATTGAACATTAGGATTTAATGAGGTTCTGAGTTTTTTTATTTTCTTTTAAAGGTGACCTCACCATCATGGCCTCCCTCGTAGTGAGGTGAGGCAGCAGCATGTCATCCTGCATGATGTAGCAGGACATCTTCCTGAAGGTCCTCAGATCCCTCGGTCGACCGTTGACCATGATCTGGCCCTTCATGCCCGTCTCCCTGTTTCCCAACAGAAAACGAAATTATACTACAGCAAGTGTGGTCTCATAAATAAGTAAGAGGATTAAGATGTTTAGGAACAAACATCTCACCTGTAACCTGCCAGAATATTCATCAGAGTGGATTTCCCGGCTCCAGAAGGCCCCATGATACCAATCAGCTCTCTGCTGTTGAATCTTCCCGACAGACACTTGAGGAGGGCTTTGTAACCTGACAGAGAGACAAAGCTTTTACTTGTACTGCTGTAATTGGTCTGGAAATGTTCTTATCGATCATTCTCATTTTACTGCAAAGTTTACTTTATGAAGGAGCTTTAATTTAATTTATAATGTTCACTATACTAGCCCATTTACAAGACTCACGTTAATCCTCATGCTGTCTGCAAAATATTTCAAACATGTATCCACTAGTAGTAATATTCAGTAACAGTAATCTTCTCATTTTCACATCAAGGAGACAAAGAGAGGGCATAACTGGTCAAAAGCAAAGTAAAAAAAGACAAAAACATGACAAACACATGGTTAAGGGAGGCTTAAAACATGTTTCTGTATGTTGTACCGCCCTCACACATAACAGGGGAGAACAGGTTATCAGTTGAGAGATGTTTATTTCTACACAGTGTTATTGCATAGATTTTTAAAATTAATTGCAGAAAAAGTCAGATATAAAAGCTTAATAGGGACTGCAACTAAAATGTGGGCTGACACAATGTGTTGTATTTTTAGTCCTGATCCGTCTGCTTAACAATTATGATTCTGCTAGCTTGTATCACACCTTTATAAACTCCTGACAGTGAGAAAGTGGAACAGGTTGTACAGCAGTTCTGGCTCACTTTAATGGCTGGTTTCACTGAGCCCTGAAGCTCAGTTCACTGACTCTCAAAGTGTTTCTATGGATGGTTCTACAGATAAAGAGCCTAATTTCACTCCAGCAGGGTAAATCACAGGCTACTGAATCTGAGCTGGCAGTATTGTGGATCAGAAGTGGCCAAGCAGATGTGTTGTTACATATATAAACATCATCCTTATTGGCAGGCTTCACTGACCACAGCCTCCATTTTAAAATGAAGAAGGTGAGGTTCGCCCAGGGCGTCATGCAAACTAGGACCTCCACTGACCACAGGCATTACTCCACTGCAGCAGTAGTGGTGTGGCCTGCTAATGAAGATGTCTCGGGTTTTTTCATGACGCATTCCCTAACCTTTGGAGGCACAGTGGAAACAGTGAAACAATAGCTTTTAGACCTGACGTAGATGCTGAAAGCTTCCAGTTATGGAAAGTTAAAGAGGTCTGTAAAGTCATGCCCTGTTGTCACCCAGGCTCCCTCGCCTCACCCATTTCTCCAGTGTCTTCAGGGATGCTGCTTCCTGTCTCAAGCTGTGTAAGCAGGGTCTCAGCAGACCCCTCACTCTAAGAGTAAAGGAGCTTAATGGCAGTGTTATTACACCAGACAGCCTCCACTCAGACAGAGGAGCAGCCTGCTGTCAGTAAAGCAACCCTGCTCGGCCATGTGGTGCATACTGATGAGCTAACCCGGTGCTGTAGGTCGCGCATAACAATAGTGTTATCTGTGCGAGGCTGCAGGCGCAGAGTATGTAGCTGACCACACTGTCACAAAGACACACTGACTTAAAAGGTTGGTTCTGGTTTTTGTGAAGGAGTGTTGTCTGAGTTACTCATTCATGCTCAGTGTATTACATACAGTAGATGGCGGTCAGCTTGTCCCCGGTGGAACATGGAGGAGCAGACAGGAGTACCGCCATGGAAGCGGTGTACTGCCGTGGATGGGGTCAGCGGCTACACATACTGTATTTTGACCACCTAAAATAGGGCCCACCTTAAAAAATCAATATCAGGTTAAGTGTACTCTATATTTAGAATACCTCGCCATCAGCCCTCTTCCACAGGGAACTAAGCTCTCTTCAAAGCCACCAGACTCCTTTCACAAAAACAGTGATTTTACCTCGCAGATCAGGGGAGCTGCTTGACTGCCTCGATCGGCTAGTTTGCCTGTGTTACTGCGTGACTTTGGTGTTTTAACACATTATTTCAGATCTGAACAAACCCTTTAACAGTATGTGATAGTATACACTCAGCGATTCCAACCTGATCTCAGAGGTAATTTCAAAGTAATTGTTGAATAAATTATTATGAGTCATGTTTGAGGTGGGGTCCTAACACGCCTCAGATTGGAGCCCATGGTACTAATGACAGCTGTGTTGTGACACCAGGAAACCAGTATCATCTGAAGAATAGTCCTCACACTTCACATCAGTGTTGCTGCTGTACTAAAATCTTATCTTTATTCTCTGATTTCATTCTCATCTTACAGTAGTTGACATCACAAACTCTGTATCTATCCTTAGTTAACTATATGTTAACATACATAGCCAGGCAGTGGCTGCACTGTTCAATGAAAAAATGTGTTTGACCAACAGAATACTGTTTATATTCAGTTTCATCATGTGCAAACTATAGATACAATTTATGTTTAGAAGGGTACTCTGCTGATGTAGCATTTCACTTCTATAACATCGGTTGACGTTATGTGATGTGTGTACAATGTAAACTGTAGTAAGAGAACGTCTTTTTTAATCCATGTATTCATGTTTCTAGTCAAAACCTGGTGCCTGCAGTACCCACAATGCAAGGTGACCACAGACAGTTTGGCAGGAGTTCTGGGTATGTTATGCTACTAGTGGCTAATGTAACCTCAAGCACAGATGAGGAGCGGACTACAGAGGTCAGGTAAGCTCATTTGTTTCTTACTCCACACCTGCAGATTTTCTTCATTTTTAAACTTTAAACATTTTTACTTCCATGTCAAAACCTGGTACCTACATTACCCACAATGCAACATGACCACAGACAGTTTGGCAGGAGATTTAGGTATGTTATGCTACCAGTGGCTAATGTCGCCTCAAGCAGAGATATGTGACGTCACTTGAGGGAATGTATTCAATTTGCTGCCTCGTCTGGGGCCACAAAAAGCTGTAGACAGCTTTTTCTCACATTTGCAGTATTACTCCCCGAGTCCTGTAAACAGATTTTTTAAGTTAATTTGAGCTAAATACAATCACTTTAATCAACTCTGTTCAAGCTTATTTGAGTTATTATCGCAAATGTTCCACAGCCTTTAAGAAAGAAACTAGTCTTTCTGTTGGCATATAATTAAGGTAATTTGGTCAAGCTGTGAAATTGCACACACTGAAAAATTTCAAATGAAGGAAACAAAATGAAGCAAAAAGATCTTTTTCTAATGGTCCACTCCCCTCACACCAGGACATTTAGTAGATAACATACTCAGAAACTGCTACCATTCTTCAGATGACAAACATGTAGTACATCACTTTCACTTTTGCTGTCTGACCATGTAGTCTCTCTGGATTAAAAAAAGGATAAATAAGCATTTACAAGACTGCTAAAGAAAATGACAAAATCTCAGTATCTCAGTCTAAGCAGCACAGAGACCATCAAGTAAAGGGTGTAATTTTATCCGTGAGATTATTATTGACACTCCTCGTTATCCTAACAAACTCACATCATCGATGCAGGTGCAAAGGCGCCATTGCAGTAAATAACAAAACACAGAGCAGAAAACACTTAGAGGCGTGTAAACATATTCCTGCTCTCCCTCCCTCCCTCCCTCTTCCTGTCCTTCCCCCTACGCAGCAGGTCTAGTGTTTCACCAGGAGAATACCTCAACAGGAGGAGAATACCCTCAACATGAAAGCAGGCCACAGCAGCATCATCCGAACAGGGATAAATGTCTGCCCCTGGCCCAGAAGAGCCTACGATAACAAACAGAGAGCAGCTCGTACATCAGCTAACCCTCCTGAACCCTTTTACAATAACAGAAACGACTCTACATTTATTGCATTCGCACTGTCTTTCTCTTAATCTCTTCCTGTTCGTTGCAGACATTTTAAGGAATGACTCATAAGTAGTGTGTCAGTGACTCAAACGCTAAAAAGACATTAAATTATAAATGACATCATGGGTTCAAGACTCATGGCTCATGCTGTACATCATCTTTTACCCCCTATCTCCTCTCTACCAGCTGTTTAATTGCATATAATTCAGCAAACATGACATGAAATGATGTGCTTTTTCTAAGGAGAAGTAATCACTGACTGCAAAACCACACATCTTAACAACAGCCCTGAGCTGTGTGTGATTACACCTGTTTTACAGCTTTGATCAGCTAGACAGGGACTGCAGAGAATCGTCTCTTAGCTTAGCTTGTTAAATGAGACGCAAACACGGACAAGCCCCTCAGCATATGTCAAATATGCACTGATATGAATTTAGGTGTGGCTGGTTTTTATGTGAGTGGCAGAGGCAGAGATGAATATGACGGTAGGTTCACTGGGACTAAAATGGCAGGTGAGCAATCTTTCTGAAATGCGCCGCTTAATTAGTAATAGCTGAGACACTTCCTGTTCACACATCATCAGCCTGATGAGCCAAGGCAGACACCCTGAAGAGACAACATACAAACAAAAGGAGAAACCACACGTTGATTTTGATTCGAGGCTACTAAAGGAGAAACGTGCGCGTCATCGGAGCAGCAAACAAAATCTCCTTTACTGACCGCCGCTCCTCAAGAACACTCTCCGTACATTTTCCAACGGAACAACAAACACTTCTCTGCCAGGCTTTCGTAATGCACATCAATATTACACAAGACGACCTGCAATGCATCATATAGGTCCTCTCCTAAGGATACTGTATGGAGAATGTAAATAAAAGATTCCTCTGTGGTCCCCTGCCCTGCTGAATATAAAGAACATGTAAAACAGATCGGTTTGCTGAAGGTGGTTCAGTTGACAAGCATGGATGACCAACGGTTGAGTTGGAGGCTGATCATTAATAAGGGTGCTGAGTTTAAACGCTGTCCATATTTCATGAGCAGATCAATCGTGGACCTGACTGACTCACTGCCACCGCCTATCGTCAGACAACACAGGGAAAAGAGAGGCGAGCAGTGTGCCAACCTGCGGGTGTAAATTATTTACTATGTCTAAACTCTGCTGAGCGCAGCAAAGCTTACAGTCACACTGCTCCCTATGACATGGTGGGAGTCTGCAAGTGTGTATGTGTGTGTGTCCGTGAGGGCCGGGCTCGGCTGGGCTACATGTGTCAGAACAATGGAGCAAAGCAAAAGAGGCAGCCTAACACTGAGGAGAAAAATGTTTTCCTTAAATGTCAACGAAGGCTTTTGAAGGCCTCCCTTGAAATTTCTGCACTCTAGATATTGATCGTCATGGGTGGTGCTGGCTCGCTCATCCATCACGGTTACTATGTGAACTGAGCGTGCAGTACCTCTCCTTCTCCACCAGGGACCCTCGCGAATGGTGTACGAGAGCTCATTGAACTCCAGGTCCACAGCAGAGCGGCGTGGGAGGTGGGAGAAGCGCTGAGCCTCAGTGATGTGGTTCTCCACTTTCTTCAAGTGGGTGAGCAGTGGGGCCTCCTGAGGCGCTCCGCCGGGGAGTTTGGTCTCCTCCATGGGGATGCTGACCGTGCCCTGCTCCAGTGTCCTCTCAGCCATGCTGAAAGGCTGCAAAGGAGGACAGAAATGTTAAGTTGTTCAGGTTTATCTCTTTTCTCTTGCTTCAAAGTAAGAAGGTGCACTCCTGCCTCAGATCAGTACATTTTCATATATGAAGAATCTCAGATTAAAGCAACATTATGTAACTTTTTACATTAAAATAACAGCTTCGAAATCATTTTGATGGTATAGTGTCTTGTAATAGGGTGAATGATGTCTCATCCACTTGTTTCTGCACTATGTAACTTCAGTAAGAGGGGAGGATCACAGTGTTACATACACGTTTACTTCAACATATGAGTTTTCAACACATAACATTGTTATGACGTGATGAGTTTGTTTGTAATGAGCACCTACACATTGTATTTACGACAGCGGTGTTGCACTCAGAGACCGTGAGGGCGCAAATTGCACAGAATGCCAGTTTCTACATAATGTTGCTTTAATTTTCACCTGAGAAGAAAAAAAACATTAAAGCAAAGTCAGGGATCCAGACTAACTTCTAACAGCTGGTAGCACTGGTGTGCCTCACCCTGTCATTGAGGTGCACCAGCACATAATTTAGGTGCCCCAATAAGCACATAACGCATAGATGACTGTGAACAGGAAGGTGTACATAAATGTTTTTCTTCATTTAAATCACAGCACGCGCAATAAGAAATTGCAATAACCTCAACTGTTTAAAAATAATAAAAAAGTGCTGATGTTTTAGGTGCTTGACAAACTCAAATAACTCTTATCGGGGTGTAATAAAAAACAATAACTGATTTAAAAAAGTTTATACTTTGTGTTAAGACTATAGTGTTTTCCCTTGTCTTACTGGGATCTATGTGTAGTCCTTGTGGATTTGCTTTTTGGATTTTATTTTGGTTTTATTGTTTTTTTCAGGCGCACCGGTGCAACCAATATTTATGTTTAGTTGCACCAGACAGATTCTGAGGCGCGTGTGCAACCAAAACTGTCGCACCCTGGAGCCCTGAAAGTAAATCATTTCTTCCCAGTTCTGAAACTAAAATTGGCCAATAAACAAGACAAATATGAATTGATTGGTTTTGATTCCTTTGTTTTCTAGTTGATTGACTGACTAATGGCCTCCATAAAAGAAAAATGTTGCCTCAGCAGATGCAGTCACCAGAATAAAATGTTGCCATTGTGCGTTTCCGCAAACTACAGATATGTTTCCATTTGCACTCTTCATATGTTTCATATCAACATCTGTGAGGTGATCAGATTACACGTATCTGAGCTGAGTTTCTCATCTGGAGGAGTGGGTGGCGATGGTAATTTTGTTTAACGAGATGACAAACCCAGGTATTTTAAGCCAAAACGTGAATTTTGTTTTTTCTTTAACCCAAACCGAGTGTTTTTTGTGCCTAAGCCTCACCAGACCTTAAAGGGTAACTCCACCAATTTTACACATTAAAGTGTGTTTAGAGATCTTGGGGAGTACTGCTGCATGTGTGGAAAAAAGGAGTATAAAGCCTTCTGTGGCTCCAGAGGAAGCTGCATGTAATCTGATAAATTGTCTTCATTGAAGTGAAGGCACCAGATTTTAAAAGGAAGACGAATGCGTGGGATGAAGAGGTGATGTCTCTGGTTCTGCTGTTCTGATTCTGATCATTTGTTTTTTAACTGTCCATAATGAGTCCAACAGTGTTGTAGGAGTACAATGCAGACCAGCGGACTGCTTTGTAAACCTGACGCCAACATTTCCCACAATGCACTTTAATCACTGATTGACATCACTGGAGGAAATTTCTCATATTACATGCAGCTTTACTCAGGCCATTGGTTGATTTTAGGATGGCTGCCGACACCATCCTAAAAACTAGGTGCTGCACATGATCTGATTACAGTTTATTGTATGGAGTGGCTGGTTGAGGGGAATGAGATTCTGAGTGTGAGGAGTCGGGATCTGGTTTCAGTCCTGCAGCGCGCTCATACTGCTGATTCACATAAATTTCCTCCGAGACTCAAGTGTCTGTTAAAACCATGTAGTGGCTGCTGATCCATTAGCTTTCCGATAATGTGAAAGTGAAGCAACACATTGTCTCCATGATATCATCATGCTGGACATGTCGGGACATCTTCAGAATCATGTTACTATTTCATTAGGGGTAAAAGTCAGCAGTTATTTGAGAAAACAGATCTAAATGAAGTGAATTAAGAGGATTATGAGATGAGATTCAAATGAGTTTCCATAAATGAATCAGGTGACCTACTTTAGATGTAATAATGAAGAGACATGTAATTATCAGCTCAGAGTTTATAGATGGTCATGATTAAATGCTGCAAGAAAACTAATGGGATGTGTATTTTAGTGTAAAAAAAACCCCAGCTAATTCTGTCAAAGCAGTAACAAGAAACTGCCTAGTTTATGTACATGCAGGCCTCAAATTGGCACAAAATTCACTGGGGCTGCTCAAGCGAAATAAAAGATGTAAGCAACACATGGCGACACACAAATATACACGCATAAACAGTCTGTTTGGCTCTCCTAATCATGAGTGGACACATAATCCCCGTATCAGAACATCCACTGCTGCCATGCAGTCCGGTAGGACTACTTCCCTGCTCCAGTCTACTGACCTATGGAGGATATTTCACTACATACTATAGTAAAATATCCTCATGTGAAGAGGACCAGTGAAGAACATTGAGCATGACTTCTATTGACCGTCCTCCCATTAGTGAATTTTCCATTACCAGCCTGCATATAAGCTCTGTGAAAACACTGACAGGCTTTAATGGCCTCTTAGTCAGATGAAGGCCTGCATGATCTGTCATAGGCAGGACACGTGAGCCACACACACAGAGAGAGGTAGTAAAAGTCTCCAGAAGGGATGAGATACGGTTATTAAATGTATTTGATGTGGCTTTGCAGTGGTGTGGTGGATCTGTGCTCTGCAGTGACTTGTTGTCAGTGCCAGCTCTCCAAAAAAAAAAAAAAAAGCACCTGTTACCAACAAACTGATGACAAGAGTGGAAACATGAGGAAAATGACAGAGCAGTGGTGAGACATGACCTTTTTTTTTTGTTTAAGGTAGGTGAGTCATAAATGAGCCTGCTCTGAGGACACATCAACACTAACTCTGGCTTTTAGCCTGTGATGCATTGCACACGCACACGCACACGCACACACGCATTGCACATACTTATTATGGTGTGTTGAAACGACCAGGTGAGCAGCCCTGGCTCTCCTCTCTGGGGGTGAGAGCAACAGTGCTCAGTTGATGCCTTCAGACGAGACAGCACAATCCCTCCACATCAGCAGCTCCCCCAGAAGAAAAAAAAGAAAAAGAACAGAAACAGAGAAAAAACACAAGATGCTCACTGTGCGCCACAGTCCTGGAAAAATCCGGATCGGTTGAGCCGCTGTGTCCTCCTCATCAATATCTCTCGGGGTGCGGCGCACATCGTCCCGCATTCACAACAGCAGCAACTCCTGAGATTAAAATCATGTCCGGCCTCAAACTATGACTGCATCCCGGTGAATCGTCAGGGGGACGAGGCGCCTGTCATGGTTTTTTTATTTTCCCTCCCTCCTCGGTGCGATTATCCCTTTTACGAAATCCATCCGTCCCCAAGTCGCATCGAAATACTCACACACATCCTCGACAGTGGTGTAGATGGTAATCGTTCAGTATCAGTGCTGCAGATGCTTCAGCAGCAGCAGCAGCAGCTCGATGTAGCAGCCTCCGCTCCCCTCTCACCGGTTGGTGCGTCTGTGTGGTACGCACGCCGGTCTGGGATGCAGGGCGTTGCTAGAAGGATGCTACTGGAGGAGAAAACAGACTGTTTTTGGTTCTGATTGTTTCCTCCTAATCCTCATCCTGACCTCATGTTTTAGATGAATCAAATCTCACGTGAATGTAGATCATTTTTTGTAACAGACGCCTTTTTTTAAGGCTTATTACAGTGATTTAAGGCTGGGGGCCTAAAAAGTTTAAATTGACTTCACACTTAATTAAATGTATTCACATCATATTGTCTGCCACATCCTGTTTCAGTAAATTAGCCTCTCAGGTGCCAATTATATAAACCTTTTAAGTATTCCAGTTTCTATTCCGGCTCCTCTTTGTCTCTGGGGACTGAGAGAAATGGGAATAACCCAATGAAATTAGGATAAAGCTCCGTTAGGCGAGCTTTTTGTCCCTCATGATGCCCGATACAGGTGATCCATACGGGGCTCCACAGCTGTCAGTGCACCTCTGCTGACCGTGTGTGTGCGTAAACATGAGAGGTTGTTGGTGAGATTTGAGGCCCCGCTGTCTCTTTAAAGGCCGCACCTGCGCAGCTGCCCGGTGCTGATGCTGCAGTGCCCGGGTTATTTTCGGTAAAACTGCCGGGGTTACTCGCGTTCAAGCGGGCCCTACATGCCTTACATCACCCATGAGAGGGAATCGGGACCATTTTTAGCCAATCGCACCTGCCTCTTAATCAGACCAATTTAAAACGAGCTCTCTCTCTCCCTCTCCCTCTCTCTCGCGCGTCGTCGCCACATGAGCGATTTCAGCACAGCCACCCACCTCTCTGTTTCTGTGATCTGCCTCCTTATGGCTGCTAGTATTACCAGCCGGGATCACATTCATAGGTGATGATGATTCCGGCACCGATTGCAAAAGCTCACACATGTGATCAGGCCTGTTAATCAGGCTCAGGTTCGCTCTTTGTTGACATGTCAGCGTCCAGAATAAAGATGAATTCTGTGTTATGCATGGGCATTTTCAAGGCTGCACACAGTGGCGCTGCTTCAATCTGCTATTGTACTTCAAAGGCCAAATCCTGATTGCATAATGTATTATTAGCCTCGAGGAATGAGTGATGACCTTTCTCACATCCTCTGTAGAATAGTCCTAAGTTTGCACAGGTAAAGTGTAAAACCAACTCACCATTCTCATTCATGCCTTCTGAGAAAACCAGGAGGCAGGCCATTAATCAACTACATGATCATTAGGTCACTCCAGAGATAATAGTGTTTCTCCATTCATAAACCACACATTAGCAAGTGACTGATTGTGGCATGCAAACACTGGTGCTTTAGTTTCAGTGTGTGACTGTGGATATTTTAAGTCAACAAAGACGTCTTTGCAAAGTGAAACGCTGACTGCAGGGGTGAAAGTGTTCAAGGGCTCACAAATGAGGGTTAGGCACACTATAAGTACTGAGGGAACATCTGATGGGGATGCATTGTACAGGATGGCACGAAGAACAGCTTCTCTCCTCTCTGTGGGCCTTCTTCTGTTGGTGACACAAGGAGCTCTCACAAAGACAGGTGAATATTCAAGAAAATTTAAATTTGCAAGCTTAAATGACTCACTTTTTTGTCCTTGTATCATGCACAGCATTATTATAACTGAATATATTATGGTGTACAGATCGAGGGACTCTTCCCGTCAGACTGTCTGTGGAGAGTGACCTGACCAACATGACCCCTGAGTCCTATTCCAGCTCTGTGGTGGAGGGAGGCGTGCTGCTGGGCGCTCTGAGGAGACTGCAGGAGACACAGCACGACTTCAAGTAAGACCACCCATGACAACCCTGTTAATTTCCCTTCAAGATCATCGTTTATTCTTCAGCGTTGCTCCTCTTTTCCTCCTACATATTTAAGTTTATGATATAGCATGTGACATTTCATGTGAAAAAAGCCAATCACTTGTTAAAAAATATCCAGTTCAGGTGTGAAATCCTTTTCTTTTCACATGTTAATTTTTTTGTTAACATGTGAAAATAGCCAGTCATATGTGAACATGTGGAATTCACATGTGCAGAAGCAAATTTAATGTGATTTCATGTGAAATGTTTTGTTTCCACATATGGAAATTCTAGTCCACATGTGAAATAAAGACAATCACATGAATATATGTAACCCACATGTGAAACTGTAAATTTCACATGTCAAAATGTTTAATCATATGTGAAAAAAGCCCATCGCTTGTGAAAATGTACAGTTCACATGTGAAATTGTGATTTATTTATCTTTTGTACATGTTCAAAGAAAAATTTCACATGTGACATTTTCTCACGGGCAGGTTCACAGTGAAGGAGGACCCAGACTTCGGTCTGTTGCTGGAGAGTGTGAATGGAGTAGCTGGAAATGAGCGCGAGCAAACGTACTGGGAGATCCTGTCGAAGCGCTCAGGAGAGTACAGAAGGCTGGATGTGGGTGAGTATCCTCCATAGAGTTTCAATACAGCATATCTGAGGAAGACTTAATGAGCTGTAATGAGGCAGGGGAATTGACTGTCCTCTCACTTATTGCCTCTGGATGTCCTTCAGTGTGATTATTCTAAAATCTTGTTGTTGTGATGATATTAGTCACCCTTATCTTAATTATATTTGGTGTGATTTCTGCTGCTCATGAGCAGGCTGTTCAACTGTACAACCATAGTCAGTAATTTGGATTATTTGAGTTTGGATTAAAGAGGATCTATTAATAGATAACTGTCCCTTTTCACAGGAATTGGCTGCTACACACCTAAAGCGGATGAACAAATCCTGCTAAGGTTCACCACCTGGCCTCGACAGTGAAGAAGAAGAAGCAGTAACTCCTCGTGATCAGATGTAGCAGAGAATCAACCTTGATTTCATTTTTTCTGATTTGTGCATTTATGGCTGTCTGTGAGGTTTTCAAGTTCATGTAAAGTGCAAAGTGGTGCTGAATGTTGTGACAATAAACAAAACAGCAACATCTAGTGGCTTTGAAGAGCAATGTCATTTATCAAATCAAAGCTAGTGAGTCTGTGCATCAAATTCTATCAAACATATGAGCAAATAATCACATAGTGGCACTGGTTGAAAAATATATGCAACATTTATTTACACTGAGTTAGTTATAATTATTTGACTCAAATATATAGGCTACCAGGAATTAAAATACAAGAAATATGAGACCATAAGAGAAGAAATGTCACTGCCCATCACAATTATTGAATGCAGGAAGACTGAATAACACTGGGAGGTGAGCTGCAGAGCAACTGTTGTGAGTGGCATCGTTTTGCAGCTCATGACTACTTAAAGACTCAAGTCTGTTTAAGGAGACTGCTGCATATTCAGGCTTTTAATTGAGCTGGGAATAAAGCATAGAACATGAAAAATTGGGTGTCTGCAATGAGATTAGAGTGTGGTTGTTATGCCTTCAGAGATGGCAGCATAATCCATTCTTACAAATGCACCAGACATCATAATCACATTAATACAATCCATCTTTATAAAGATAAAGACTTGATTTTACAATGATTTTTTCACAATAAATGCTACAAGGTGTCACTGGCAATGGCCTCCTGGATACCCTTCCAGTAGACAAAACGTGGTGAAATGCAGCAGTTATTATCACATAATACATTTAAAAAAAAATCAAAATCAGGGTTTGTAACTAGTTCACTATAAACGTTTCACGACTTTCTGAATGCTGGTTCCCATTTCATTTATTTCGCCCCGCCTCTCAAACATCCCGAGTCAGCCACTGCAGAATGTGCACAGTCTACCACCTTTAAGAACAAGGTCTTCAGCACTCCTCGTGTTAACTGTGCTCCCTGACCAAAGCTGCTCCTTTGTAACAAGATTAAGGTTTCATCTCCTTACGGGACAGATGGACGAGGCAGAGGTGCTAATCTCTGCGGTTTCACTTCCCTCTCTCCTTGTCTTTATCTTTATTTCTTCAGTTCTCTTAGAGACACAAACATGTTTACAGACACACAGATGGGAGATATTCCTGGTAGGTGTAGTCTCTGATGTGAAAGCACTAAGTCCTTTCAACCTAACAGAGAATGTTGTCTGAGCTTCCAGATACTACAATCATTTGCTCCCCAAAATTAGCCTCTTATTAAAAACAGACCTCAACCACCTGCAAATTCATGTTCGACTTTTTATTTGAAGTATTACAAATAATTATTTGACCCAAGTTGACACAGCCTCTCAGGCTGTTTTAACTGAGTAAAATTCACTTCGCTTTTCTTTTGTTGACCCTCTCACCACATCACACAGATTGACTGAATTTAGCTTTGCTTATAATTCACTGCTGACTCAGAGGGATTTGAACCTCAGGCACTGAAATCTTCATGTCATTGTGTAAAACCTATATATAGAAACCAGGAAGACATTGTTGGCTTCAGTGCGCCAGAGAGATTAAATAAATGTCTTCAAACATCCTGATTTTGGTCCTCTGATTGGTCCACGCAATTGGATGAAGCAGCAAAAACATGCTGCGGTGTGTCTCCTCTTCATCCTGTGTCTCACTGTACAGTCCACATTTTCTTCATGTGTTAGACTGCAGATGCTATAAATCAAAAGACAAAAGTGTTCTTTGCATCGGATTCCACAAAGAAAAACCAATAACTCATGTTTAAAGCAATCAGTAACCACATTTAAGTGTATTTGCACTGAGACAACATTGCAACATGCTCACATATCATCAGTTCAAGTCCTTTCAGTTATTTATTCTTTCTGGTGCGGCGGGGAAGCGACTCACGACATGATAAAGCGCAGTCACAAATGCAGGGGACACACTGTGAGAAGAACCGCTTCCAGCCAGTATCCTTCTTCCTACAGTTGTCTATCCGAGAGCATCCTTGCTTGGGTGGGCCGAAGTAGCTTTTATATGCGCAGGTGGAGTTACACGTCCCATTGAGTTCCCTCTCACTGACCTCAATCCGCCCCCGCTGACACATTCCTGAAACGCAGGTAGAGAGAAATCGTGAGATGAGCTTTGAGGGTTCATAAGCATGGGCTGATTATGAGTCAACGGGCCCCTGGGCACAGACATCTAAAGGGCCCCCAAACCCTCTTTTACAGGAGCAAACCAAAACTCTACAAGACTCTTTGTAGCCATTTTGTGTCTCTTTATGGTAGATGTTTTCAGCTTTGTAATTGTTTTATGTCTCTTCATAGTGGTTTTTGTCTCTTTGTGGTAAGTGTGTGTCCCTTTCTAGTTGTTTTGTCTTTCTGTAGCAGTGTATGTCCTTTTGTGGTTGTTTTTATCTCTTTGTGGTAGGTGTTTCCCACTGTAGTTGTTTTGTATCCCTTTGTAGTTTTTTTGTCTCTTTGTGGTAAGTGTGTGTCCCTTTGAAGTTCTCTTGTGTCTCTTTGTGGTAGGTGTGTGTCCTGCTGTAGTCGCCTTGTGTCTCTTTGTACATGTTTTGTATCCCTTTGTAGTTGTTTTATGTCTCTTTATGCAAGTTGTAAAAGTTGTTTTGTCTCTTAGGTGTGTGTCCCTTTGTAGCTGTCTTGTGTCTTTTTGTGGACATTTGTAGTTGAAAAATTGACCTTCACAAAGATTCGTTAAAGGCTACTTCAAACAGACGCTCTGCGCCCAGTAGGCCTGTTCAGTCATCCATCTATGCTCATAAGAGATCACCAAACGTTTGTGTGGTCGGTGTTTACTCACGGAGGCAGAAAGGTTTCGGGGTCCAGAGGCCATTCTGCTGGCAAGTTCTGGTAGGGCTTCCCACCAGCATGAAGCCAGGGCGACAGGTGTACCTCACCACAGAGCCCACCCACCAGTCGTTACCAAACACTGCTCCATTATAGTCCACATCTGGCCTCCCACAGTTCACTGCCATGCAAAGGGAAGCAGATGCAAAGGCAAAGCACGACACAAAGCTGCACAGCAGGCTGATCAGATAGGGTGGGTTGAGAAAAGTCTCCTCATTCTTTAAGATAAACTATTCAAAACCCTCTTGGGTTGCTCTTGTTGTGGATGAAACTACCAAACACTATATTAAGTAATAAAATGAGCTCAACCTTAAATAGCAGTAAAATGTAAAACATACATTAATGCAGCACTAATATTAATCCTTAAACTTTAAAAGTAATCGTTAAATACTGGCAGGGACCGTTTCACTGCAAAATGAGCACTTTTACTTTCATATTTTATGTACATTTTGCAGATAATACCTACATACTTTTAATTTGAATTCAGGACTTATGCTTGTAGTGAAATTTTCACAGTGTGGTATTAATACTTTTACTTAAGTAGAGGATCTAAATACTTCTTCCACCACTGGTCTTACCTCTGCACAGGGACTTGTAGCCGATCCAGCAGCAGCTCGAATCTCCACAGCGATCTCTCCTCAGCTCCTGGTGCTGCGCTGTACAGCCTCCCATGCAAAGGGGCGCTGACCCGGACCAATAGATGTCATCTATGAAATCTGGTTCAGGAAGCCATTCTGTCTCAACTACAGTGAAACATTTTTATTAGCTTTGACATTCACCAGAACGGGAAAAATCACTAACACTCATATATAAAGAAACTGGAAATGTTCTCAGGCTTTAAGGCCCAGACTAAGAAAGATGTTGTTGTTATAGGGATCCATAAGAACTGTACCCAGTGCAAGTAGACGTATTGTACAGTACATGATTGAAAAATAACATTACACTGACATTGTAAGAGGTCTTACCACTACCTTCCACCTCTTCAAGCCATTCAGGAAACTGGGAAATGGCTCTTTGGAAGCACCCAAACAGCAGCAGCAGCAGCAGCAGTGGATATAACGTCATGGTGCCCATCTTCTGATGCAATCAGTGTCTGTGAAGAACTCCAGATGGATCTGTGAACTGAGTCTTGCAGTCCAGACACATTGTATACGTCATCATATTTGCAACAGACATGAAGCCATTAGAAAGTGTCCCAGCAGAGTTCACTGACTGCAGAGTGAAGAGGCAGAGAGCGTTAAGTAACACTTACACTAAGCTGTGTGTGTGCTGCCTAATCTGCTACACAAAGCTAATGCCACTACGTGCTGTGAGTAGACACACTGCTTTCGCATAGGTGTGTTATGATTAAAGTCATGAGAGCTTGCTATAAGATCAAGGCAAAAAGAGGGATGGGATCACGTTGTATTTGCAGGTGTAGGGTTAAGGGAAGCAGTTATTTGGTTGACTACGATTTACACTCAAAGCACAGATATTGTGCCTTTGAACAGAAGAATTTTTGGGCAAAAAATTATGATTCAATGGAGGAAAGTCTGCCTACATTTATTAGCTGGAATAATGGGGAGACAATATTTTAGTTTGATAAGCTAAGAACAGTTTGTCTCCTAAGAGGTCTATCGACACATTTTAGATAATGTCTGTTCTAGGAGAGCCTGTTATTGAGCTGCAGTAGAGCACTTATGCACAGCAGGGGGTGCCATAATGAAAGTACAGATAGTAGATAGAGATAGATGAAAATAAAAAGAAACATATTTCTCTTTATTACTTGTTTATAGTAATGATGCTGAATTTTGTCCAGCATTAAAAAGGACATTTACTGTGCAACATTAGAGACAAAAAAATTATAATATGATTTTTGAAACATTTTGTCAGTTTGTTTATTCAAGCATCAAAAAACACACTCTGAGCTGATGAGGTAGAGCCCTCTATGCTGGATTTTTCACAAATATAGTAATTAGTGACTATAAATGTAACACACCATTGTGATGGCTTCATGCTGATGTACTTCCGAAACAGAGAATGATCACCCTCTCTGCAGTGCAGCATTATTATCTGTCCAGCTGTCTGAAGATTTTACAGTATGAGATTCAAAGGAATTAATTGAAAATTATTTAAAAATACTGGCCAACAGGGCTTCAACACACAAATAAAAACACATTAAAACAGGTTTATTACCTAATATAGGCTGAATACAGATCATGATGGAGTACACATCCCTTCAGTCAGACGTATCATTTGTAGTACCTTCATATGTTTGCCATGAATCTGAAACGCCACAGCTGGTTACAGAATGTCTTGTCATGTGTAATTCTTGTAAGCAGGACTGATGCGGCAGTCAAACCACCTGCTGCTGAGCAGTATCCTGGAGCTGCTGCATGACAGAGTCGTCCCCTGCTTGTGACAAACCTCCAGTGAGAACGTACAACATGCTCTCCTCCTGACTGCCCTCCTCAGCGCTGACGGCGGTCTCCTCTGCCCTTTGCTCCTCCAGCAGCACCCCTCTCAGTTCCACCTGCAGCTCTGAAGGAGCTGCGCCCGAGGACTCTTCCCCCATCTCCTGGCCTTCAGTCTGGTCCTCATCCTCCTCGTCCGCTTGCCTGTTTTGTCTTTCCCTCATCAGCTGCTCTGTCAGTTCCACGCTCTCGTAGCGGATCAGCTGCAGCCGCAAGAAGCCGTCCTCGTGCTCCTTGTACCTGACACAGTGGTGAAGAGGCCATCAGTGCTGCAGCAACCCACACATCTCATAATCAGCACCACTAGATTGTTCGAAACTTACCTGAACCTGGGGTGTCCAGAGGGCCATTTGAATTGGTGCTTTTTGTGCAGATGAACAGTGAGGCTGTTGCCCCTGGTGAAGCACTTATCGCACACGTGGCACTTGTAGCGAGCAACAAAATTCCCCTGGTTATGGAAAGGAAACATTAGAGAACTATAAATGACATTAAATGAGCAGTAATTTAAAAAGAGTTCCTCTTTCACCTCGTGTTCTTTTTGGTGGTGAATCTTCATGGTGCCGATGGTACGGGAGGTGAAGCTGCAGCCGGGAGTATCGCAGTGGAACGCCGGCTCGCTGCTGTGGGTATCCAGGTGTTTGCGCAAGTCGATCAGATTCTTACACCTGCAAATAGAAAATCAAATGTGGGAGTATGAAGTAAACAATAACATAAAAGTAATGTTTAGTTTGATCTTGTTTCGCACTACTGTAGCTTCAGAGGATGCGATACCTGTATTCACAGTATTCACAGCTGTATGGCTTCTCGTTACTGTGGCGAAACTTGATGTGGTTGCGCAGTGAAGACGGCGATGGACAAGTCATGTCACACAGCGGGCATTTGTAGTGGCTCACTGTACCGACAAGACAAAGACAAACCAGTGACAGATTAACTCATCTGATAATACTGCAGAGCTGGACACCAAAGTGTATCACATGGTCAACTGGTCAAAAATAGACAACTTTTATTCATGCTTGTGTCAAGTCAAGAAATCCTGGTGAAATAATTTATTCTAGAGCTTGTCACTGTTGCTATAACAACACAGACATCTAGCACAGAGATTTCTTTGCTATACGAGTTGCACAGGGATGCAGGGGTCAGAAAGTTGAAGTTTACTATGTTTAGTGATGTTTATGGGTACATAAACATACCGCTGCAGAAGCTCAACTGGCAGTGTGTGTGGGTGTGAAGTATTTAAGGATTTATGGAAACACCAGCAGAAAAAAAGAACAACAAAACACAAAAATGCAAACAAAAGGACTGATTATAATAATAGATAGGGATTATTGCAGCTCTAGTGTCTACCTGGCCGACAGAATCTGAAAATATAAAGGCGTGTTTTGGAAAATGGTTGTTTGTAATACAAACTGTGCCTGGTTTTAACTTATTTGGCTCAAACATGCAAAAAGTGCAGTATGGTCTTTATAGTCCTCCCCAGTTCATGGGAATTAAGACTACTAACAGTGATGATGGCGATGGGACTGACCGTGGGTTCTCATGTGGTCTCTCAGCAGTCTTTCTGTGGCGAAACGTTTGGAACAGTGAGAACACTGGAACCTCTGACCTACAGCACAAATTCACACAAAGCAAGAATTACTAGGTGATACAACACGAACTTCACCGAAAAGTCACCAACACTGTTAATATCTTTTATGTTTTCACATAATTCCGACAGGTCTTTACCTTCCATGGCGTTCTGCCGTATGATGTGGTCAAACAGCTTGGTGTTGTTGGCGTACATCCCCCCACAGCCCGGACACGCCACCACCTTCTCCTGGGTGTGGCTGCGCAGGTGCTCCCGCAGCTTAGGACGCCCTTTAGCAGTGGCTTCACAATCTGCAGAGTGACAGAACCTCGACTCAATAACAATTTTACATTCTTAAGTACGGAGCCAAAAATATAATCAGCATTTATACTTCTCTGACAATTAATCAGTTGTGTGATCTTTAGTTACATTGATATTCTGACCTATAATCTTAATGGAAAATCATGTTAAATGACGCACCTTTCCACCCACAGCGGATTGGGAATTCACAGTCTCCTGCTGGTATATCCATGCACTGGCTGTGCATCTCCACATGCCGATAAAACCACTCTGGGTTTTCAAAAGGTTGTTGCTTTAACAAATAAAAGAAGAAATACATTAGGACAAAGACAAAGTTTAAATTCTACTTCACAGACACTCAAAGGAAGAAATCTTCCCGTTTATCTCAACTGTGTGCACGTGAAGGTTTAGTAGGCGGCCCTGTGCCAAGATTACCTCACATTTGTCCCAAAGGCAGATAAAATTGTCAGGGATTTCTGGGATGGTATTGCGGTTGTGATAGCCGATGGAGCAGGTGCCTAACTCCGGCTGGGCGTTAAGCACCTGCTGACCCAACTGCTTCAGCTTCGTATGGTAACAGTGAAAGAACAGATGTCTCCGCAGCTCTTCAGGACCCTCCAGAGAACAGAAACCACAGTCTCTCCAAAGACAGTTTCTCTCCGCTTGGAACAAAAAGGGAAGAGTTTGCATTAGTAGGCATCATTGTTTTTAGAGTTTCGCAATGCATTAATATTTCTTGTTTATCATCACTTATACAAAACTTATCAAATTAAATTAAATCAAATTAATTCATTTTGCCTTCAGTCCGGTCTTCAGCAAGTTTAACAGATGCTCAATTAAATGGAGGTCAGGCAAGTGAAGAAAATACGACTGTGTAGCCATGAAAACTCTTTACCCTCGGCCATTGTTTTTTTGCTTCAATAGGGCTGCAATTTCTATTGTTGATTAACCCGCCGAATATTTTCCCAATTAATCAATTAGTATTTGGTCTATAAAATGGCAGAAAATGTCCATGTGCTTCTCAAAACCCACAATGTCATCTTCAAAAGTCTTGTTTTGTCCACAACCCAAACATATTCAATTTACTGTCATAGAGGAGTAGAGAAACCAGAAAATATTCACATTTAAGAAGCCGAAATAAGATGTTTGAAAAACTTTTATGCACATTTTAGTGGACATTATCTGCTAAAGGGTGTACTCCTTTATTCAGATAAAATAGGGGATGCGCGATATGAATTTTTTTCCGCTGACGCCAATATTTACCTGCTTCTCATGGTCCATACAGATGAGATAACCGATAATTTCACTTTTTTTTTTATTTCAAAAAGAACTTCTAAACCTGTTGTAAGAAAGGATGAGATGTACTGAGCAAAAATGGATGATTTAGTATTTCATAGCTCTAACAAGATCCGTTAGGAACTCGTAGACTTTTTCCCACATATGTTTCGATTACATGGATGCTTCCATCTTTTTTTCATCCATCATTTTCTGTTAAAAGGGTTGTTTTTTTCTCAATATGGCAAGTTTTTCCTCACTCGAATCGAGGGTCTAAGGACAGAGGATGTCATTCACAGTACAGATTGTAAAGCCCACTGAGGCGATGTGATTGTGATTTTTGGCTGTATGAATAAAACTGACTTGATTTGACTTGTTCTCTGTGTTTATTGGCCAACACAAACCAACTTTAAGGAACAAATTAAATAAGGCATATTATATCATTTGTTGTCTACTGGAGTGCACAGATGTATTTTCAGTCAAGGAAAAACTGTTGTAAAAAATGTTTGTAAAATCTGGATATAAGTATTTCTGACACCTCGTCTAGTCAACACACACACACACACACACACACGCGCACACACATAAAATCTTTTCTTCCCTGAGCCATTTTGAATTTATGAAGTCATATCTCAAACAGACCAAGACATAAAAAGATAATGATCAATTGAAAGATAATGATCAATTGAAAGTGTGGTCAGGACTCTGAAGAGTAATACTTCTCACCTTCTGCTTCTTCCTCGTCCTCTTCAGCCGTGTTCAGAGCATTAAGGTGACCCTCCGCATGCTTACAAAAGTTCTCCATCCGACTGAACGACTCCTGACACGAACTCCACTCACACTCCAGCTTCAGCGCCTTCTTATGGATCCGTTTGTTGGGCGGCATCTCTCTGAGTCAGAGCAGGGCTAGTGTAGTGTGTTTTAGACAGGCTGAGACGATAAACGTCGCCCAGGTGTGACCATCACTGACAAACGGGAGGTGTTAGCTAACGACCAGTGTCTGTAAAACATTCAGCAGCTCCGACAGAGCTTCAAAAAAACATGAAAAGCGTCAAATTCTCACATGAAGAGGAGATTTAGTATCAAAACGTGGCTTTTAAAAGCGCTGACACATTGTAAACATAGGTTGTTTTGGCCAGTCACTAGGAACGCGGGCTGTGTGTAGCGCAGACGGCTCCCCAGAAAACACGCGTACTTCAACAGTTCCGTGTGTCACATGTTCCGCTTTAAAATCTCATTTTTACTTCAAGTTTTTGCCATTTCATTTTGGGATAATTAAAGGTGCACTATGTAGTTTTGGGCACGAAATTGTAAACAGAAGAGAAAGATCGTCATTGACTGATTTTTTTTATGCCTAAACAAACTATATAGACAAACTCTCTTTGTTTTCATGACTGTATAAACCGAATAAACAAACTGACCTTAAAGGACAACACAATTTCACACTGTTTTACTTTGTTTATATGTGGCGGACCCCGCCACCTTTCTAGCTTCCAACAGTGTTCTGGAGATCTTATTTTGCTCTGAGCACAGCTTGTTTATTCAGTTATGGAAATCATAAGTATTTCATTCAGTGCCATTAATCTTGTAAATATTCAAATTCGACTTTGAATTTCTTCGCCTAAACTACACAGTTTTCCTTTAAAGTTAAGTAGTACAGTGCAATTCTGAAGTACTCTTACTTAACATCAATATTTTCATTTTGTGCTACTTTATACTTCTTTTCCACTACATCTCATTGGCAAATGTGGTACAATTTACTCCACAACAGTTAATTTGCAGTTATGGTTACAGTTTATAGATGCGGATTTTACATACATCTGTTTATGCAGTGTTACAGATTCAAACACTATATAATACATAGGATTTCTGAGCCCCATACTGATGTCTAAGCATTTTAAAATCTGATAACAATATAAACCAATATTCAGTTTTCTTCTTTTTTGATAAACAAACATACCGCCAAGAATTTCTGATAAAAATCCTCATTGACTTTGGTTATTAGAGAAATGTGATCAAGATGTTATAGGATAAGTTAACACAAAAATTAAAATTCAGTCATTATGTACTCACCCTCATGCCGATGGAAAGGTTCATAGTCCAAACAAACATTACTGGAGCTTCACAGCAGAACAGTGTTGCAGCATTCTGCTAAACAACTGAAGTAAATGGGGACTTGTTTTAAAATGTAAAGAAAACAACCGAAAAAGACATGAAATGGCTCCATGCAACTTGTCTGGTGTAATTCAAGTCTCTCAAAGCCCAGAGATTTCAAATCGATTTGAAAAGACCTTAACGTGCGATTGCTTTTACCTCAGCTGCAACAGAGAAGAGTTTGGGTGGAAAAAACCTTTTGTAAAATCAATTTTAGATCTCTGGTCTTCCGGAGTCTTGGATTACGCCCGACAAACTGTATGGAGCCATTTTATGTTGTTTTTAGTTGTCTTAGTTGTCATCTACTTCAGTGGTTTTACAGAATGCTACAGCGCTGTTTTACATTGCAGCTCCAGAAATCTTTTAACATCTTGATCACATTTGTGTAATAGCCAAAGTCAATAAAGATTTTTATCAGGAATTCTTGTTGATATGTTTGTTTATCAAAGAAGAAGAAAACAACATTAACATAATCATTTTGCTGATAATACCCAAATAAGATTGTGAATGGAAGATTCTTATTTAAGAAACCTAATACTTCTTAAACCACTGCAAATAATAACGATGGCACATTATTATATTTGAATTAGCTTTTATTTCTCAATTTGAGCCTCTCGTCTCAACAGTAAACAGTTTCCCACTTGTACTTACATTCCTACATAAAATAGTCCAGTGCCTGTTGAGTTTCACATTGTCACGTCTGCTGAACCCTTGGGGGGGGGAAAATGCTTCATAAAAATACAGCTATGCATCCAATAATACCAAAGTAGTAACTCATCCCGTCACCTTCCATAGACCTTAATTAACTTTTACAAAGATCCAGACACTATAATCTCACTTCATCTTTTCTAATTTCCCCTCTATTTACCTGTCTCCACATAATTCTCTGTGACAGCCTTAAGACTGAAGCAAGCCTCCTTATGTTTCACTGCTATTCTTCACAATCGGTATTCTGTGTGCGTTTGTTCGGAGGTACAAAAAACAGAGAACTTTCCCACCCATGTTGCATGGATTGATTGGTATGAGTGAGGATGAAGTGTGAGTGGGTACATTTTTGCTTCAACAGCTGATTCAAACCACTTTGTGAATGTTTTTTAGGGCACTTCTAGATCCTTAAATCTGATATCAAATGGTCACAATTTAGTAGCAGTCAGCCACTGGTGCTGGGTGACCAGAAGACTGAAAGTCATTCCCTCTTACTGCATTTTCCTTTAAAAAACCAAGTATAAAAATATACTTTCAGGTTGGACACACGAGAGAATTAAGACTCAGTCACGTTTTCCTGCTTGCAATCACTGAATCCAGGAGAATAACCAACACTACAGCTGTCCGATCGTTAGCCATCTAAGCTTGTATATGAACATGTTTAAAGTGAATTATAGCTTTAAACCTTGCACCGTGTCTTTACTGCAGGTACAGTCAGAGGCAGGAAAGTTACAGTGAGGTAATGGACTCAGATGAAACATGAGCCTGCAGAATAGTTCCATAACAATATCATATTCTCTCCGTCAGTCGTTCCCTCCTCCGTCCTGGAGAGCTGTCTAGACGTCGTAGAAGAGACGCACCAGATGATAACGAATCCCGAAAGCCACTGCGCTGCCCATCACCTTAGAGAGACGCAGACATGAGCAGTGAGTGAAAATTCATATTTCCTACATTATTCAGGGTGTTTGGATACAGCAGGTGTTTTTTATTATACCTGTATGATGAGCATTATGACTGTGAGGTTTCTCTCATGGGTGGGACCGAGCAATTTCAGTACCAGATTTATTAAGGTCATGTTGTTGCATTCAATAAATTCATCATCTCCCTCCTGGCCTCTCCGCACCTCGAGCAGCTTCAATAACTCTGCCACCTGTTGAGGATTAAAGGCGTTATTGTTATCAGCCAATAAACATAGTTGGAGGCCTGCCACTGGTGTGTTTACCCAGCTAGACCAATCCTCACTCCATGCACTCATTTAATAGCTGACTTGGTACTAGTTGTCTGAAATTGCTGCCAACACATCTATTGTTTCAGGGATTCAAATAGTAATATAGTGAAGTGAAACAAAATGGCAATTCTGTCTGATTATCAGGATAATTAACACGGGAATTCAAATTCATCTGGTAAGAGACTTGTCTGTGTTTAGTCAAGACACAGAGAATCAACTCACATGCTAATTTATATTCAATTATGTCGATCACTTAATGGTCCCATATTGTAAAAAAGATTTCCATGTCTGTTTTTTAATTATAAAGCAGGTCTAGGCGCTACATAAATACAGCAAAAGTATCAGAATGCTCAATCCGCCCATATTCAGAAGCTGTAACTATAGCAACTATACAGCCACGCCACCAGTACAATCGGCTAAAACAGAGCATTCAGACAGAGGATGAATAGAGGTGCTGCAGCAATGTACAGTATGAGAAAAATAATGTCTTTGTTTTTACAGTAACACTTTATTTTACAGGTTGCGAACTTTGATGCTAAGTAGATGGTAGTTTCCATGTAATATATTTGAAATATCTTTTAAATTACCCCCAATTGCCACAATAATAACCTCAAAATGTATGAATTTATTTATGAAACATGATCTGATAATATCTGCTCTTTAATACATTTCCAGGAAACTTCCAACTAGTTTCTGCCAAACTTCTGCAGGTCAGAAAATGACATGGACAACGGTAAAAAAAAAAAAAAAAGTACTTCACTGACCTGCAAAAGTTAAACAGAAACTAGATGGAAATCAAATTAAAGAAAATTGCTATTTATTAACTGCTTGTTGGAAATTATTAATATTGGGGTAATTCTTAATACATGTTAAAGTAGTTATTGTGTTAATTTGGGGGCACTTTTAAAGAAATTTCAAATATTTTGCTTGGTAATAACCACCTACTCAACATGAAATTTGTGGACCAGCCAAATGTGTTTTTCTAGCACATTTTCTACTGTACACCCAAAATAAAAGTATGAACCTGAAAATGAACATAATATGGGACCTTTAATTGTTTAAGTATATAAGCGAGTTGAATTGCCAAAATATGTATAGTTCAAGTTTCTCCAATGCTAGCCGTTTGCTGCTTTCTCTGTTTTATATCATTTTAATTAAATATCTTTGTGTTTTTAACTGTTGGTCTGACAGAACAAGACATCGGAGGACATTACTCTGGCCTATGGGAAAATGTGACGGGCATATTGCACCATTTCCTGAATCTTTTTAGACAAATTGGTTGAGCGATCAGCAAAAAAAGAATACATAAGTGCAGGAGCTTTACCGTCAGAATGAGGTTTCCTAATTTCGAGAGGTCCTTTCTTTTGAATTTCGAGTAGCTCATCCCCAGTTTGCCTGTGTCTTGATTCAGCCTTTCATTAGCAGTGACATTGGGAGAAAGACAAAAGGAACAAAGATATAAATCACTATAAATGATTAATGAAAGATATCGCAAACAAAATTGAAGTCCATCGGCAGCAGGTTACCTGGGGAGCCGGTGTCTGGGACAGGGGATGACATGAAAAAGCTGAGGCAATGAGTAGATAAAGTTAACCACTTGAGGAATGAAGAACAGCAGCATTGTTTTGCTGAAATGTCCCAGGATGCCGACTACGGCAAACGTCATCCCAGCAAAGTAGCAGAAAGTGTCGCCCACGAACACAGATGAAGGGTACCTGTGACAAAACAGGTGGCAAGTTGACAGAATGAAGGGGCAATGATATATCATTTTTCCTAAAACTGCCTCAGGTATTAGGCTTAACTTACCAGTTATGGTAAAAAAGTGCTAATGTTGTAAAGAAGAATGGTATCATGAAGTAGAGGGAGAAAACATGGTCGTCACGGTAATCTCCTGACGGATTAGAAAACACAACAAACCAAATGTCAGTGTGATACAATAACTCCAAACCCATATCCACAAGATTCAGGACTTGCAGTGCAGAGGGTGTGATCTATAGTGCAGAGGGTGAGAAAGGAAACAAAGCACACACCACTGAGCTCCAGCAGATTGAAGACGATGATGGAGCCGGATATAAACAGGGCTTGACCTGACTCGATGCCATTGATGCCCGCTAGGATGTTGATGGCGTTTGTGCAGAACACTGCGAGCATTCCCATGTAGACGTAGTAGAGAATACCTGCAGAAGATCAGAAATAACAACATTAACAGGATGACTGAACATGAATGGAACAGGAGTGCCATTATTTTTCATTTTATCTAAATGTTATAATATTTAATGTATTATTTATGCATCCATTGTGAGTAGCATAAAGGATCACAACATAACTGGTTGATTCTTATTCAAAACAAATAAGGGGCAACATTTCACCACAACAACTAACTGCTGCTAACTGTAGCTACCGTTAGCTCAGTTAGCTGTGCAGCTAGCAGTCCAGGCTGAGGTCTTGGAGTATCAGGGGAGGGTTGGTGTTTACTTGCGACCAGGTATTTTAAAAAGGTTTAATTTAAAGCAGAGTGCGACAGGTCACAGGGTCAGAGTTTAGGGCATTATGGGTCATGTTTTGATGCCATGTGACGATGTCATGGGCCAGGAGCATTATGGGTAAGAACCAACATGGCAGCAGAGGGAAAACATACAGCTCCAAAATGATGCCTTTCATTTGTTTTGTATTTATGCATAATGTTTGTTAGTGTGCCTTCTAACAAGGTGTGTTTAATGTATTTATTGTCAACAGATCTTTCTGTTATGCTAATGTATTTGGGACTGCTTATCAGAATCAGAAATACGTTATTGATCCCTGAGGGGAAATTGCTTGCGTTACAGCTGCTCCCATTCAAGTCTTAGAAAATATGCAGAAAAATGAAAACTATATATAAGCAACAAAAAAAAAATAGAATAAAAATATAAGAAATGTACATTCTACTAGAAATATATCTATATATACAGTGTAATAAATAATGCTACAGTTGAAATATGGGTTATTGCACATTATTTGGTTTGTCAACTCAATACAAAATACAAAAGAGAGAAACAAAGTGTCCAGAGTCCTCCTATTGACTCAGAGTGTCTGACACTCAGAGCGAGGAGTTGAACAGTTTGATGGCCACAGGCAGGAATGATTTCCTGTGGCGCTCTGTGGTGCATCTTGGTGGGATCAGTCTAGTACTGAATGTACTCCTGTGGCTGACCACCACGTCATGGAGTGGATGGGAGCCATTGTCCAAGATGACATGCAACTTGGACAACATCCTCCTCTCTGACACCATCGTCAGATTATCAATGAACACTAGCCTGAGAGACTTTAACAATGACTGTGAGAAGCATGTTTTATGTATTTTGGTGTCTGCTGAGGAAACACAGAGAGAGAGAGAGAGCTAAAATAATATTTCAAAAGACATCTGTATGATGTGTGGCCATTATTTCATGGGACCTCTGTAGCTACACTGGTTGTATCATGATAATTAAATTGGATCTCATGTGTTTTTCCAAAGTTGTTTATGCATGTCCGTTAGCATAATGGACAGAAAAGCTTTCTTGTCCATAATTTAAGAAGACTCATATTTCAACTGCAACTTCAGTGGCTCCTGATTAAAAAATAGTAGAGAGATAGCAGATGAAACTCGTGTTGGAGAGATTATATGTCCCATCTGGCTTGGGAACATCTTGGGATCTCCCAGGAGAAGCTGAAGGATGTGACTGAGGTAGACAGTAGACTCACCCAGATCCAAGTGCAGACCCAGCAGGGCTCTGAAGGGTTTGGGCACCACGATGACCGTGTTGCCAAAGTTGGTGAAATAGACCATGAGCAGCGGCAGGGAAGCCATGGTGGGAAGCAGGAGCTTGTGCCTCCACCGCAGATTCAGCACATCATCAGCAAAGCCCAGGAAGATCATGCAACAGATGGCCAGGAGAGCACCAATCAGCTGTACAAACTGATCAACAATGAAACAACAACACAGAGAGTTAGGGCTGCAGATTTGAGAGAAACACACAAGTTAACTTCACATCAATGGGCCCACCTCATCATGTGGGAAGCCCGTGCACTGATCTCCCATAAAGCAGCTAAGGAAAGGCACTGGGATGAAGCAGAAGAGGATGATGAGGAAGACCGTCCCACTGATGACTCCCTGGGACTCTGGGCTGCACAGACGGATGACCAGGAAGAGAAACATTAGAGCAGGAAAACAGCAACATCTGACTCCCAAACTGGACATATATCACCTGTCACCAAACTGAAGAGTGCAATCACTGGGCAGATAAGCAAACAACTCACACTTCCTTTTTGGTTGTTTTGTTTAGGTCCATTCCGTACAGCCTGGCTGAGATGAAATGGTCCTTGAAAGCAGGAATGAGTTTCAGTGTGGCCATGCAGCCGAGAGCCGACATGAGGCCGTTGATCACCAGCGGCAGGACGGGAACTGGTGACATGTTTTCAGGCAATTTGGTGGCTCCGTGTCAAACAGAGCAAATCAGGTTTCTAGCTAATCTGACGTTGCCCCTTGAGGCAATCGATGAACGAGCTGTGTCTGTCCTCACTGGGGTAAAAACATGTCATATCGCTGTTTTAGAGCAAAATACATCTCCGAGAGTCCGCTGTCAAAGACGAATGAGTCCACACTTCACAGTGGTAGTCCATATCATCTTTCATTACGGGCTGTCGATGCTATTATCTGTTCACTGCCTGGTTGTCTTAACTCCACGTCTGTTATCAGTTTACCTGTTAAGTCCCGAGTGCTACGAGGAGGGTACACTTCCGGTTAAACTCTTCAAAATAAAACATTATTTAAAAACGTCTGCGATGCTTGTTTTTTGTTGGCTGGAATCTGAAAAAAAGGTTTAAATATTTTTTGTGAATGCACACATGTTGCTGTCTTTTACATAATATCACAATATTTGCTCTGTTTTTTCTAGACCGGTCTTTACATCGTTACTACTCACTTGACACACCAGTAAACAAACACCAGCTTCCGGTCACGGCCAATCCAATCCGCTTTGACACGGAAGTGACATCTTCTTCTGTGGTGCAGCAGCATGTACAGCTGCAACTGACTCCACTTTCACTTCAGGGCATTTCAAATCCTGGATCAAAAAGGTTATAATTGTAATATAAGAAACTATATAAGAAAAATAAAAACAAACAAATAAAACAAAACACAATTCAATTAGCCTAATAGACTAAGAATTATGTATTCTAAATATTATATTAAATATTTTAATATTGATGATAATATGTAGCCTACTCATTTTGTAAAAATGATATTGAAACTAGATGAGATGAGATGAGATGAGATGATGAGATGAGATATTGAAACTACAGACCATATAGTTTGCTCTACAGATAATCTAACATTTATTATTGTTTTGCAAAACAAAAATGATGAACTCTGTTGTCATGAAATCATCCCCCAGTTTATTTTCTTTCTTGAATAAATTCAGTTGTATTTAAAATCTTTAAAAACAAAATTTGTATGATACATTTTCTAAATTAGAGAACTGAGATAAAACTGTACATCCCCTTGTATGTTGTATCCCCTTGATATTTTTATTTTTTGTAATATTACATCTTTGTTCAGAACTTATCATTAAAAGCACTGAAATCAAATTGTCAAATCCTGTGTTATAATAATCATTATTGTGTAATTAGTGTATATAACTCTGTATTTTCTTACAGGCCTACACATTGAATGTTAATTGTAATTATTTAAGATAAATAAAAAATAAAAACAGGTACTGCAAAAGTTAAATCTAAATCTAAATCGTTAATACAACAGACAATATAAAATTTAAAACATGAGAAATAAATCTGTTTTTACAAAAAAAAAATTATGACGATTTGTTACGTCTTAAATCTTCTGCTTTTATTTTGAAGGCTCCACATTTCACTTCCTCCTCGGCGCTGCGGTCCTCCCCTGCAGCGCCACCTGCAGGTCTCTGCTGTTGTTTGTCAGATCATCATTGCACAGAGAGGTTGCGGAGGCAGCAGGGTCCGACCAGCGCAGATTTGAAACCTCTGGCAGTGTGTGAGGCACCGTGAGCAGCGGAGGGCTGACTGTCCTCGGACGGACGGACGGACGGACGGATGGATGACAGCAGACCGTCGACACGCCGCGTGTGAGGACTCGGAGATGGGACACGCTCGTTTGTTGTTGGCACCGCTGCGCATCGCCACGAAGCCAGCTTCATGTTACCGATGCGTTGCTTTCGATTACCTGCAGCCTGCAGCTCGGAGCGCTTCATAAGTTGAACGGTAGGTTGGTGTGAAGCTACGATTGATTATTTTGGAGTTTGGTGCGTTAACCTGCGCCGCACCGTCCTCTCTGCTAATGCATGATTCATTCTCAGACATCTACGCAACGTTAACGCAGGTTTTTAGTGCGTGAGCTTCTGCTTTATATCAACACAAGTGGTGATTAAAAACAAGAAAATGAAAGTTAATGCGGTCATAGCCAGCTTATTCCTCAGTTATAACTTGAATCGAGATGACTGACGCTGACTGCCGCCACTCACAGGCTGAAGGCAGCTGACCTGCTCTCACTGACAGTCCTGATATTTCCATCCGGACCTGGTGATATGAGAGGCTCCAGGAGACGCTGATGGAGCTCCAGGAGTTGGGCTGGCTGTGTCTGGTGGCTCTCTTCCTCGCCTCCTTGCTCATCGTGCTGGGATGGCTGCTCCAGTACTCGCTGACCCTACTGCGGCTGCGGAGAGCCAGGACGACAGGAGGGGACGACCCAGCCTGGCAGCAGCAGCAGCAGCAGCAGCAGCCCCACCACAGCCTGGCTGGAGGTGTGTGGGGCTTCCTGTTGAAGATCCGCGCAGGCCGGGATGGAGGACGTGCATCTGAGGCCGGGGTTAAAGGCTTGCTGACCTCCCTGTTCTCCTTCAAGTCCTTCAGGGAGCACTGGCAGAGAAGCTGGGTCAAAGCCCTGAATGAGCAGGCGTGCAGACATGGGGTGAGTTGTTAATCTGAGATCTTGTGCAGGAGGAGGTGTAGCTCAAATCATACTGCAAATGAGGAGCTGGATGTGTAGAGGAGCACGCCTAAGGTTACTCCACTAAGCAGAGGCATGAATAGTTAAAGGGCGGATGGAGTTGGTGTGCCCATGTGCGCTGCAAGTGTGTGCGTGGGCATGGAGGTGGAGGTGTGGGAGTTGGAGTGTCTAATCTGTGAGAGGATGGGGGGCAGAGGCTTGCGTAACAGCTCTGAATCAATGCACAGAAGAGCAGGAGAGGCAAGACCAGCCAGCGTAGCCACGGCATGAACACCCACACAACATAAAAATAGTCTGGTGCCCCCCCCTCAAGCCTGCAGGGGGGGAAATGAATGTGTTGGATCACAGTGGGAAGAGAACAGAGGAGTGGTTGTCTCACCTTTTCTCTTCTTGAGTTAACCAAATTGTGTTAACATTCGTTTAGTTAGTGGATGCAGCGGACAGTCGGTAGCCTGGCACGCGTTCAAGGCTCATTGTGAGTTCCTAAAGGTCTGCCTCCTTTTTAATAGTTCCTTTGATCTGTGTGAATCAAAGTGTGCCACACAGTCAGATGTCTCCTATGAGCACTGGAAGAGGAGATGGATCCCTGACTCCCCCCCCCCATGTAGGAACAATGTGTGTGTGTGTGTGTGTGTGTGTGTGTGTGTGTGTGTGTGTTGAATGAGAGATGAGTTGGCGGAGAGTTTAAAGGGGTCAGATCAATCCACGGCGTGAACGTGCACAACAGGCAGCTCTCCATCCTGATTCATAAAGGGTCATCCCCACCATGGCTGATTGAAAGCTCCCTCTCAGATGTTCAACACTTTTGGAGAAATACTCATTCAGGGGTGGTGCAAATAAATCTGTAACTCTGCCAACAAATAGACACAGACAGGAGTGAAATATGACATTAGAATAGCGGTTAATCATTAATCATTAATGTTCAGGGTTATTGTGTTGTGCAGCTCTCCGAATTAACGATTCCAAGCAACTGCGATTTAAAAATGATGTTTTCTGTTTTATCTGTTCATCAGTGGAACATAGGCCGCAGCATAACATCTTAGTTTGATTGTTTTACTCGTGATGCATGTAAAAATAGTTATTATCATAATTACGATTTCAACCATGCAACCCAGCTCCAAAAGTTAAAGGAGCAATTTGTAAAATATTATGAACTAACTTTATAAACAGAATGTGACGAAACAACAGTGTTGACGTTGCAGAGATGTCTACTGAAGTTAGCATGCTAATGAGCTAGAGGCGATGGTTTGTTCGCTATTTAGGCAAATAAGTAAACTAACAGACTCAAAAAATGTTAAGAAAGGAGATTTACACCTACTTTTCTTACTAAAAAGAAAAAGCCATGGCCAGCTGAGCTACTTGCTAACTGCAGCTAATTGCTATACAGCCAAAGATAGCTACATAGCAACGGCAAAGTCGAGCACAGTCTGACTTAATGGATGTAGACTGTTGGTATAAAGTGTCATTGGATGCCTATTTCCCCCTTCCTTCCGCTATCTGCGTGTACCATTGTCAAAATCCCCATTGCTACATGAAACAACAACAACAACAACCTCCAAGCTAGCAGGGCAAGTTGCTCTACAATAACCTGGTTGCTCACAACATGAACCAGCTAGCAGCTTTTACCTTTTCTTCTGCGGGGATTTAGCCATTTTTGGAGATATGTCTGGCTATGTGAGAGTAACTCCAGTGGATTTTACCCTTTGACAGAGCCAGGCTAGCTGTTTCCCTCTGTTTCCAGTCTTCATGCTAAGCTAAGCTAACTGTCTGCCATTCACTGAGTGTCTTATCTTAGTCTCTGCAGGAAAACAAGTAAGCGTATTTCCCCAACTGTCAAACTCTTCCTTTAAAGTTTGACAGTGTTCGTTCTTATTAAGAAGATACCTTCCATAGGAAAGGATAAGTGACAGGCTGAAAACATCACTGTCATGTATAGACTTTAATATATTCTGTATACAGCACTGACTGCTATTATTGGGGAGAACAAACTCACAGAGCTGTGAAGACTGTGGTTGCTTCATGTTCATGTTTCTTAATGTGAATCCTTCACGGTCTGAATTTCTGTACGTATGATCTGTGCATACCGCATGTGTTTTGGTATGCAGCGTTAAGCCCGCTGAGCCTCGATCTGTTTTCATCAAAGTCTTCATAGTTTTTTGTGCAGATAATAAGAGGTCAGAGAACAGAGCGGCGTGATTCCCTTGACCGACTTCTCTTTGATATGTGGTGGTGAATTGGAGTGTGCCAGCTTAGTTATCTTACAATGGCCTAATTAGTTGATCCATTGTGACCTTCGTGGCTCTCAGTTACCGAGAAAAACATTGGAGTGAACCTTGGGTGAACTTTGGAGTTATTTCAGTGGAGTTTCAAGTTAATTTGTATTTTGAAAAGCACAATGCAGAGCGGCTGCTATGGATACGAAACCTCGTACCTTAGTGGTTCTCTTTGGGTTTGATCTGTGATGACTGTGTGACCTTAAGGCGAGTACGAAGCTTCATGCCCAGCAGTGAGAAGGCATGTTTGTTGTAAGATCATTCTCCCGACTGAGTAATTGCGTCAGTGGAGGAGGAGATGGATACGAGCTGTCCGTGTCTGTGTGTCCATGTGGTGTTTAGTTTGTGAACGGAGAGCGTGAGCCAAAGCTTCCCGCACTCACCCATCACAATGAAATATCTGCTAGTCATTGTGTCTGCGTGCGGAGCAATCTGTTATTCCCGATGTGTCTGGGCCGCATGCAAATCACCCGTGAGTTTGTTAATGAAACTTTGGATGTGATCCTGAGATAACAAATCACAGGCATGTTTGTTTTAATAGATATACCTCGAGTACTCTGTCCGGGAGTGATTAAAGACACAGCGTCCTTGTCTTGTAATTTAAAGGGACACTATGTAGTTTTGGAGAAGAAATTCAAACTTGGTCTCCATATTGTCATTTTAATACCAGACAGATGCATCAAAAGCGAAAGGAAGTGTCAGTAACATGTTATCTAGTTCAACATATTTTCTGTCTTTTCCACTCCTCCCTGAAAACCTGACTGGAAAAACCTGCTGTGGCGAGTATTAAGTGACCACAGGCGAGTCACTTCGCCTTCGTTTCCTCTCACATACAGTAAGCACCTGCCACCTGCCAGGCATGTTGCTGTGGAAAACAGACACTAGAGCCACCGTCAAGACTACGTTCCCGAAGACTCACATTCTCCTCTAACCCGCATTTCATTAATTATGTTTCTGCATCAGGCCAAACATGAGCTTCCCTGGAGGAACGCCGGGCGATGGAGATACGGCTTCAGTGTCATCATGTGGGGATTAGCACCAATCCTTTATAGCATTAACCTAAGTACTTCTGTGGCATTTAAGATAGATGCTGACAGAGGTCTTTAAATAATTATGTTGAAATTTATCCAAATAAAGGCGAGTTGAATGAGCCCGCATGGAAAGTTGGAGCAGGATTCAGTACAACCTTTTTCCACTGCAGGGCCCATTATGTTATGCTTTTATAATGTTTATATTATGATGTTTTTCAGGAGCAACTGCAGCCAAACTGTTTTCCCCTTTGCCAAACCTGCCAGTCACGTCTCGTATGTATATAGAACGGAACAGCTTTGATTATCAATTAATTGTTTGAGTAATTTTCCAAGCAAAAATGGCAAAACAGATCAAAAAATTGAAATATGTTCCCTTCTGTCCCTTCTAAAACTAATTGATTAAAAGGCTGGTTTTAGGAAATACTCTTATTTAAATATTAAAGGGGCTCTATGTAAAATTTTCTAGCGATTTACATGTATAAATCACCTTTTGTATTGGCCATATGTGAGTGGATTGTAACGTGACATGAAAAAAATGAGACTTTCTCCGTCTCTCTCAGTTGCCTATACAACTCAGATTTTCCGAGACGGAGTAACACTAGCTAAAGTTAGTTTAGAAATGGAGTCCGCTA
The DNA here is from genome assembly GCF_040436345.1 of Pagrus major. Classification (NCBI taxonomy): domain Eukaryota; kingdom Metazoa; phylum Chordata; class Actinopteri; order Spariformes; family Sparidae; genus Pagrus; species Pagrus major. The sequence continues at coordinate 5,436,975 of NC_133227.1, read as the reverse complement.
ACATAAACTAGTGACTTCCAGCACAACACAGAAGTTTCACAGAGCCCCTTTAACCTTGAGCCTGAAACCAATCGGCTTAGCTTAGCATAAATAAATGGAAGCAGGAGGAAACAGCCAGCCTGGCTCTGTCCTTATAGGATGGTCAGTAGGACCATATACTGTGTCCTGTGAGGAGATGTGAATGTGTCAACAGTCAGAGATGCTGGTGATTTGCCGTGTTTACCATCATACTGGTAGTTATAACATTCATATCTCTAAGAAACAGACCATTATAGGCAATATTGTAAATCAATAAGCAGGGAAGTTTCATGGTTGTTTTATTATAACACAACATCATCATAAAATTAAGATCATTTTATCCATATCAAAGATCAATTTGAAGTGTTTTTGGCCTTCGTGGCTTTCCATAGAGTAGGCAACACTCATGTCAGACATCTGACATCTGGGTTAAGGAGTAGGCAGTGAAGAAGGTAGCACTTCACCGTGGATTTCCTGGTTCTTCTCTCATTTACTCAATGTTATCTGTAACATTATATCCACACCAGCAAACAGTACACCCTCGCGACTCGCTCTACCTTGAAATTAGAACGTGTAAGAAGAGCATCATCATAACCTCTTCGATGCTTTTGCTCCCACGAGAACTAAATCATTTCAGAAAGTCTTGCTAGGTTCTCCGTTTGCCAGTTTGCTGCAGCATCTTACTCAGACAGTTGACTCTTAATGAACAAGTGATGTGGGAAAGGAGCCAATGTGACATGCAGACTGCTGGCATTTCCTGTCACATACAGTAAAGGGTTTTTTTTAAGACTCGGTTGCTCTTAAGATCACTGTCAAACACAAAATAATAATTACAGGACATCTGTTTCCGGCATGAATGACACATTAGAGAATGTAGCTGCTCACAGTAATATGTGAGTCGTCACAAGACAAAAAGTGTTGAGCTCCCTAAAGCAGGGCTCTAACTCTGCTTGGTGAAATATAGCAATTTTGATCAGTATTATTATGATGATAAGTGGTTACTGTCTGCACTTTATAATAGCACTCATTTCAAAGAGCCTCGTTCAGCTGCCCTCGTCGATATCCAGTTCACTTCTGCAGACAGTGACATAAGCCAGGAGCCCTCCAATACTGATCTGGGACTCTGAACACTGCTGGCTTACAGCTCATGCTGTCTCACTGATTTTGAGTGTCGTCAGTATGCTGCACCCATGCAGCAGAGGGAGACCCCGAGGGCAGACCTGACCCTGACCCCCGAAGTCCAGCATTCAAAATGACAAGACGAGACTAAAAAAATGCTTCGGGGGGATGAATCCTGACAGGGAGGCTGGGAGTTGTTACATAAATACGACGAACGGCAGCAAATCACACAAGCTGAAGCAACAATGTAGAGACAAGAGACAAGGTGTCAGTGACGGTGACACATTCAGCTCCTTTTTTGAGGATATTTAGTCAAAATATTTTTATTTTCATCTCCGCGGCTTTGTGTCCAATCGGGCTGAGGAGATGACGAGCGCCTCTCTTGAGATACAGATTAGAGGAGACAATTCCAACCTCAGGGTGAAAAGCAGAGTGGTCGAGCGCCGGCCATGTGTTGCAGCTGGGTTCACAATTCTGAAGACATGTCAAGTCCACCTCTAGTCTGATAGTGTTGACTTATGGCTTTGCTTAACCAGGGTTTTGGCCTGAGGCTTCATCACAGCTGCAGCAATGTCAACAGAAGGACATCCTTGTGTGTGACAAGATTTACTTTAAGCCCATAACATTTTATTAATGATAGAAAGACATTAAATGTGCCAGAAGCGTTGGTTTGCTCTGGCGTGAGCCGGTTAAACAGAGAAACTGAAGACACATGAATCTGTTCAACAGCATAAAAGGCACCTCCTGCACCTTTGAACAGTAATCCCATGATGCAGCTCATTTCATGACTCAGTTGTTTATCCAGAGAAAACGTCTGAAGAATTACAGCGGAAGCCCCTGGATATAATCTCGCCTTGGCAGGAGGACTTGATATGGAGCTATTCAGATGTCTCTGGCTGGATTAGTTTGTGGAGGAGGCTTGAAGGACTGGAAGTGGTTGGCTTTCGTCAGACCTGCAGATCATAGCAGCATCGTCAAGACTGTGTTGCGCATCTGCAGCTGACACATGATGCCAAGCCATCGTCGCTGGGTTCAGTGGGTTGAAGAGGGAGACTGATAGAAACATACGAGTGTGCATCTGCAGGGAAGCGAGCTCCCTGTCCATTCAAGAAGTGCAATTGTAAAGAGTCTGGTGATTAGCTGAGGCCACAGTTCACTTCTTCTCTCTCTGACTGCGAGCTGCCGGTAGATGATTAATGCCCTGCGATTATGCTCAAATAGATTTCCTCCTAACAGCCGGGGACGTTAAGCACTCAGCGCTCATTTGCTGTGATTGTGTAAGAAACTAACCTCAGTCACAGCAGTTGATGAAATTCTAATTCACCAGCCTGTTTTAACTTTAACGACCGATAATTTTAAATCGAATTTACAATCTGTGTCTGTGTAGGGAATTAATTCACGAGGCTCAGCAGTGAAAGTGGAGACACAAATGAGGCATTATTGTAATATTACAAAGTACCTGAACTATGAAATGCTACTACTGAAATGCGGAATACACAAGTCTCACAATCTTGTTCCATATTGTTACAGTTTTAATGCCCTATATGTGGCAGATCACATTTAGTAGTTTTAAAAAATGAAACTGAAAATATAAACTGAAATCCACAGATGCACTCAAATGGCTGATGGGATTAGTTTATAGATTTACATCTACAGTGATTCTACAGGCTATGTGCTAACCTTAGCATGCTAACATGCTCCCAATGGCACTGCTCCCTTACTGAAATTTACAAGTAATGTTAACTGTGTTCACCTGTGTTCACCATCGTATGTTAGCATTCCAACATTTGCTTTATGTTAGCAGTGTTAGCATGCTAAAAAAAACACTGCCATCCCTCCAGCCACACCGCTAGCATGGGTGAGAAACCTAATTGCTGTTTTACTTTGGCTTTCCAAGTTATCAAACCAGTATGCTCGTGTGTGTAGGCTAAAATGTTTTCTATTTAAATTCAAATTCCAAAACATGAATACAAGACGCTGTTGTTCCCTAAAAGAAAGAAAATGTTAATCTTGTTCAGCATTCTACTGTAGCATGTTAGCTTGCTAAAATTTGCTTATTTCGTTAGCGTGTTAGCCAGCTAACGCTAAAAATTGCCATCCCTCTAGCCACGCTGTTAGCATAAGTAAGGAAACAGAAGCTAATGTGTTTTACCTCGTCACTCCTCATGTCTGTGAACATAATTTAATTTAAATTTCACAACATGTTTTGTTGTTTAATAAAAGAAAAACAAAGCTATCGAGGTTAAACGCTAACGTCAACATGCTTACATGCTCACAATGTCACTGCTCCCTTGCTGAAATTTGGCAAGTAATGTTTTAACATTAACCATTTTACTTTAGTGTGTTAGCTCGCTTTGCTAGGAACAAATATTTCCATCCTTCCAGCCATTGTTTTACTTTGTCGTACCGAGTTATATCAAACCAGTTTAAATTCATCAATGTGGGCTTTAATGTTTCCCATTTTAATTTAAATTCCAAGACATGAATGTTAGATGTGTCATTATTTTCTTAAAGTAAAATCAATATAACATTAGAAATAGCTTTTTTACACCACAAAGTGTGCACCTTGTTGTAGCCTGAACCTCAGATACTCACTATTAAAGGAAAAGGCAGGAAAGGGTCAAAAAAAGCCACAGGGGGAGTGTATTTCTGGTTGACCCACATGCTTTTCAGAGGCGTTCAGCCAGCCGGACCCAAAGGGGGCGACGCTGACAAACCTGAAGTGACACCATTGATGTCCTCAGGAACTGTCTCTCTCCAGAAATACTCTACACACACACACACACACACACACAGTTGATCAGCGGTGGTTCACAAGGACAAATCCGTGGTTATGCTCCTAGCTTTGCCCTCTCTATGACAAAATGAGCTCTGTAGCCTCTGCCAGGAGGATACACAACACCACAGAGCACCAGATGGCTACCTAAGAAGCCAATGGATGCAAAACGTCTGAGTGAATTCCCCTTGAACAAATAGAAAACCATGAACATACCGATATCCTAGGCTTTACCTTAAATCATTTCAGACCTAAAAACTGGGTGATGGCTGTACCATCCTTGCTAAACCTCCGAGCACGTACGCATCTTGCACTGTATTGAAGCTCCAATCATACGATACTGGGACTATAGGAAGTGACTCTTAAATGATATCAGCACCGCTGGCAGAGTCTAAAAATGTAATGACCCAACCTTCCTTCAGGCATGCGAGGCTTTGACTGACCTATAATGGTAAGCCTTTGATGTTGTGTGTCCTCAAGCAATTTGCAAAAACATTAAGTCGTCTTATGTTTTTTTTTAGGTTGTCACTTTCTATTTGTCATGGATTAGAATGTTTGAGATAAAAGAAAACACAAATCTGCGCTGTAAATGTGCCATAGCTTAAATAAACCGAGGCCTACTCCACATGTCAATTAAAAGCATTTACATGTCTTTAAAAAGGCTAACAAGTGAGTAAAAATCCCGGCAGCTTTTTTCAAAGTTACTGCTTCGAGAGCCTTTTTAAAACGCTATACAACTACCTACTCACTGATATGCATTTTTCAGTATTTAGTGTTACAAACTGAACGCAGGGATGTCACGAGCCAGTGTAATCAGTGTTGGAGTATTTGCTCACAACGTTTTACTGACTCTGATTAGCCTCATTACAAAAAATGCCAGTGGTGTTTGACTGCAGTGACACAAACCTTCAGCAGTGCACATCGATGAGCCACACACAATCAGAAGCTTGTGATTTATGGGTTTATCTAAATCTGAAATGCGTGACGTCGTATTTGTCCTGCACTTTGGATGTAATGAGCGGCTGGGTGACTGAGCAGTTTTAGAGGCTCCAGTCAACCGAAGTAAACACAGACGGTTGTACGCTGTAGTCATGTGACTGCAGAATTGGTCCAGGGAAACTACGTAAGCTTGCAGCATTGCACTTGGCTTCTTGCCCTCCTGGTTGGAACACTGACACACACACACACACACACACACACACACACACACACACACACACACACACACACACCAGAAACTTTGTTATATCATCCTCCCACCTCTGCCCCGCCTCCTCTGTTGTGTTTGATAGAGATTGGACTTGGACCTAGAGGAACATATGCCCTGACAATAGGGGATTTGTTTTCTCTCGCTTGCATCTCCGGAGCCAAGTTAAGCCGTCTATTGAAACAGATCCTCTGGCACACTCATGCTATGATAGTAGGCCACTGGTGTTGTTCTGGTGAATCTTTTCCTACAACCGAGACACTAATTCCTCTTGTTAGGGGTATCTTCCAAGTCCGACACTCATACAGTAAAAGCTGCTGAGCTGTAAGCATGACTAAGCATTGACTGATGCAGCCTCGATAATGGAGGCTGTTATGCGGCCGAGGCGCAGAGTGCTCTGAGCAGGCTGACCGACCGAGAGAGGAAATCCACCACTACTGCATTATAATAGAGGCCCATGTTAACTTGAACATACTCCTTTTCCACCCTTTGGTTAAACATATGTTGTCATTTGTTTGCCAGTATCTTCAGGCGCTATTCATCTGAGTGCACAAATCCACTGAGCTGCCTGGTATTAACCTTCTGTTTGTGGGCAGTAGCATGCTAACAGCCATACACATTTAAGAGAGTCTGTTTATCGGTTCATATTCTGCATCAGTGTGTAAAGTGTCAGTAAAGTGTCACCATGTAGTGGTGAACCTTTATCATTACAAACTAATCACACATTAAAGGGCCCATATTATGCTCAATTTCAGGTGTATAGTTTTATTTTGGACTACTAGAACGGGTTTGTTCAGAAAACACCATCGCTACAGCACTTCCCTTAACCATTCTATGAAGACTTTGCTTTAGTGCCTGTCTCTTTAAGGCCCCCCTCCCGAAAAGCCCAGTGAGCTCTGATTGGTCAGCCCTCACAGGGCTGAGCAGGCACCACCATGTTTCTGCATCAGTCTGTCAGTGTCGTCATAACCTGATCTGATTAGCTGCCCGATCTGAGAAGTGCATGCGCTAATGTGTCCGCCATCTTGGACAGCTAGGTACGGCAACATGACTAGGACAAACCACATGAAGAACAGCAGGCAAACGATGCTGCCTGTAGAAGCATAGCGTATATTTTTCGATATGATATTGTTATTATTGTGTGCTGTGAACAAATTTGACTTCCGTGCATTGGTATTATTGTTCTTACAAATTCTCTGTCGATAAAGCCCCTTAGAGTAGAATTGGATTAAAATAATGCTATGCTATGACAGGCACCCACATGCCACCATCCAAAATAATCATTAGCAAATGTTATATCAGAAAGGATTACTTTGTACGATCGGCATGCGAACAATAAGATCTGTACCATGTTCGAGTGAACGTCCAATCACTGAGCAGAGATCAGTGACGGTGTTCAATGTCTGATACCAAACATGGTAAGAATTAATGGCACGCTAATGGACTAAAGACCCAGAAAAAATATGACTAACTGCTAACCAGCTGCATTACAGGCTACATCACTGCAGTACAGAACCTTTCATGTTATCCCCAAGTGTCTCTCCTCTTTCTCTTATGTAATATTTAGGACATTTGTTGTCCTCCTCTCTCTCTCTCTCTCTCTCTCTCTCTCTCTCTCTCAGAGCTCCATCCAGATCACTTTTGACAGCAGTCTCCAGTTAACTGCTGCCTCTGCAATTGATAGCGTGACCTGCACTGACCAATCGGCACACCGAATGGTAGGTAATCTTTGTTGTTGTCCATGCTCTTTATAGCTGCAACGCATGCAGGGATTAACTTCTGAGGACCACATCTTTCACCCAGTACATTTTAATTGGAGCAAGACATGAAAAGAACAAAACAAAACAAAAATCTGGACCAAATTTCTGTGTCAAATCAAGTGAGATGCTGCTGAAAACGTGGATTTTAACAGGCAAAGCTGATTTTCTCCCATTTCAGTACTGTCAACCTCTTCCTGTTTTACAGGTTCTACATTGTAAATGTTGGGTGGACACAGTGACATTTCCAGTGACGGTCACCCAGCAGTCACACGCTGCTGTTTCCATGGACACCTATCAGATCACTATAGCACCTATGGTGACAAAGGTACAAAAGCACACCTGGGTTTTCTGTCATGAACATCATTTGCATTGTCTGTTCCAAAAATCACATGTGGTCCCTCTGCTGTAGTACATTTCACTAGTCATGACACACAATAGCTTCTGTCTTTAAGAGGATGATTGTGTTGAAGTGATCTACTTCCCTTATCTAGCGTTATGAGAAATCTGTTTTCCTGCCAAATAGTACCAGATGTTTCATAATGTAAAATACAATAAATGGGGCTCCTGACTAATTTTTCACACTGGTTGCACTGGTGCCCAACACTTTTTCATTTAGGTGCACCAGCACATAATTTAGGTGCACCAAATAATTTTAGCTCAATTATTTAAATGTGCAATGTGTGAGAATTGGCCTCCTGTTGAATTCATACTCCAAACAAGTACAGAGTAACGGCTAACTGCTGCTGACTGTAGCTGCCATTAGCTCAGTTAGCTGGTCAGCCAGCAGTCCTATTAGCTTCATCTGTGTAGAGCTCACAGGACCAGGGGAGTGTTGGTGTTGTTTACACCGCTAGCACAGGAGCTATGGACCACTGAGAGGAGGAGGTTTTCAGGCCCGGGGTGGAGGGACCCAGTGGGGAATGCTGGCGGGGAGCAGCACCGGGACCAGGATTAGCAGCATGCAACTAGACTGGGACCAATTACAGCCTCCACGAGAGAGAGGCCAGTTTGACGACAGGGAAAACACCGAGGTGATTTAGGCTACAGCGGCTAAAGTGGCACGAGACAGAACAGGCCAGGATTTGCATGGCTAGCCTGGTTAGCCTGGTTAGCATGCTAACTTCAGTAGATACTGCAACAATACAATAGATGTCTGTAAATAACGTCAAAACTGTTATTTCTTTACATTCTGTTGATAACTTCACTTCATTTTTGAATGTTTTAAGCTGAAATTACATATAGCACATTTAACACATTACGAATAATGATTGTAAACAGGAATAAAGGTGCAAATAAATTTTTTTCTTCATTTAAATTATACTCAACAAGAAATTGTGATAACCTCAACTGTTTAAAAACTAAACTGCTAAATTTGAGGCACACCCGTGCAACCATTGCAAATGTTTAGTTGCACTTTTGGGTGCATGTCCAACCAAAATCGTCACACCTTTGAGCTCTGATTAACAGAATTAAACAATGAATAAAATCTTTCTATATTATAAACTTGTGTAACTGCATGCCTCTATGTCTAAAGTGTTTTCTGTCTGTCTCCGTCAGGTGGTGGTAGGTCTGGAGGAGGTCGAGGACGAGGGCCTGCTGATCTCCTGGACTCTCTCCAAGCATCCATCATTTACTCTGACCGTGTCCCCGTGCAAGCTGCAGAGAAAGGTGAGAACATCTGATATTGATACCATTAATATGATATGTCTGTCTCAGGCAGCCAGCAGAGCCCTCAGACCTGAGAGTGTTTAAAAGTCTCAAACTGAGAGGCTGCATACGCTCCAATAAAGGAAACACACATTATGCAAATTGTTTCTGAGACCGACTTCATAAATCTCAGTGAACAAACAAATGTTTTGCATGTGAGTCACTTTCCAACCCATTAATCTCATCGTGAGTCATGGAGGAAATGCTGTTCCTGAATGTCGTTGCATAAATGTGCATGGCATTTAATGCCTTTTGTCGGAGACGGCAACAAAGTCAATAAATTAAGGAAAAAAACTAATACTGAATGCTGAAGAGAGCTCTCAGGGATGCCCACTCAATTTGATAGTCATGGCAAATCTAAGTATGAAATATTGGGATTGCTTCCATCCCCCAAAGGTGCAATGCTTTTTGAACGAACTAAAAGGCTTTTAGATTAAAGCAGCAGTAAACAATTATGTTGTATTTGTTCCGCTTGGACTGAGATTTTAGTCTGAGTCAATAATTCAGTTTGCTACAATAAATATTGGTTTATAATCATTTGCTTCTTTTTCTGCCCAGGGCACTGAGGGTGTGGCGGACCTGGACATGATTAAGGGACTGATAGAGGACACTCTGTTCAGCACTCAGCCAGCCATGGTCCTCAATCTCAAGGCTTGTGCGTCCAGTCCTTTGGTGAGACATAACCAGTGTTTTTCTCTACCTCTGCAGCAATAAGACAAACAAAAAGGATCTGTTTTCTGAAATAAATACATTTCTATGATGTACGATAGATCCTGACCGTTTTTCTGCACACTCCCAGGTCCCCATGGATCATCTATCGGTGGGATTAAACTCTGTCCCCCAGAGTGTCTTGGTGAGACGACTCCTGCTCCGGCAGCTCAGGGCGACCTTAAGTAAAGGTCAGATATTTTCCCTCAGCGCTGGATCATTTCCGTCCTGCTTCCTGCTGATAGCTGAAGCCTTGCTGTGTCGCTGTGTGTTTGCAGGTCAGTGGTCTAGGTCAGGGGAGCTGTGCTGTGTCCTGAGCCTGGACCAACCCTCCACAGAGAGGACAACCCGCTTCCTGTCTGTGCCCAGCAATGCCAACGCCCCACTGGAATGGAGTGAAGAAATGACTCTGTAAGATGGCATCTGGAGTGTTGAAACTGTTCATGTGTCCTGTTTGTGTACATCTGTGCCAACATAAAAGGCCCTGAAGATGTAGTTTCTCAATCAGTTTCAGGTGCTCATTTCCGCCAAGAGATTTAGAGTCTATATTAATTTCTGGTTACATTATTTTACTTACAAAAGTCACATTTTGTCATACGTCATCAGACTGATTTGCCTAATCTTCGTGGGTTGCATACAGCAATGGGCTGAAAGAACCATTTAGTACTTTCAAAAGTAGTTCCTGGTATTAAAAGTCCAGATACATGAGGTGGAAACATGGCTTAAGTTAGTAAAAGTGATTGATGTGGGTGATGTCATAACTTCTGTCCACTAATCAGGATTTAGCAACATTTGAATCGGAATCTGATGACTGTTGGTGGGTTGTTAATCTTATTAGACCACAACCGCACAGTCATGATTAAACAGAGGAGCTGTCAAACTGAATAAATAATATCAAACATTTTTTTTACTTTATTTCCTCTATCGTCCTTAATATTAATGTTTCACGGGCTTTAAAGGAAAATACAGCTTAAGGAGGAAGTCATATCACTCCATAATTAAAATATATATATATACATCTGTATTTAAGGATAAGTTCACCAAAAAATGAACCCCAATGTCGATAAAAAAGTTTGTAGTCCACAAAACATTTCTGGAGCTTCACAGCAAATAATTCACAGTAAATAATAGGATCTCTAATATAGGAGAATACTGCAAAACTGTGAAGCTCCAGAAATGTTTTTTTATCTGCGCATGGGGTGAGCAGATAAAGACTGAATTATCATTTATGGGTGAAATGTTCCTTTAAAAAAATGGATGTAATTTTGCATGCAGTGGTTAAACTTTGCGTGTAACATGGTTGTTTCCTGTGTGTTGAAGGGATCTGGGCCTAGAAACCAAGGAGCTGAAAGTGAGGCTTCTGGAGCGGAACGGCAAAAGGGAACGTAAGGCTTATCTCGATAGCAATTTACTATTGGCTGCTGTTCAGAAACCTGATCAGCAGGAATGTTTCAACTGCTTAAGCAAAATCATCTCTGTCTAAAATGCACTGTTGGCAGGCTCACTGGACTCGTCTTTGTTAGCATATTTGGGATGTATAACATGTCAGGAGGAGATGCTCCTTTTATAGCCTCAGAACCACATGTAAGAAGCAGCTTTCATGCTGTTTGTACAGATATGTGAAGATTTTCTTTTTGTTTTACATCTGGATAGAATTCCTGCCGGGCCATGCCTCCATCACCTTGGACCCCCGGTGCAAAGTTCCTACTGGACAGCACATACTGTCAATAGGGCCCGGACACGGCTTGGCACCAAACGCTACAGTCACAGCGGAGGTGAGCAACGAGATGCAGTATATTTTGTAAAATTACGAAGAAAAAATCTTCTAAAACCATTGTCATGCTTTGAATGTGCAGTTACATCACAGTTTCTTATCTAACATCAAGCAAGCTGGAGTGAAACAAAGATTCACTACAAAGGGAGGAGTGTTGAGTAACCGCTGATACAGAGTACACTGTCTGTGCTTGTTTTCAGCAAACTTGCCTTTATTCCTTTTTGCCCTCGACATATTTCTTCAAAGCGTAAACATCTGTATCTCTGCAGGCTAACATTTTATATTGATTCACTCCCCGTTGTCGTGTAACTCTCCTGCAACCTCTTAGACCGTCTCTGATTAGTCATCTGAAATTGTCCCTGCTGGTCCAGATGTCAGTTTAAATAAAGTGCCTTCCTCTTTATTAAAATGCACTCCTTCTAATGAAGTGTCCATCCCCTCCACGCATTTGCTAAATGAAAAGTTCAGTTGTTGTGTTTTTTCTGACTCCTCCAGCTGCTGTATGTGGAAACAGAGGAGCCTCGAAGCGCCCACAATGCTCTGCCACTACGCTCCTCGCTCACCCCCACCAAGAAGGTCGACGTGGACCGAACCATCATGCCAGACGGAACCATCGTCACCACTGTCACGACCGTCCAGTCTCGACTCAAACTGGACCGCAGTCCAGGTAAATTTACAGAACAAAGTATCAGTGTGTGCCAGGTCAGGCTTGAACCAAGATATGAAGAAATGCTGTGATAATATTAACAGTAACATGTTGTGACGCCTTTCAGGTGATTCACCTTTGCGTTCGCCATCCAAAGTGGAGGTGACTGAGAAGAAACCCACCATCCTGTCAGATGGCAGAGGCAGCCCCAACTCCAGCAGTGAGTTCTCGGCTGAAAGGCCAGACGTTGTTTTACATAACAGATGCAAAGTAGGATAAGCAGCAAGCTGAAGTGTAACTCGAGATGAGAGGAATGCACTTTTCAGTACACATCATGCACTCCGTGCGCAGGTACTCCTGTTCAAAAACCTCAACAGAGTTTTGTAACAGGTTTACACAGCGATACGACTTATACAAAGAACAGAAAAGATCTGAAAAACCTCGGCAATGTTTGACAGATGTAATTAGATATAAATTATTTCTCTTAGACATTTTAATATGTTTCTATAGTATAGTTCTGAGCTACATATTTGTGTTTTTGTTGCTCAGAGAGCAGCCGCCTCTCTAATGGCCTGGATCCTGTTGCAGAGACGGCCATCCGGCAGCTAACGGAGTCCGCCGCCAAAGTGGCTCGGAAGACTCCAACAAAGAGGAGCACACTGATCATCTCGGGCGTGTCAAAGGTCAGAGAACGAAAACTGTGTCCAATGTAGTGGTTTGTTGAATTCATGCCTTCACTGGTAGAAAAAAGCAGAGGTAGTGAACCAATTGTTTGCCAGTAAATTGTATTTTTAAGTGCTTTTGTTCAGATTTGAAACCTGCATTTTCACTATGTGTGCACTCATCAGTGGGATGTGAGGCACCTGCACAGCTATTTGTGCAAATGAAAAAGATATTTCAACTTTTTTTATGATGATTTGCATACGTGAACCTAATCTACTTTTAAGGAATCTAAAGTACAATGTAGTGGAACCAGACCAAATGACTGTGATCTAAATTTAGTCACAGCCATCTTCTGACCTGATTTTGGCCTAAAAGCCTTTAGAAATGTGTTCAGTGTAGGAGGCTGCACCTGAAACCTGACACGAAAGTCACAGGCATGAGCAGCTACCAAGTTGAAAGTGTGAAATACAGAAAAGTGATTCTAATAAGCACTTACACACTTTGATTTTTCTCCGTGTCCAATATAACCCCTTAATTAATTGGACATAATTTGATTTGATATCTATAACTCATCAGGTTCCGCTCTCAGAAGATGACTGTGCGCTATCGAGCGGCTATGCTGCAGCCATGGACGCAGCCATGCATGGCAACCATTACAGCACGGGGCATCACCAGGACCCAGATGAGACCACACCCTCGGACGTGTCTGAGCGTCCGTCTGTGGATGATGTGGAATCGGATACTGGTTCAACTGGTGCCTTGGAAACACGCAGCCTCAAGGACCATAAAGGTAAGGCAGAGGTCGTAGTCTTAGTCAACGTCTTAAACTTATTATAAACACAAAATTCAACTTTTCAAATATTGTTTTTTGCAAATTGTTTGATTGTGAATCATTGATGGATACATTAAAGCATGTAAAATAAGTTTAAATTCACAATTTCATAACTTTCATAACAACTGCTATTAATTTAAACAGTAAACGTTTCACATGGTAGCAAATCTTTTGTAGCCTTACATAACATCACAACTTCAATAGAGCAATGACTAATATCCAGGCAATATAACATGACTGACTCTGAAGTGCTGCTACTGCCACCTGGAGGCCGTGCGGCAGCGCACATCCAAAGGTCTAGAGTGGTTTGAATGAATCAGGGCTAAATTCAGTTTGCATATCAGTTTGATAAGAGAGCAATCTCCTGAAACCACTGAATCAATTCAAAAAACTGGTGTTTGGTTGAGAGCTTTTCAACTTGGACATAATTGCCGCCGAAATACGCTGATGTATTCTGTCTGCTTCCTCTAGTGAGCTTTCTACAGAGCGGGTCGAAGCTATTGTTCCGCAGAAGACATCGAGAGAAGGAGCCCTGCCTCAGCCAATCCCACGAAGACATCTCCAACATGGGCAATAACTTTGCTGCGGTAGCGACCAGCAGCCGCAAGAAGTCTGGCAGCTTCTCCCGACGTCTCATCAAGCGCTTCTCTTTCCGCTCGTCAGGCAAATCAAAAGGCAAAGCCCCCGCTACCAACGGAGGAGCGAGCTCACTGGATAACTGATTATTACTGTCAGGGTAGGACATTGGCTCATTCTGACTTTAAGAGGATTGTTCTATGGATTCTGATATTACTAAACCTTGTAAGAGTCCAGTGTTTGACAGGCTGAACACCCCAGGAGGGTTGTCACCTGTACATCTTGAAAGGACCTCTGAGAGGGTTTTTCCTCTGGAAAGAAATTATTGCACCTTCAGGACACACTTCATGTTTAAATCACATCAATGAAGTGAAAATGTGATCATGAAATCTTTTTCTTTGGAGGGAATCTGCTGCTCAGCGAGGTTACAATGAAATGTCTTGTGCCCTGTTTGAACACACACAAGAGCGTACCCGCTGGTGTAAATGCTCTCAAACTATTTAATGATATAAGATGCCAGTAAGATGCTATTGGTTTGCACTTTGGACTTTGTTTTTTTAATTCTTGGGTTGTATAAAGGTAATTTATTATTATGTGGTTCTCATGAAACAAGTGCTATTTATTTTACCCCCAACAAAAAAACTATTCATCATGGTTGCATTACACTGTAAAATAGAGACATTGCTGTGTGTTTTCCCATGAAAATGTAATTTTAAGAACATAGTTTAAGCGAGTTGACGAATTCAGTCGTAATCCAGCTGTAATGTCCATTCATTATTGCTTCTACATTGGTTTTAGAATGTTGTTCAATGTTGTATCTCCTGTAAGACGCAAAAAAGATAATATATTTATTGTACATTTTATTTTATAATGGTACTTTCTGTGGAATGATGCATTTACAGTTTACTTTTGGGATTTTTACCAGCCAGGATCTCTAGCAGACACTACAAGCCAGGCAGTGATTCTAATTGTTTTTAATATCTGACCTTTTTCTGTCAGTTACAGAAAAAAAAGTCATTTCCTGCTTTCCTCTTGGCTGCTGTTGGCTCAATTTAAGTCAAACGTGCATTTAAACACATTATAGAGACTAAGTTGACACTCATGGACTTTTCATTATTGCAATAACTGATATTACTGTGCAGCAAGATTTCATTTTGTGTGAAATGCCTCACATGGGTTGCAGTAAACTCTGACATGTGATCAGCTCATAATCACAAACTTAACATAGCAAAAAATATCCTGTATGAACCATTAGGAGCATTATCATACTCTATTTCTTTTTAAATAAATGTAAGTCTCACATGAGTGTCAATACCGCAGCAATCCTGCAGTCTGGTTTTAAAAAAAATGGAACTTGGAGGGAGTGTTCAGAGGTGTTTTGCTGAGTGATCGTGAGCAACAGGACGACGAGGCGATGGATTAAGAGGACACACTCAGGGCTAGGAGTAAAACTGCTACTAGCAATTAGAAATATGAGGAAACCTGCTGCATCCTTCAAAGCAAAAACAGCACCCATATGTAAAAATGTACATACATTTTTGGACATTTCTGTTTTGTCAGAGAGAAAAACGAAATATCTTTGAACTGACTGCATTAATTATGGGACTTCATAAAAACCAAACTAAATGATTAAGATTAAAATGTCAGGTTTATTTGCAAGGCTAATAAAGGGATCACAGAGCTGGAGACACTGCTTCCAAAACGACTCTGGACAAATGTGCTTTATAAAACTAAACCAAGTCAAAATGCTGAAGAAATGAACAAAGCCACTTTGTCGAAGGCACATTGTGAATCTACATGGCTGGAATGTGAAACAGAAAGCGGCTGCAAAATTGAAGATATGTATGATTTCTGCTATATTTGAAACGTTTAAATTTATTGCAAATAAATTATTTTTGAAACATCACTTAAAGTCTGTTCTTGACCCTGTTACTTATTATAGTTTTCTATCTGATGCCAACTATAGTCAGGAGATATACAAAATGTTACAATGATCTCACAATGATTTAACCAGACCTGTTTTAACTGATATCACCATCAATATTAATAAATCCTGCATTTAATTTGCTTTACTTTTACTTTTTTCTTGGTTAAAGCGCCAAAAACTTGAAGCCGGAGGGAAGACACGCGATTGGTCGTCTGTATCCGCCCCTTTTAGTTATTACCCACTCACAAAGAGCACGGAAGACAACAGCCAATCACCTTGGTTTCTTCTATAGAGCCGATCACGATTGGTTGACACTAGAACAGTTACACCAATAGTCACTGACTTCCGGTGCCCTTTGACTTCTGAGAGCCAATCACACTCGGCAATTTTCTGCCCAAGAGCCAATCGCGTGTGAGGGCGGGACAAAGCTGGGGGTTTATATCCAGGTCGTGTGTCTTTTTTTCCTCACTGCTTACAACCTTACGATTCAAGAAGCTCTATTAACAAGATAAACTCAACAACCTACAATGTCTGGAAGAGGAAAGACCGGAGCAAAGGCCCGCGCCAAGGCCAAGACCCGCAGCTCCCGTGCCGGTCTGCAGTTCCCTGTTGGCCGTGTCCACCGTCTCCTCCGCAAGGGTAACTACGCTGAGAGAGTCGGCGCCGGAGCCCCCGTGTACCTGGCTGCCGTCCTGGAGTACCTCACCGCTGAGATCCTGGAGCTGGCTGGCAACGCCGCCAGGGACAACAAGAAGACCCGTATCATCCCCCGCCACCTCCAGCTCGCTGTCCGCAACGACGAGGAGCTGAACAAACTGCTCGGCGGCGTGACCATCGCTCAGGGCGGTGTCCTGCCCAACATCCAGGCCGTCCTGCTGCCCAAGAAGACCGGCCAGTCTGCGCCGAGCTCCGGCAAGGCGGGAAAGAAGGCCTCATCTCAATCTCAGGAGTATTAGCTTGCTGGCTAATAACTTTAAGCCCAAAGGCCCTTTTAAGGGCCACCCACATCCCACTGAATGAGCAACGTTCCTTGTTTATCGCTGTCTTGTTCCAGTTTTCGCATTTTTAATTTAATAAACGCTTGTTTTTTGTAAACGTGGTCCATCACTATTTGTTATTAGCTCAGGCTATGTTAAGCTAGGTTTGGATATTTTTATGAAAGGAGTTTGGTAGTCATTAGCTGATGTGTAAATGTAGTTGGCTAGCTGATCTTGCAGCATTCCCCAGACTTGAATAGCTCATACACTCAGCTCTTACAACGTGGCAAGGTTGCTTTTTACAGTAGCTACAGATTCAGCAGGCCATTACAGATTAAGGAGACATGATGGCCCCCTGCTGACACCATGAACCTGCAGCAGGACCTGCAGGTTACTCTTCATGTGGCTCCCTGTAGCATGACCATGCAGCTTTTGTCCAAGCTAGGTGTTGAGTTACTTAAGATTGTGCACATGTACTAATTCATGACATGTCAGCTCAAATTCAAGCTGAAGATCAACATTGGCCGAAATCATATGGGTTTGGTTGAGCATGATGGGCCTAGTTACTGGTTTAAATAAACCAAACTAGAACTAATTCAGTCCAATTCCATATATCATGCTTTCAATGTTCAGTTTTTAAACATTACATGGGATGATTTAGTGATTTTGGTGGCTGGTGTGATCCTAAGATGATTTCACTAATAACTGAAGGTCTCTGCAGGCTGCATAGTCAGCTTTTTTTGTCCACTGGGTTAAAAGCCACTAGTAAATGCTCAAATATTTCTAGCCCCTCCACAGAGACTACCATGGTTCTCTACCAGCCACCTGCATATTTTAGCAGCATCTAACTGGTGCTAATTTGTGCCCTGCCTCCATGAAGATAGGATTTATTACAACACTCCTGTGTGAGGCTGAATTTGTTTTATTTACCTTATACGCACAGCTTAATGAACGTTGATCTGTATAGACCATGTATAAAGCCATGTCGAACACCCACCGTCTGTGTGATTTTACCCGTTGAAACAGCTGTGTTCAGGTAAAAGTGCCCTAAATAGAGTATTTGTGCATATGTGTGGTTAACGCCCACATAACATACTAACGGTTCTTTGAGCTCCAGGTGTTTCCTCTGCACACATGAAGAAACAAACAACTGCAGCCAGTTTGTTAGCATGAACAAAGTGATGTGTGGCTCGCGTGCAGAGGGCGTACCTTTGTGAATGAATTCAATCCTCAATCAATCAATCAAACTTCAGCCATATAGCACCTTTTCAAACAAATCAAAATGCAATTTGAAAAAAACCCAGCATATTAAGAAAACAAAAATGGTTTTAGAGACTAATGCACACCAATTGCAATAACTCCACTCCTCCTAATTATAGTACCATCAACCACATGTATGTGCTAGCAGATCAATAGTTCAAGCAAGAGTCAATGCTTTACATGAGACAGGCTGTCAGCCTATATTGGCTTCATGTAAGTCATTTATTGTATTAAGATGCACATGTTCATAATCACTCCCTTCTTTATAAAATGTTACTAACAGTTTACTTTTATAATGTTGGACAGGAATAAGTGTTGCAGAGATAAAGTGTTTGGTCCAGTCCGAAAGGGATGTGGTCTAATAATACAAGGATCAATAGAGCACATTAGGTTGCATAGAAGAGAGTCATGACTTCTGACACAGTTCAGTAATCGGACTTCAAGTACGTGTTGGAGAGAAGCAATGAAACAGCCGTTTGATAGAAAGAAAAACAGTTTATCTATATTGCAATTATGGCATATAGCATGAATGACTCAGATAGTTTAAGACATGTCAGAACAATCATGGTGATCATTATGATGAAGGTGCACTTCACCGACTTCTCCACCAGGGGTCAATTGTTTCATGTCTAAAAATCGGTGACATGTTGATGCCTGTGTAAGACAGATATTCATCTTCACCATAATACCAAGAAAAGATTGATGAAAATACTGGAGATTAAAGACTTAGAGTCATCACAGTAACATGATTAGAAATAGTAAAATATCTGAAAAACTACCATGGGTATCAGTCAGTCCTTCCTTCTCTAAGTGGCGTCCATAAGAGATGTGATTACATGTTTCAGACACGTGTGACTAAAATCAACCATAACCTTTCCATCACAGGAGGAGAGCACGCAGATATTTCTGTCTGCTCCGACTGTTTTATTAGTGGCAAAAGCAGCATGACGCACCGGGTTTGAACCGAGCCCAGGACAGGCTGAACCAATTACTCGGGCCTTGACAACGTGTCCAACAGCAACAGCCAGGCTAAAAATTCCAGCCTGAGAGGAAAAAAAGCTGAATATCCATTGGCTGTGATAACTATAATTTCCTGTCAAAGGCTCCAAATTCACCATTGATGTTCTTCTCAGCTGTTTGTGGCAAAAGTGAAGCAAAGTACTCTGTGAAAGTGAGTTTTTCTTAGTTTACTTCTGATTTTTTTCTGTGGCTGTACAGTGTGTGTCATTTTATGCATGAAGCAGAGATGCCTTTAGGGAAAGTTTGTATATAAAATGTCTCTTATGTTTCTCTTGAAGGGCAAACAAGCAATTAAAGCTCTGTCGAAGAATAAATAGAACAAAAAATGGGATACTGAAGGGAACGATTCTTCATGTTACTATATGCACTGGGTTTTGTCGGTACATGTAGCAAAATCTAGAGAACATATCTGCCTGAGCAGTGATGGGATGCAGAGATACAGATGGGGAAAAGGAATGATAAGTAGGAAGAGAAAAAGGGCCGGAAAGAGGGGTGGACCCAGCTGAGAGATGCATGTGGATGGACCGAATGTTTCACTTTGAAACCAACCCAACGGCAGTAAACGACTGACTGGTTGTTTCCATCCTGGAGGAGAGAACTGGGAGACTTTTCTCATGAGGAGATGGGAAGATGTTTTTAATCTTTGGGCTGAATCATTCTGCAGACAAGAAGATGTTCCTCGCCAGCTCTGGTAATGAGAAACAAAAATGTTTGCTTCATCATGCGTGTTGAGAGAGAGAGAGACTAAGGTGGAGATAATGGGGCTATTGTGGCTGCTTACAATCACAGTTTACAGCCTGACATGACCCAGTTATTTCTCACTGACCGGGCACCGTGTGTGAGTGAGTTCACACGCTTTTATGATCGTTTTTGCCAGTTTATATCTTAAATAAGACAGAGCAGGTGGAAGTCATCTGTTTCTGAGAAAGAGTCTTTGAATGGACACTTGTTTGTGTGTATGTGTGAGATCAGGCTGCCTCTGGGGCTCATGCGGCTAGTAATGCACTTTAGTGGAATTACAGGCTAATGAAGTACTTCCCCGACACGAGCGTGAGGTGCACAAGGGCCTGAGTGAGTATATTTTTAACATTGAACTGCCAAAAACGTTCCAGTGTTATGCATTTCTGTGTGACAGGAGAAAACAGGTAAAATATACTTCAAACTGCACAGAGGCTGCAAAGGAAACAGCACATCTGTTTGGTGGGAGACTCAAAGGAATGGTTTTGGGAATTTCAGCAGCTTCCTGTTGTTCTTTTTCATTCTTTTTCGGTCCGTCTGGGGTCGTGCCTTATCGGAGTAGCATTTGGCCAGTCACATGATGTGAGCTGGTACTTTCTGTGATGACTGTTGCAATGTATGAGAACGTGGGTGTTTAACCAGATGATTCAAATGGCATTCAAGTGTGCACGGGTTGATTTGTGTAACAGACAATGCTGCAAAAATGAAAGACTGTGTTGTACCAAAATATAACTGCAACTGTCTGAGTGCTCACAGATGATGATAATCTGCATCAAGCATCTGTGAATCAGTCTTTTATCACGATGAAGGTCTGTCTTGTCCTGAGCTGAGTGTCTCATGCAGCATTCCTCCCACGTCAACCACTCAAATGGTTGCGTCTAAGGTCGAGGTGAGGGCAAAGGTCAAGTTGGGGCCTGTCACACTTCGCAGGAGAAGCAGTATTTGCGCACAGCCTGCGAGGAAGTGTTGACCGGGGTCAGCGCCTGAATTCGAAGGAAGGTGAAAGCTGTTTCTCATCAGACCCCCACGCACCCTTCTACCTTTCCGCCTCTCGAGCATTTTGTACATGATTGCACTTTTGCATTCATCCACCTGTCTGCTGTCACGTCAGGTCCTGACGTCCTGCGGAGATCTGCAGACATCTGCTCCACATGCCAGGTTAGAGGGAACAGAGTGTATCTACAGGGAGCACATACTGTACGATCTGAACCATCCACCAGACATAATTCATGATTCACCAGCTGACAAATCTCCCAGTAGTGGTGAACTTTTATCATCCTCCCACAGTGCTCGCAACCTGTTTGACTGCTGAAGCATCTCTTGCATTAGGGATTCAAAGACTTAATTGTCATACGCAGAAATAAACAAGGTATTATTATGTCTCTACCAAGGGCTGAAACTAACCTATTTACAAAGATATACTAGAAACACATTTTTAAACTAAAGGAGGACAGAAAAATGTAAAGTCACATTCATGTACACTCACTGCTCACATACACTCATACTACAGAGGTCAACAATTATACAGACAGTGTGAACAGATGTGCATGTGTACAGTCATAGTATTGCCAAGTAATCAACATCAGAAGGAAAACAGACATAAATATTGATCATTAATCCCTTTGGTTCATAATGCATAATTTAACTAGCAGTTAAACTGTCCAGACCAGTGGCCAAATAAAGACCTTCTTCTAATAGCCTGAGCGGTCTCAGCTGATTAAAGAGTGCGTCCCCTCGTTATATTAAACAACATCTTTTCAATTCTTAAATAACCTTGAAAGTCACAATCTTAATGATAATGCTACCTATTTTTTTTAGCCATGCTCTAATTTAGAAGACAAGATGTGATACAACAAAGGAAATGCCAGTTTGTTGAATTGTACCCTTTTTAAAAAATCAAATATCGCGATATTTTTGAGCAAATAACTTGATATCAGCATCACAACAATATTGTAGGTATGAATATTGGTACTTTCACCGAACAACACAATGAGATTTTTGATAAATAATCATCAGTAATGTGGATAAAATGAGTTTGTGAAGTATTCAAACGAGTACAACAGTCTGGTAGCTCAAGAAGGTACATCACGTTTCTGTTATGCAGCCTTTAAAACCTAGAAAACACTCATACAATAGTTGCTGAACGCCTTTTAAATGGTGCTGGAGTCGATCACCATTTAAAGGACGTTCAGCACTTCTCACCCCCATCAGCTGTACCTTCCACATCATCACTGAGAGGACAACTTGACTCACAACATCAACCCTCTCTGCAGACTTTGCCTCGAGTCCATCTGGTTACTTAGCTGCCTCTGTTTGTTTGTTTTCATTTTCCTTAGTGACTCATCATCTGCTTCATTTCCTCCATCTCATCCCTGGCCCCCGACCATGGGAAAAGCCTTGAGAGATCAATAGTGGAGGTTTTCTCCCACTCTCTCTGACTGTGGGCCAGATCGTTCCTGAGGGACGTCTGAAACGATGGCTCACATGTGTTCTCCCTCTTCCTGTGGAGCGTCCTCGATCCCGTCATCATTGATGTATCGAGCACAGTGGGCGCATTATATTCCACCGTGTTTTGTCATATAATCATAATTTTGAAAACAGTTTCCCAGAGTGGAAATACCCTCTCCACAGTTTGTTACATCAGTGGCACAGAGCTCAGAGCAGGAAGTTCCACCTCCACCTCCTACTCCTACGCCACCTTTTTATTTCCTCCCAGGATCAGACTGTTAACACCTGCTTTACTTTATTACACAATGCTGCAGCCTCCTCTGATCATCTGGTGCAGTCCATCTGAGTCAATGGAAACCCTGTAAGAGTGAAAACATCTTGGGGACTCTCTGAGGAGGATCTGAACTTTGACTCAAGTCCTCTACTAACAGAGTTTATTTGCAAAAAAAAGAGAAAGGAAGTCAGTAAAAAAGGCGTCCTCAAGAAGAGAGAGCACATTTTGGAGGGCAGGACTGATGCCGGGTCCCCCCTCTGCTGCGATGTAACTCTGCACCGGGATGGGGAGGAGAAGGGGTTGGGAGGAGGGAAATAGCAGAGGAGCCCAGTGAGTGAATGAAAAAAGCTAGGAGCAAGACATAAACAACCATGTGGACACTGCTCTATGGATTAACAAACTTTAGACAAACTCACGGATGTAGCTGCTGCCTGGACTCTGTGAGAGTAGAGTAATGGTAAGAGCTGCGTGTCTGTCAGTGAAGTGACAAAACTGCTGAATATGTTTGCAAATGCTTTACACAATAACACTTTTTTTTATTGTTTTAATTTTAAGTATGTCTTTTATTTCATGTATCATTTTAAATCTTGATTTTCCGTGTCTTTTCTGTTTTGCCAGCGCTCACTCTCAGCAGATTTCTCTTTAAAAGTAGCAGCCCAGACTGTGTGGCTGGTGGTGTCTATTTTCAGAAGCTCATGGCAACTCTGAAGGGCATAACTGCCCCCATAATGACAGGTTACAGTGGAAGGCCCTGCATTTGCGAGCATTTAAAACTATTCTCCGGCCTGGGTGTGTACGCTAAATCACTGAGGCTTGTGGGAGCAGGGAGCATGTGTGTGTGCATATGTGTGTGTGAGTCAGACAGCAAGAGACACATTACCCTGCCCACTCTCCTGTCCTGTGTCTGAGTGCGTGGCTCACAGAGGGCCAGTGTTGACAGGCAGTGGGCTGACAGCAGAGGCGTGAGGGGTCCAGTGTCAGAGCTGAAACAGAGGGGACGCTCTGTTCTCCGTGTCACTGGGTCCTCTGCGATGCATACACTGGATGGGATTGTCAGATATGTGTGGTTTCACCCGTCTGGAGTGACATCAGACGCGGAGAGAACGGCCTGTTGTCTCAACCGGGGCTAAACTCAGCTGTGGAGGTTTTTGGGCTATTTTGGCAAGAATTTTAAATGATCAGTGATGTCAGTGAAGAGTAACAAAGAGCTCAAGCCTTTATCTATGATGCAACGGTCATGTGTTGGTGTGTGAGCAAAGTCTCCGTATCTCAACCCAGTTGATCAGCTATCAGAATCGGACTCAGCCTTATTGACCCCAGTTTTAGATTGCTCTCAGTGTACTTGGAGTTCAACCAATATGTTTTTTTCAGGGCAGATACCAATTATTAGTAATCAAGGAGACTGATAACCGAAATACATTTGCAATAAAAATAAAAATCTTAGTGTCAACATTTAGAATAACCAGTGTTGGAATGTAACTAACTACAATTTACTCAAGTACTGTATTTAAAGGCGTCATTGATAACATTCAACCAATCAATGTAGCCCTCCATCTCCCTCCTTCCACTACATTTACATTACAACACTGCTGTTGTTCAATAATCTGCCTCCTCAAGTGGTTGCTAACGGTAGCTAACATTGCTAACATCAGCTAGGACACGTTAGGTAACATTGCTAATGTTAGCTAGAAAACATTAGCTAACATTGCTAGCGTTAATGTTGCTAACGCCAGCTAGCCAACATTAGGACAGTATGCTGGGCGCTCAAGGTAGAACTCCGCCATCCACAAATTAGCAGCTACCAAGACTGTTGATCGCTAAAGAAACACAAATAACTTATGATACAAACCGTGTTACACTATTGGCTGACAAACCTTGCTGGAAACTGGAACCAACAGTCAGAATCTTTACACAGACATAAACAAAACAATCATTTTGGACCTGACAAACATTTTTAAATTATTGATTCACAATCATAATAATGTTTTTAAGGAAAATAGATACTTTTATTCTTTATTCTTCACCTTTCTACAAACTCTGTAGATGCATTATTTATTAAAAAAAAATAATTTGTCTTCATTAAAATGTTATCAATATGACCTTTGAGTACATTTTTGAGGTACTTTGAGGTACTTTACTTGAGTATCAGTTTTCTGCTACTTAATACTTCCTGTTCACCACATTTATTTCATAACTTTAGTTACCAGTTACTCTAATGATTCATGTTATTAAGTGCTGATAGGCTATTACTTGTGACGTGTAACCAATCAGATAGTGTTGTGGGCCGGACAGTGACTGCAGACAGAGAAAGAATGCAGCATCAGAGCCAACGTAGCGCATTCTTTATATTAATTTATTTTATCTGCAATCGGACACACACACAAAAAAACAAAGGCAGCCCAGTAGCTTAGCTAGTGCAGCATGTGTTTCCTGTACAGAGTCTGTCCTCGAATGCAGCCTTGGTTTTGAATCCGAGCTGTGGCTCTTTGCTGCATGTCATCCCCATTTCATTTAAGTCTCCCTTCAGTCAGAAATTAGTTTTCCTTCTTGTTCCTACAGTTGAATGTTTGAGCTTCACTGTGTGAAGTGATGTACGTGCCGAGTTTGACACCAGTCGCCTGTTTTCACATTCATCCGCTCACAACTTAAATGTTCTCTGTGCCCATTGAAAATCTGATCTTAAGAGGCGGGCCTAGGAGCATGATTTGTGACATCACAAATAGTTTGGAAGCCAGTCCTGGTCCAATATTCACACAAGTGTGGTGTGGAAACCTGAAGCCTCCAGTGCACAAACGCAGAGAGTGGATTTAAAAGTAATCTAAGGAGGAGTAGGTGCCATTTTCAGGATTTTGATGTTGTAATTATACTTTTACTTGCACACATTAGATTTTTTTAATGTGCCGTTATACAAGTGTGAAGGGGATTTTTAAATAAAGAGATCTACTTTTAAACATACATGTCAACAGTTAAACATGACAGTAATTTATGTCTGGTCTGTGGTAGACACAACATACACCAGATAATAGATAGTTGTGTCTATTTGGGTTTTGCCTGGAATGCTGAGCTGATACTAAATTGCTGCCAGGACAGGCAGCTCATGTGGGAGATAGTGAAAGACGCGGATGCCAGCTTTTTAGCAGAAAAATATGGTGAGTCATCTGTGCTGCTTATGCGTCTGTGTGTGATTGTCTGAGGTCTGTCTGGTGCTCATGGGTTTGTTGTTTCCCTCTCGTCTGATGTGAGCGCCGATGAGCACACAGCTGGATCTAATCTACAGCATCTGTCTGCAAACACGGAGTGTGTGTCTGTGTGTGTTTGCGTTTGTAAGATCTCTATATGAGTCACGGTGACTCATCATGGGTCCGAGGACGCAGTGATCTGACCCCTGGTGTGTACGACACCTGCAGAGCTCACTCACACCTTCCACTCTTCCTTGCGATGACAAATGCTTGTTGTCAGATTTGTAAAATCAGTCATCGTCCTTAGATTGAGGCATAAATCAATGCCAGCTCTCTTATGGATCGTTTTGTCTCCGTGGTTCTGCAGAGACAATTACCCAGTATAATGGTTTGGTCACATGGGCTTATAAGTGGGGCAGAAGGTTTCTAAGGAAAGCACTGTTCTCATTGTAGTACAACTGTAGTAGCAGTATTCCCAGCGCTCCCATTCATGCCCTGCTGCTCTCTCCCTCTCTCTCCCTCTCTCTGTATGCGTGTGTGTTTGCCTCAGGATCTTCATGTGTCAGATAATTCTGACGGTCCAGCCGACATGGAGCGCATGAGCAGGAATAAAGTGGAACATGGGCGGCAGACGCACCAGGTCTTACAGGTGAGTCATTTCTTCCTTCAGGTCCAGGGACCATTTACTGCTGATATAACTGGGATGTTAATTCATGTGTAACTGACTTTATTACTATCACCATCTGCTCTGATTATTGTAATGATCTGTCTCAATGATATGGACTCCCATTGTTGTATTCTTCTTTATTTAACAAGAAAGTCTGGTTTTTAATCAAATGCTGAACAAACATTAAAATCATGGCGTGTTCAGTCTTCCAGATGCAGACAAACATCTGGAATTTACAGGGGGCTATTTTAACGATCGTGTAGCTGGTGTAGCTGGTGAAAAGCAACTTTATTTACTAGCACATGGTCAAGCACCTCGTATACTGCTGTAATAGAATTGATAATTTCCTAACCAGCCTCAGATGAGTTTGAATCAATTGCATCCTGTCAACTGGACTTCCTGTTTGAGCATTTAAATATTTATGCTTTGCAGTTTATCTCTTCATACATGTAGTATTATTAGTATTTAACTTCTGATTTCACAGACTTTCAGGTGTGTAACTTCATAGTCTTAGTAACTCAATGGTCTCAGGATCATGTAATCATGTTTTCCAATGTATGTATTTTTTTGACAGAGCACTCCTTTAGACCTGTTTGAGACAGGCAAGTCCCTGAAAGTCCAGGCAGAGCGCCCCCACCTGGTTAGTCTGGGAAGTGGACGCTTGAGCACGGCCATCACCTTGCTGCCCCTGTCTGAAGGTGAAGACCTGTGTGTGTGTGTGTGTGCGTCCTTGTACTTGCTACATTGTGAGGACTGGAACAAGTTTTGAACCAGCAGGATGAGGACATTTTGGAAAGTGAGGACATTTTAGCCGGTCCTCACAACTTCAAAGGGCTGTTTCTAATTTTAGACTTGGTTTTAAGGGTTAGGTTCAAGTTAGGTATTGGTTAGGGTTAGGGTGATGGATAAGGATGGGGTAGGGGCCTGTTTAACAGCTTGTTAAATGTGCAGTCCTGCCTTATCATGGTGCACCATTTCTTTTGACTTTAAAGCTGCTGTGATATTCTGTTATTAAAGTTGATGTTAAATAGCTCTAAATAGACCATATTCACACGGCGGCCATTTTCCCCTGACGTCACACTCGGGGTAGGAAGCTTGAATTCTGGGATTATGTTAGCTGCTGTGTCGAGCTTGCAAGTTGTATAAATGTAGAGAATCTGACAAATTATCATTTTACCACGTCCTGGTTGACAGGCAACTGAAAAGATAATAACAAAAGACAAAGACAAAACAAAGACAAAATCTAGAGGGATCTAGGCCATATTTTAAGGTAAAAAAACATATTTGTAACCTAATAGCTAACGCTAGACAATGGCTAACTTCCCAGCTAACATTACTGTTTTATTACATCCAGAGTTTTACTTCCAGGCTTAAATAAATGTGTCCAAGGTAGGCTTTGCACTAATATTTTCAAATTAAATTGTGCTTTTCCTATCATACTGTGTAACACTATCAAAGAGCAATGTTAGCTAGGAAGTGTTTAATTGCTAACATTAGCTGTTGTCTAGTGGAAGTTATTATCAAATATGCTGTTGTACCTTGATATATGTTCTGATGTATATGTGACAACTTTTTTTTCATTTTTTTCTGTTGACATGTAAAGATATGTAGTTAAACATCTTGGTCTGACACTATCTGATGTTCCTACAGTGCTTACTTTATGTACTTCATTGTTTGGCTGACATCTTTGATATCTACCCAGCAGCAACATCTAAGACTAATGGCTAGTTTGGGGTAAACTCAAGCTGTCATTTTGTTTAGTCTGGGGCCCAACAGGTAAATTAAGTCTCCAACATAACGTTAGTGTTTTTATTAATGAGATATAAGCATCAAACGTGTTTTAGATTAATTAGATGTTTACACTTTGAAATAACACCATGAAAAAAGAAAGTAGTATGTAACCTAATGCTTGATGGAGGGGTTTACTAACGGAAGTTATTGTAAACAAACAGTGATTTGGTCTATTGTTTCCATATACACTCCCATAAGCCCATTATTCAAAATATGTCAGTTGTTCTGTAATAAGAAAGAGGCACAACTTGCCAGGAGTAACACATTGACAGACACTGATGACACATAACCTTCTAACTATGTTGTTGTTACTCATACTGCACCACAGTTGCCTTGTCTGTGATTTTCTTGCACCATTTGTCTTTCACTGAGCCCAGACACCACAGAGGATGAGAGGGTGTGACAGTAGCGCCCCAGAGAAAAGCCTTCTGGGATCTTCTTTGTGCTCCATCTCCTCCGTGCTATCACATAAGAATGAATCGTGCATGAGTGTTTGTGTTGGGTTAAATCTCTTGCCCTCAGACAGCAATATAAATATAACAGATTATCAAATTACAATGCATTTAATAGAAGATGACTTTATTAATTCCCTCTGTCAAGGTCTCTTGAGACTCACACCTGTTGTTTAGCATTCAGTCGCATGCTTACTCCATTTGCGACTCCGCCCATGTGGCCTTGACCTCTGAGATGACACCCGTCACCTCCGGCCCTTAAACCTGCAGTCTAAGAATACTTCACCAAAGTATTCACACATGAATCCCCTGTAACGAGCACTGAGAAAATGTTTTCTCTTGTTGCAGGGAGAACCACGCTGGGCAGTGATGGGACAGATATCCCTCTGCAAGGCCACGGCATCGCAGCCCAGCACTGCTACATTGAAAACAAAGCAGGCAGCATCACCTTGTACCCATGTGGAAACCAGTGCTCTGTGGATGGGCTTCCCATCACCAAACCCTTTCGCCTGACACAAGGTACAATTGTTGATGTGAAAGCTTTTTCTCCTATCTTATTTCAAATAACTTTTATGACTTATATGATATTTGGCAATGTCAGTCTGTCAGATAGTTAGTCCGCCACTTTTTCACATTTGTGGTGGCCAGAGGATGAGTCCTCATGAATCTGGTTTCAAAGTCTTTCATCTTGCGCCGTCAGCAGGTCAAAGTTGTCTCCCATCCAGTGAAATATTCTACATCTACGAAATGGATTGGCAAAATTTGGTACTTTCGCTTTTTTGCCCCTCAAATATCCTGAGCACACCACTGTTACAGTATACAGTCAGAAAAAAAGGTAGGCTGAAGTAATGTGTTTCATTTAGCTAGATCGCGGTAAATTAATTATGCAAGATTAGCTGAGGTTTTGTTAACATAACATTAGCTAACCCTTACTCTGTCATTAGCTAACTTCAATTTTTGCATATATCGCTCCTTTGTCTCTGTTGAGAGCCTCTCTCACATCTGCGTTTGTCTTTTGCACAGACTTTATACATCTTTATACATGATGATTAACTACTGACAGATGAAAAAATGACCCTTGACAGTGACAGATAATGACAGCTAGTAGGCCTAAGCTACCCTCCAAAAATGGCGGCACCATTACAGAATGCTCACCATACCCTATTGGGTGGATCGCCATAAATTTACCCCTAACGCTTTCCCCTTTGCTAATTTAGTTTTAATTAGAAAATGTTAGCATGCTAGAACAATCAAACTAAAATGGTGATCATGGTAAACATTACACTTGCTGGGCATCAGCATGTTAGCATGTCGACATTACCATTTAGCTCAAAGTACTGATGTACATTGATGAGGCACTAGCATGACTCTCAGTCTTGTTTAACCCCCCCTTATCTGTGAAATCACATTCATGTACATTCAGACAAATGATAAAAAATGGTAAATGTACACACACAAACATAAACTGGCTTCTGCTTATTATCAAGCTGATTGGAGGCAAAGTGGACTTTGCACAACAATAACACTGTCAAGCTTTACCAAAAACAAAATGGTCAGAACAGTCCCGTGTCCTTCCAGTAACAAACATGCTTGCCATAAAATAGGCATAACAGTCCCGCCCCCCTCAGTCCCCTCTCCATGGGATCCATGCCAGCAGCAGCTACACCAGAATGTCATTTGAAGCCCGGTGATCAGCCAGCGTGTGTGGAGGCAGCAGCTGCTGAACAAGAATACTTCAGGCTATGCTTCATTCAAAGGACATGTCATGAAATCCTGATTAAAACAACTCAGGAATGGAGGAAACGGCTTCATTTGTATCACAAGGAACAATGCTGCAGCCACGCGGACCTTTGACTTTATCTTGAAGGATGAAATAAACATTAAACTCCCCGTGGAATATCTATTACTGGAAACAAAACTTCAGGGAACATAGCAGGCATTCTCGAAAGCCCCTGGACATGCAGGGAAAGGAGAAAGAGTTGAATTCACTTACTGTTTAATTACACGTGAGTTAAAGTTATTTATGTCAAGCTGAAACGTTGTTTACATTCACGGCATGTTAAAAGAAATCTCTCAGAAAAATTGTACCACACACTCACACCTCCTATTGTATTGATTATTTAATGCTTTTAAGCGGGACAACATCAAGACACTGTTGACTCATGACTACTGAACCAGTTAAGCCATTGAAAGAGAGCTTTGGGGTCCCATTTCAACCAGAATTAGTTGAATGATTGAAGTAACTGAAAGTAATTCATTCTTAAATATGAACAAAACAACACTAAACCACCAATAATATATTGTTAGAATCAATCATTCATGGTGTTGCTAAGACTTTGCCTCTGAAGATGCTAACTAACACATCACTGACAGCTTCCCACCCACACTGTTGTGTCTCCTGGCAGGGTGCATGCTGTGTTTTGGCCAGTCTGCCTTTTTTCGCTTCAACCATCCAGAGGAGGCCCTGCGGATGAAGAGCATGCTGCCTGGAGGACTGAGCACCGCAAGAACTCATCCTACTGGTAAAGACCCCGCTTTGATAATGATATAACTCTCCAGATGGAACAATTGCTGTGATCCAGTCATGGTTTGTGTTCATACAGTTAGAAAGGATACAGGAATAAAGACGTCGAGTGTCAACTGTGTGTACGAAGGTTTTACTGTTTCCTCAGGAGCTATTCTGGGCAGAGCAAACGCTTTGAGCTGATAGGTATTTATTCACAGTTGGACTCCCACTACCTTAGTGTAAAAATCAAGATGCTGCAAAGGTTCCTGAACAAGGATCGTACATGTGCGAGAGAGAATTACAAGACTTTGGCCTCTGGGTAGGATGACGTATTGTGATCAAGCTGTACATGATTAGTTGATTAGACCATCCATGTTTTAGGGCTTACGTCTGAACAAATGGTCACTGAGATGTAGTAAACATGATGAAAGACAACTGTTAACACTTCATTGGTTAGAAATGTTGATGTAAAGCTCAGAACTGAATGAATTTTGTAGTTGACAGGATGTTTTTGTTTTGTTCTCCTGTGTGATTTGTGATTTTTGACATTTACTGCACAATTGGTCCCGAAGTTTGACTCAAAAATTGGCCGTTATCTGACCGAAAGCAGAAATAACTTGTTCAGGACTAATTATCTGTGGCCTACATTGTGATCTAGTTCATTTCAATCTGTGGTTTTCGCTCAAGGTGTGACCCCATTGTGACACAGGATTGTTGTAATCTTTCTTTATGCAGTTACATTCAGGTGATGTTATATTATTCTGGCCCCTCGTGCTGCCGATGATATTTAGAGTCCATTCTCCTCTGACCTTACTGGTTTGGCTGTCCGAACAGTACAGTAAGAGACGCCACACCCTGCCCAGTGTGTATGGCCCACTCTTTCCTGACCAGCCCCTGATTTCATCAGCTCTGAATGAGGTACACGGCTGCAGCTTTTATATTTAGCAGCTCCAGATCCCTGTAGGATTACAACACAACTGAGGAGCACAACATCCCTCATACAGGAGACATTTATCACTATGTAAAGTGAGCCACAGAGACACTTTGTGTTTAGGTGTGTGTAACAACATGTTCAGGCATGTGTGTTTTTCCTTTTATGTCCCACAGCACTGACCTGAGGTGTGCTGGATGTCAGTAGGACAAAGACAACAAAAGACGGATTCCTTCCACTGTGTTTGTTTATGTGTGTTTGTGCAACTGTCTCTCCAAGTGTCTGCCTCCTTTATTCAGCAGGAGTGTTTCTGTCTCCCTTCGCAGACTCCCACAGTGTCCTCAACGGGAACCATCAGTCCTTTTCGAGCAACGGAGACTCCAGATCCAACAACCTAGCAAAGAACCTCCAGGACTCTTTGGTTCTGAAGGTCTCATCATCAGGGCCGGGTAAACAGCCCTCTCCAACAAATATGCTCAATGGGAGAAATGGCTCCATGAAAGAGGAATCCATTTATGAAAACAGCAGCACCTTTCTGATCCATAACCTTGGCAACAAAACCCCTCCAGTACCCGCCAGGTCCGCTCATAACAACCACACTCCCGTCCCCCATCCGAGGACCTCCCTCTCTGTGGCCCCGAGTGGTACCAGTGGCGGTCAGAGGGCCCAGGAGAGCCCAAAGATTCTTAGGAGTGTAAAAGGTGAGGCCACGTCAAGGTCAGGACAGGGCACAGAAAACTCTAGTCACAAACCATCATCTGTCAGATTCTCCCCAACAGCTCCACCCAGTCCTCGAACAAGAGGCCCCTCCCTGCAGAAGAGATCCCCCAGTCCTATGAGAGATCAGCCCCTGTCTCACTCAGAGGTCCCTCAAAGACTCAGGACTCCAGAGCTAACTGGGTCCACCAAAGATCGTCCTCCTGTCAGCCCTTACATGTCCCACAGAGGGACTCCAGGATCGCAGGGCTTCGCTGCCAAACCTGTCCCCGACAGCCCCCAGGGCCCCCGTAAACTTGTAGGTCCTTCCAAAGCAGAAGCCATGAGGGCACTGTATGCCCAGAGTCCATCGTCAATGTCTGGGCTGGAGAAGGAGCCTGGAGGCAGGCAGTTGAGGCCTGGTTGTGGCATCAAGTCAGGCCTGGGTTCTCTGTCTGCTTCGTCTCCTCTTGGCAGCCCTCATAGCCAAAGAAAGACCCCCTGCATGACCATGAGTGGATCTTCCAGCAAGGAGCAGAGTCTTGTGAAACCATACACCCGGGAACGCAAAAACAGCATCTCTGAGATCAACGACAATGAGGACGACTTGTTGGAATACCACCGCTGGCAGAGAGAGGAGAGGCTGCGTGAGCAGGAAATGGAGAAAATGGTAAGTGATCAGCACATCAAGGTGTATACTATAACCATATGCTATCACTTCACAATAGATATGAGAGGAACAAATAATTTCAGTATGATAGC
Source organism: Pagrus major (assembly GCF_040436345.1). Classification (NCBI taxonomy): domain Eukaryota; kingdom Metazoa; phylum Chordata; class Actinopteri; order Spariformes; family Sparidae; genus Pagrus; species Pagrus major. The sequence goes on along the minus strand of NC_133227.1, from coordinate 5,403,561 downwards.
TGCGGTTCAAATCTGCAGATGCTGATGTGAGCGTCTCTCAGGAAGTCACGAAGAAAACATTTGCTGCTCTGGTTTTGACTTTTTGTTTAGTCTATATTCTGTTTATGCAAGGATGGAATTTGTATATACTTTAAATCTGCAATAATCAATTAGGAGCGAAACATCGAAACAAGCTGACAGGTGCAGAGCCACAGAAATATCCAGGCGTATGTTGTATACTATAGCACAAAACATCGTAAACATTTCTTAAGCATCCAGCACACACAGAGCAACGTTAGCATTAATCTGGAGTGGTGTTTCTGGTGACCTGACAACTGTAAGTCAATGTTTACTGTTTTTATTATAGCTGTGTTCTGATCTCCACCACATCTGGATAAATAACTCTAACTTTACCCGGCTAGATATGCAATCATGTTCACCACCGACTTGGTGGTGGGAAACAGGAGAAACGGCTAGCGTGGCTTAGTCTGAAGATTTTTTTTTTTTTTTTTTTGTCTTTATGCCAAGTGACATCTCCTTTTGCTTTAAGTGAAACATAATCATTTTCACACAAAGCAAACAAGCCAGAAATGTGTTAATAATGAGCTTGTAGGCAGACTTTTTAGTTTTGGACAGAGTCAAGCTAGCTGTTACCCCCCTGTTTCTAGTCTTTATGCTTGACTAAGCTAATCATCTCCACTAGCGTCATATTTAAGTTTAGTTTGGTAATTTTTACACAATTTAAACAAGCGAGAATCATGTTAATCGATGATCTTTAGAGGTGCTGGTAGGCAGATGCTTTAGCTTCAGACAGAGACAGGCTAGCTGTTTTTCCTTGTTTCTAGTCTTTACACTAAGATAAGCTAATTGTTTCCCTTAGCTTCATATTTAAGTGTATATTTTGATGTTTTTACACAGATTAAACCGATTTTATTGAGAAACAACATCATATGTGAGCTTTAGAGGGTCCCTGTAGGAAGACCTTTTTTTTTAACCTTTGTACAGAGCCAGGCTTGTTTCTATTGTTTATGCTATGCTAAGCTAATCATCTCCTTAAACTTCATAGTTTTTTCATTTTTTGTTTTAGCTTTGGACAGTGCCAGGCTAATTGTTTACCCCTTCTTTAGTCTTTACACCAAGCTAAACTAGGCTAGGCTAAGCTAAGCTAAATGTTTCTTGGCTGTAGCATCATATTAATGCACAGATGTGAGAGTGGTATTAAACTCTCTCCAAAAAAAAACAAATAAAAGTATTCCTGAAATGTCGAACTATAAAAACTGTAAAAAAACATATTCATTATTTCACATTTAAACATAGGCATAGTCTTTACGTTTATTTGTGTAGTTAGCTCGTTGGTTAGTAAGGAACACAATGTGAAAAAGTGTCTGGCTTCAGATTTAAAAACAACACAGGACAAACACTACAGGGTCGATAAACACCATCATTTTTAAAGGACATGAATACAGTTGAGTGGAGAAGGCGCTGAGACTGTTGGCACGGCAGACATCATGTCTGCATTCAGATATCTTGTCTAAATCTCCTGGCACACAGCCACCAGCTCATCTCCCCAGAGCATTACTGGCACCGTCAGCCCATGTGGCCCGAGTAACGCGGGGTGAACATTCCTCCACATGTCTTGAGGTCCAGAGCAGAGGGCGCGGCTGGTTATTGCTCAACACTATATTTATCAAAAGGACGAGTGGCTTTTACTTTCAGGGCTGCCTCTGCTTGACGGACTGGGCTCTTTCTTATTCGTACCCACGCACGATCATATAGACAGCATACTTGTTATCCATCCTCAGCCCACACCCTCCAGCCCCCCACCCCGGCTTGCCTCTGACAGCTGAAAGGACCATAGGAGGAGGAGGGGTGGAGTAATTCCCGGCCCTCCTTATCCACAGACTATTTCAGGAACCAAAGGGTTTCTGGTAACAAATAAGAGTTACAGACAACATGTGTCTGAGTTGGACTGCTGTGGATACAGTATGTGCATGCTTTTTGCAGACAATGTACGCCTTTACATATACATAAACAGATGAGAAAATGAGAGATATGTTCAGTGTCGGCTGAGTTTTTTAGGTTTTGTTGTGCTTCTTTTGTGCTGTAGCTTTTACTCAGCAAATATTGAATGATGATGATGAGGTTTTTTGCTTGTGTTTATACAGTAAATTATGTCCATACACATAGAAAACACACATGCTGAATTTAGATGAACACGTTGTGAGAAAGTTAATGACCACAGTAGTGTCCCAGGGGACCATGTTTAGGTGAATGGAGGTTCAAGACTAGGCTATATAATAATGCTGGACGCCTGTTAAAGGAATAGTTACACAGAGTTAAATGAGAAGAAAATAATCTTCATTATGACGTCTATGTATTGTGTTGCAGAGATATCTCCTACAGTTAGCATGCTAACCAGCTAGCCATGGCCTGTTTGGGTCGAGTCCTAGTGGTGTGAACATCAACACTCCTCTGGTGCTCTGAGCTTCACGGCTAACTGAGCTAACTAGCTATAATAATGGCAGCCACAGTTAGCAGCAGTTAGCTGATACTCTGGTAAAATGCTGATCCCTGTTTGTTTACCTTCAACAGCCGGCCACTTCTTATATATTGTATCTTTAAGTATAAAGGTATGGGGCCAGGAGATAATTAGCTTAGCTTGGCTGAAAAAGAAAGACTGGAAACATGGGTAAACAACAAGCTTGACTCTGCTAATTAGCCTTATATTTAGCCATAGCCATATCTCATTTGTTTAATTTATACACAAGCTAAAATGTAAAAAAAAAAAGACAGATGTTACTATGAAGTCATGAGGGTGAGCTGTTTAGCTTAGTACGAAGAGAGGGCAAAATCAAACAGACACTGAGGTGTAAAATTTGAACTATTGATGAAACAAACGAGATGCATTGTGTTGTTTCATGAGCATCAGAGGTGCTAGCTGTCTTCTCCCAGTTTAGCCTACAGTCTATGCTAAGATGCTAATGTCTCCTGGCAGTGAAGTTAGCTTCTTATTATCATACAGACATAAGAGTGGTATAATGGTGCATATTCCCTCACAAAATACATTTAATGCTAAACCTGCCACCTTGTGTTTTACTATGTTTTGGGTCCTGGACTAGGTTCTTGACTTTTTGGTATCACAGCCTTGAAAGAAGCACACAAAAATGATAAAGTGCAGACCTATAGATGAGAGAGACAAAGGGAGGATTTCCTGCCAGTGAAATGAAGGCCCTACAGCTGGCACACTGCTCTTTTGGCACAGTTGGCAAACACTTTACTGAACCCAACCTACATACGTGGATATTTCTGTACTTCGAAAAGCCATGCTGCGTGTTATCTCTCATCAAAAGTAAAGGGCATAGCATGAGCGGAAGAGGTGTAATAGAAAAGTTAATTTTAGCATCAGTTCCACTGGGACGGGTCCAAACTGCTGGTTTGTAACAGAGCACAAAAATGTCTATTTCTGAATGTGTTACTATGGTAAATTTAGAGGATTTCTATGGTGATAAACGAAGCAAAAATATTATTATTGCAATTGCACCTCAACTTTTCAGGAATAATAAGGTAGAGGAGTTTGTTTCAGTGTTACACTGTGTTGCTTTACTATTTTCAAGTTAAAGCAAAAGTTCACCATTTTAAGAAATAATGCTTAATTAGCTTCTTGCGGACTGATGACGGTAGATATTACCCTCATACTTGGTACAATATCTGCCTCATATAACATACCATAATATCATATAACATGTTAATTAGTGAGCTTTAGATGTGCTGACGGAGAGACTTTATAACCTTTGCAGGGAGCCAGGGTGCCTGTTTCCCCCTGCTTCCAGTCTCTTCCAGCTAAGCTAGGCTAAGCGGCTAATGGTTGTAGCCTTAAATGAACCAGTCAAACAGCATAAACAACTGTCAAAGGTATAATTCTTGCACTTGAAGTCAATCCTCATGATTGACTTGGTGTATAATTTACTGTGAATGCCAGACAAAAGTGGTTGTAGAGGCAACAATACTGCTGCAAGATGCACATCAGGCACAATTGTTGCTCGTCTTGCCAGATTCCTAATTATCATTCCACATTCTGCGCTGCTTTTTTCTGTTTTAGCAGATTAAAGCAAGAATCCCATTGTTTGGAGTTCGGAGACATAACAGATCAAGCAGAAACTAGAACCATGTGGGATATCAAACAAATGCATAACACAGAGGAACATTAAAAGCAGCTCTGTTCAGACAGTAAAAAACAGATGACAACTGCTGAGCAGCAAACAAATCTCAATCACGTCTTACATTTATTCTTCTTAACTTTATAACAGTCAGTTATTTCTGAGGGGTTTTACTATGAACCCCTCCTGAGAGACGAACTGCATCAGCTCCGGCCCTCCTGCTATCAGGTTACAGTTGTCCCGTGCCAGTGGCTGAGGGACAGCTGCCTATAAATGGGACAATGTCACACAAGGACACTCGAAGCTGATTTGCAATACAATCTATAATGTGTGCTCACGGCTTGCTTACATCTTCTACAGGAGCGTCAGAGGCTGGAGACCATCCTCAATCTGTGTGCAGAGTATAATCATGAGGACAGTGCTGTGGAGCTGGCTGAGGTGGTGAGGAGCGGGCTGCTGGGGGGCGCTGGAGGAGCCGGCTCAGACGCAGGAGGGGGGACGTCCCTTCAGAGGGCCCAGAGAGAGAACGATGAGGAGACCCAGAGAGAGGAGTCCAGCAGCACAGAGAGCACACACCAAGAGGTAACACACACATTCATGCAGACATGCAAGTGTGCAGAGAAAGAAGTGTCGGATTATTTGTGCTTGCCTCTGAAATCTAAATCTAATTTTATGTCTTATTTAATGTTTTATTGAACTTTTCACAAGATAAATCAGACATTTAAATCACAAAAGTTAAATTTCACATTTTAAATATGGTCATGCAGAATGAGGCATGAATAAGTGCTTCATAAGTGTTATTTAAATCTGCCCTCAGTGTGAAGAGCTGTTAGCCGGTCAGGAGCAGGTCTATCTTGAGGAGGAGAGGAGCAGGGTCTTGGCCAGGGTTGATGACTTGAAGCACAGAGTCAGTGAACTGGAGCAGCAGTTACAAGAGACCAAACAGGAGGTCAACACACACACACACACACACACACACACACACACACACACACACACACACACTCAGCAGACACTCTTCATTTGTATGCTCTCTCTGTTTCACCTTTCGGTATTTATGTAGCTTGACGGCATTTGGTGGCCTGCAGACTGTGACTCCATGCTTGTCTCTAGGCGGAGATGGAGCAGGCCCTGCTGCAGGCGGAGAGGCGGGCTGAGCAGGAGCAGGTGGAGGCTGAGAATGAAATCATCTCTCAGCTGCAGCTCAAACTCAGCCAGCTGGACAAGGCCACCCAGAAGGAGAAGGAGAAGGTGGGCACCCAGGAATCCAAAACTATGTCATGTCAGTTTGCTCAAAGCTACTGCACGTGAATGTTTGGAAATGTTCCTATGTTTGATTATTTAAGAACTCACTCATTCTTGAATGTACACAGCTGTCTAGATATACAATATCTACAGATCTTCAACTGACCTGCACTGCCTGTTTATTAGCTGTTTTTCCTAAAACACAAAACACAAACTGTCCTCTCTCTGGGATGTCCGTTAGCGACTTTTAGCTGGATGTGACCAACATTAAAATGTAGATTCAAACATGCACAAACCTTTTGATTTTTCTCCCAGATGTATGTAACCGAGCACTCTAACCTCTAACTCTCCTGCCAGCCTAACCTCTGCTTCAATCCTCTAATAACCACCTCGGCCTGTCAGCTTTAAAGCTTGGCTGCATGGATTTGAGTTGTCTGTGATTTTTTTTTTGTTTCTCCCTGGGTTGGTCTGTGTGTGTGTGTATGTGTGTGTGAATGCATACCCAATTGTGCGTATGTGTGTGTGTGTTTCTATGTGTTTTTAGGGGAGGGCTAATGTGTCGGCTGAGCGGAAGGTCCTGGAAAAGCAGAAGAATGAGTACAATGAGCTGAAGAGGCAGTTTGATAAGTGCCCCTTGTCTCTAAGGGAACAGTTACAGGAGCAGCTCAGCAGGGTCAGTGTTCTCACGCAGCCCACTGGCTGGCAACAGTGAGTTATAATATATCAAACACCACAGTACTGTAGTATGACCTGCACAGAACCGGCCGCAGACGTAACACTGACTCTGTTTTGAAGCACTTAGAGCTACTCGTAGATCTGCAGTGAGCTTTTCCTCTTTTTCTGCTGTCACTCTTTATTATCTAAACATATAAGGTTACAACATTGCCATTCGTAAGTGTGACCAAACAGTAAGCAACGCTTCTGCTGTTCCCTCATTTTGGATGCTTGATAAGTAATAATTAATAATGTTCATTAACAGCTTTGCTCTAAAAGTTTGCATGCATTTTACCATGAATGATTCAAGGCTGCCCACTTCATCATAGACATTAAAGGCAAAGGCTGGTGTCTATTTTTCTTATTATGAACAAATTTCATGAAAACACCTAAACAAAAACAATATATTAGTCCATGTCTCAGTACTTCACTTTCCTTTCCCTCCTTTACCTCTCCACCCCTGTATGTGCACAACCCAGTCGCCAGAATAAGTTTTGGCAATATACGTTTCTGCATGTTGCAACTTTTCATTTCTGTTGGTCAAATTTTGAGATTTGTGATGATGCTGTGCGTATCGCCTGGTTAGGTTTAGGCAGAACAACCACTTGGTTAGGGTCAGAACAAGATTAAAATTTTGGCTTTTCACATGAAAGTGTATTTACAAGTCTTTGGGAGAATGACTACATAAAAGTAGTATTAAGCCTTTTGTGACTCCATAAATTGCCTACAATACACACAATGCGTCATAGCCAGTGAGTGACATCACTGGAAGCAATTTATTACATTAAATTCAGCCACAAAAGGCATTATACTACTTTTTCACATAGGCAGTAATAGACCTGTAAACACACTTTAATGTGTAAAATTGCTGGAGTTACCCTTTAAAAATATCCAGCGGTTTCACGCTTACAAATGGAATCGCTGTCTCAAACCGTGGTCTCTTCGCTTGCCACTTGTTTCTCTACCGTGCCACCACCATCCCCACCTCCTCCTTGAAAGTCTGCTCATATACATGAAATCTGAACGTGATACTGACTCATATTGTAAAATGTTGATATGAGACATATGAAATGTTCAAATTTAATGTATCCGTGGTTTGCAGAAATGTATAATGTTAACATTTTGTTCTGGCGACTGGGCTGATGTGAACCAGGACCTCAATCGGGTCACAATTGCATGGCTTCATATCAAAAAACAGCAAAAGTTACTCAAACGGGAGTAAACAGTCTATAGTTGGGGACTATTTGCAACTGAGGACTGATACATACAAGGAAGTATTTACAGCAGCTGTGCCAGTATTCATCATGAGGAAGGAACATGTCATTAAGATGTATCAAGTTTGGGTCTTTTCATGGAGTTTTATTAATAATAGTAAAAATATGCCAGCTTTATCCTTTAATATCTCAGTTCAAATGATTTCAAACGGTGTGAATAACCTGCATGTATATCTGGACAGAAAACTGAAGCTCTGGAAGTCGGGACCAAGCAGTTTGAGGAGCTGGAGTTCTGCCAGCTCGAGGAGGAGAGCAGTCTGGAGGAGAAGAAGGAGGCTCAGAGCTCGCAGCTCCTACAAGAGCGAGCTGAGTATCACTGCAGCGTGGCCCAGAGGAAGGTGGGGACAGCAGAAAACACATATATGTGTGTGTAAAACATGATCATCAACATAAGATTGTATGTAACTGGACATGTTGGTTCACAGGAGAGGATGGGCACTCTGGAGGCTCAGGTGAAGCAGCTGGGGTTACAGGCAGCTCAGGAGTGTGAGAGGATGGTTAAAGACAGGACACTGACTCTGCAGCTGCTACAGAAGGTCAGTATTTCTGCCTATACAGGAGGCATATATTTAAAAGTGGTGGAAGAAGTATGCAGATCATTTACTAAAGAAAAAGTTCTAATATCTCATTGTACGTACTAGCGTTGCATGGCGTGCTGGTTATTAAAAGTACATACATACTGGTTTCTGCCTTTCAGGAGCAGGAGAGGTTGTGTCACCTGGAGAAGAGGTACCACATCCTGACAGGTGGGAGGAGCTTCCCAAAGCCCAACAGCAGCATGAAAGAGGTGAGCAGGAACATGTGAGACATGAAATCCCAACTTGAGGAGAAGTACTCAAAAATAAATTCCTTCCAAGCAATTTTTTAAAATTTAGATGAACTTTTCAAACAGGACTGTCTCCACATCAGCGAACCTGACCTTGTTAATGCGGACGGTCCTCCTCATAGCCCCTGTCCCTCCTCTGCCTCCTTGTCCTCCTCCCCTCACATCCCCTCCCCTGAGCTCTGTCCTGTTAGGCTACAAGAGGTAAATCCCATTAAAATCCTCTTTGTGACAAAACCTAACAAATCCTAAATGCCTGTGCTACAGTTCCCACGATAAAAAACAAACAGGGCATGATGGTGTGATAGCAAATACTGACAAACAACAAGCTTGCAGTGTTTCTGCCTTTTGTCTACGTATAAAGTTTGT